>NC_080095.1:12110665-12426665 GCF_950005125.1 Chionomys nivalis | reverse complement strand
CCCAGAATTTTTCTATTCTGGTCACCTCACCTATTTAGTAGCTACTGGCCAATCAGAGTTTTATCAAATCAATATGGGGTGACAAATATTTATAGTAAACAAGAGCATCATCTCACAGTATTTCCCCTTTTTTCTTTATAAAACAAAAATCCTGAATCTAATCTTCTTCATTTAACTTATTTTCCTGACAACTTGTAACCAATATGCTAAACAAAGACAAACATCCATAATCCATGTTTTGGGAATGTAGGAATAGTTTTCTAGACTACTACCACTGGTTGGAGGAACTGAAAATCTTATAGGGAACCAAAGAAAATTGAGGATTATGGTCAAGTCCTGACTGGAGTATTATAGGAGGGTTGATCATATCAACTAGTAACATTGAAGCAGTTCTTTATACAGAACTCATAAGTAACTGCAACAGAGGTGTTCTGAAACTTTGGATCACCTGGGCCATCTGTTCCTATCAGAGATTTTTCAGAGGGTCTTTCTTAATCAAACCTTAATTTTCTTAACCAAGAATGAGTCCATAGCCTCTAATTTCCTGTAGAAACAAAAAGGAAAACCTCTTCTCCAAAGTAACATATCTTTTGACTAAAATGTTGAAGGCAAAGCATTTTCAAAATATATATGTTGGATTAATCCATCAGCATTTATAATTAAATGTCTTAACAGTTGTTGATTCTTCATTAGCAATCAAACATTTTGAGAAAACACAATAACATACATTATCCAGATTTTCTGTGTATTTTCCATTTTATGAGGCTCATTGTTTTACTCTATTTTTTTCTTGTATTTTCAAATTTTTGTGGGGTTCTTTTTTTTGAGATAAGGTTTCTCTCTGCATCATTGATTGACCTGAAACTTACTATGTAGATCAGGCTGACCTCAAACTCACAGAGATCCACATGCCTCTGCTTCCTAAGTCCTGGGATTAAAGGTGTGCGACACCACACTGGACTACTCCATTTTTTAAAGGATATTCTTTATGCATTTTCTCCTCTTTCAAGCATATGCATATTTTTAAACACACTTTAAACATTTGTAGGTTTTTTTTCATCTGTATCTGTCTTTGCTGTATATCTCTATCTTTTTCTTAGCACATGAGTCTTAAAAATAGTAAGTGATATGGCTAAGATTAAAGATGTAGCTTTGGTGGCTGTCCTCATCCAATTTCTCAGGTTTTTGGCAGTTTAGCTTCTTGGAGAAGGTACTGGCCAGGGCCACATTTACTGCCACAGCTCTGTGGAGTTTCTAGGTCCATACCACCACCAAGAAGCCTAACACCGACTGCTCATAAACATCATTTAAGGGTTTGGTGGCAGAACTTCTTAAAAGAGTTGCAAGATTTGTGCTGCTATCACTGAGGCAGAAATCTCTATTAAAAAAGTTACACCTGTTTTTCCTCTAGCAAACATAATCTACTGGAATAAAGATGGTTACCAAGAAGCTGCACTTGACTGTGTTCTCATTCTTTTTTAAAGCCTTTTCAAACTTTATGTGGAAATTTATGACAAACATTTGGGCATCATTTGTTGACACAAGTTTCTGTTTAACCCAAGTCCCAAATAAACAGATAGAAGCTTATATTAATTATAAATTGTTTTTTCTATTAATAAGACTTATTATTAGCTAGCTCTTATGACTCAAATTCACCCATAAATTTTATCTATGTTTATTCACGTGACTTGGTACCTTTTCTCAGTAAGGCATTCTCTTCTTACTCCTTCTGCATTTGCCTAGTGACTGACTCTCTGACAATCCTCTTCCCAGAAGTCCCCTATTCTGGTTGCCCTGCTTATAAACTTCCTGCTGAGCTACTTGCAATGCACATTTTATTAAGCCAATATGAGGGACAGGCCTTCTCAATGTACATGAGCATTATCCCACAACACAGCTAGCTGTACCTAAGACAGGATGCCTGGAAACATGAAGGATCAGGTGCCATCAGTCACATACTGTCACAACCTCTGCATTAGCACATATGTGACATGGCGATAAACACTGTGGAGAGATCACATCTAGAGTGTGCTCCTTCCTTCCTCAAAGAACACAGCCTAATGTGAGAAAAAGCAGTGAAATCCCAGCTCAGGAAGGGATTTAATTTAAAGCAGGATTTTGGATTAGCACATGGGAGTCAGCCCTGCATTCATAAGGAAGGAAGTTAGATACTGACTCACTTTGCTTGCTCCATGGTATGGGTCAGTGGCCTTGGATTCTTGTTACCTGAGTCTGGAATAAGGAAGTGCATGAACTGCAGAGTCACTGGAAACACACCAGGGTTTGACCCTTCCTTCTCACTGTAGAACATCTTCCCTGTCCTTAAAAGAAACATCTCATCTTCTTTTATGCATGTAATCTATTTTATTCAAAATTCACCCCACTTTTCCCAATTTCCTCCTCTCTCATGGTCCACGTTTTCTTGAAAAATTAATGTGCTTTTTTAAAAAATCCACTGACTCCACTTAGATCTGCCTCAGTATTCATGCATGTGGCCTTAGTATTGAAGCAAGGATAGGTAGTCCATTAACAACTGAAGCACTGAAGGACACCTATTCTCCCTCTTCCAGAAGCTAAAAATTTGGAATAATTTTTCATCTAAAGATGAAAATTCAAGACACCAAGACACCATTTCCTGAAATGCTGGATTGTTGTCTAGTGTGAAGCTGTGCATATAGCTACATATGGTATGAGTTCATGAGTGAGACATTCCATGCTGGAATGTCAGTTTGTATGATCCTGTGTATGCAGTTACAAATGCTGTGGGTTCATGCGTGAGACATCCCATGCTGGGATGTTGGCTAATGTGGACTTGTGCATGCAGTTATAGCTCCTGTGGGTTCACGAGTGTTGCAGCCCTGCAATGATTGGAAAACACTGTCTCACTGACATCATCCCTCAATTCTGCCTCTTAGTGCCCTTTCTAGTTCTCTTCTGCAATTATCCCTAAATCTTGGAAAGGAATGGAATGGATGAAATGTTACATTTAAACTAAGGACTCCATGGCTTTATCTTCCCTAAATGTATACTAGTTTTAGGTCTCTCTATTAATCACCACCTCCTAAAATCAGAGTTATGATTTGGCTGAAGAAATGTGATGACACAAAGGCATGGATTTAAATACTTAAGGGACTGTTTAATACAATGACTATTTAACAGAAAAATAATGTTGAATTATCTTGTAGAGCCTATGATCTACTTAGTCATGGATTCCTGGTCCAGTTCTTAGAACCAGAGAAAATTTTAAGTTCTTTGTAGTGGGCCTTAAATCCAATAATAAATATTTGGTTAATATCATAACATTCATGGCACTATTGAGCCAATGTGTATATCTTGCCAGGCTCTTTACTAATGTAGGTTGTGATTCTTATTTTTTAAACCTAAGGCCTGTGCCAGATATCCTTCATGTTTTCAATATTGCTTCCTCATGGCTGACTCAAAAATGTTTCCTGCTTCCTAACCTATTCCCATAACTAGCATTTGTTCCTGTCTCCTTAAGCTCATTACTGTATCAAAATGTTGTTATATGTGGTTCACACCTGCTTCTTGCTCCATACACTCTGCTGGCTGCAGAGGAAGCACAAGGTGAGAATACCAGTCTGACCCTCAGCATCCCCTGCCATCTTACCCAAGGTGTCCACACATTCTTTGCATATTACCATGACTCAGATTCTCATGGCAGTGACAATGGCATGGGAGTAGGTGCATGTTACAATCAATATATCTAAAATAATATTTTGAAGTTATGACAATGAATTTGTTCCTCATACTAAGGCCTCTGCACAGCCTGAGGCTTATCTTTGACTTCAAAGGTATCTGTTTGTTCTGTCACTTCTGCCCTCATTCACTACTTTCCTAGTATTTTGACCTAGAGTCAAGTATGAATAAATCCCTTTCACTTAAATCTTGATTTCTATCAGCCCACAGGTACACAGAGCATTCCAAGGTTCTAGAGGTATTTTCTGCTCTCAGATAATGAAATAGTTCTCCTGATTCAGAAAAGAGATGAGCACTGCTGTAGACAGTTATTGGAAGTATCAAAGGACTGATTGTGAAACATTAATTGTGCTGAATTTGGTGTTCCTGGAACATATCATCAGGGCCTCAGAGGTTCACATATTAAGAGCATGATCCTAAAATATTCTGATGAGAAGATTGGTGTGGAAGAGGTAACAGTCTGTGCATCTGCAACCACAATCACACAGAGTCACATTTACACATACATTTTCACATCTCAACACACACACATGAGTCACACTTATAGATATGTTCTCATATCTAAACACACACAAACACACACAAAGAGTAACACTTACAAATTTAGTCACAGTCCCATCATACAAGCTCACACAGTCATATACTCATAAGCAAACACATAGGCACACTCACCCACAAGTAATGTCCCAGCACACACAATCAAAGACACATAGTTACACTTTCAGATGCAGTCCCACACATAGAGAGACACTCTGAGGGATACAGTCTCACATCACAACACACATACATGCACACATAAATGCACACAGAATCACACAGACACACACTCACACACACACACACAAAGAGACACACACACACATTGATAGCAGCCCTACTCAGAACTTTTCACATTCACAGTGCAGGGGATGGATTTCTTCCTTTCTTTCAACAGGTCCACTCTGCCTGGCCTGGAATCACTATGTTGCCAGACTGATCTTTGAATTCCCAAACATCTTCTTGCCTTTGTCTCCCTAGTACCTAGATTAAGGGCATGCACCACCATGCCTGACCATCAAACACAGTTTTTAAAAAATAATTTAATAATTTTACTGAAAATAGTTTATTTTTTACCACAGAATATATTCTGATCACTGTTTCCCTTCCCTCATCTTTTTCCAGGCCTCCACAGGCCCCATTTCATCCAAGTAAAGACAGGTAGAGGTTTTAAGATCAATTATAAAGATACTTAATGATTGAACTCATGACATTCATTTTTATATATACAAAGAATGGTTGAAATTCCTTAGTTTCTAATACATTTTGATTAGAAAAAGTAAATAATATTAAAACTTCAAATGAATTAAAACATTATGTAAGGAAATTTAAGAAACTAAGTCACTGGTTAAGGATCTTGAGTTCTTAGAGCCCAGCTCTCCTGATTTATTCACTGCTTCCAGAATTCAGGTGCAGCATGAGAAGTCCTGTGTGCCATAACTTCCTGTCATGATGGATTATGTCCCTAACACCTTCAGTCAAATAGACCCTTTGTCTCTGCAGCTGCTTCCTGTTAGGTATACTTTCATAGATTATGAAAACAACTGATTCATCAATAAACGAAAAATACTTGATTTATAAGTAGTAGTAGTAGTAGTAATATAAAGCCTACCTTGAAAAAGGTTATGTTGTGTTTAAAGGCACATGGCTTGCACACTCAGCCATAATGTGAGGTAATGGTGTCTGGAGCACAAATTAATAGACATAATCAATGCAATAAATGTTCCATTTTCATTTATCTTCCTCCAGAGCTCTGAGAGCACTGAGGAAGAGGAGATGGGAAGTAAGTAAGAGATGGAGCATGGAAAAGAGTGCTGTGATATTATATCTTCTGGGCATGTGAAGTTATCACAGTCATAAGCTCAAAATGACTGTTTTGTGTATAATACAAAAGAACCAATCGGTGAAAATAGTAATATAAATAGTGTAGATGATTTTCAGACATTCCCTTGTCCTGAGGAGCATTCTAAGCAGATAGTTTTTGGACATGTACAGCCTTCCTCTCTAACATTGGGGTCACTGGTAGGTGTCTTGTGCTTTAGTGGTTGGCGCTGCCCACATGCACATTTGGATAGGACTATCTGGGCTATAAAAAGACATGAAGTCTATAGACACTCATGTTGGAGAAGATCTGGCTGTGTGGAAGGAAAATAGAACATAGATGTGACTATATTTCATTGTTCACAGGGAGAGACTACCCAAAATAAAGAGAAAATAGTAAAAAAAACAGAATGTCTGAAAGATAAAAAAAATAAACCACCAAAATGAAATGCTTAAGGAAGACTCTTTTCCATGTGAAAGCCATGGGTAGACAAGACAACACTTAGAAAAAGAATAATGATGGGGGCCTTAGCACACTTGATTTCATGTTATGCTTCATTGACATTAGATAACTGATGAAAGCACATGCAGAGATTCACAGCCAAGCACTGAGCCTAGCTATGGAAGTCCTCCTGAAGAAAAGGATGAGAGATTCTATATGCTGGGGTGGTCAAAATCATGATGGGGGTACACACAGGAACAGCTGACCTAAGCTATTGAGAGTTCATGGACTCTAGACCAACAGTTAGGGAGCCTGCATTGACTGATTAGGTCTTCTGCATCTATTGATAATTGTGTACCTTGTTTGTTCTGAGATCATTAGTGAGATCAGGGCCTGGCCTGGTGCTTACCTGGCTTATGTGAACCTTTCCTGATGCTGCACTACCTTCCTGGGCTCTTTTTTTATTTTTATTTTTATTTATTTATTTATTTTTAATTAAAAATTTCCACCTCCTCCCATTTCCCTCCCCCTCTGCCCATCCCTCTCCCCTTCCCTCTCCCTTCCAAAGAGCAGTCAGGGTTCCCTGCCCTGTGGGAAGTCCAAGGTCCTCCCCACTCCATCCAGGTCTAGGAAGGTGAGCATCCAAACAGACCAGGCTCCCACAAAGTGAGTTTGATTCTACCTCAACTTGATATACCATGCTTTGTTCAAACTCATGGGAGTCCTTTCTCTTTCTGAATGGAGACAGACAAGAACTGGATGGAGAGAGAGTAGACTGGAGTAAGGGGGGGGGGATATGAGGAGAGAACATGGGGAAATGTGTTTAGTATGTAAAATAAATGAAAAACAATGTTAAAGAAAATAAAATTAAAAATGAATAAAACCAACACTTGGCTCCTATACACACACACACAGAAAAAAAAAAGAAAAAGAAAACAGATGTACAGAGAGAGAGAGAGTTTGGGGAAGCAGCCTAGAGTAAGTGATAGTGGATAGTTCTTTTGTAGTTTTCAAGGGAACAGAAGAAGAGTGTAAGATATTCAAGGTCACTTCTCTAGTCTCCTAACTACACAGAAGCAGATGGAATTTATCTGTCCAGTAGGTATGAGAGCATTAAGGCATTTGTATTATCAATGAGCCAGAAGAAGAGGTACAGTTAATAGATGGGTTGATGGCTAGATTTTGGAGAATCCAGTAGGACATGGTACAGGAGGAGGTGCAAATTTACTATTGGACCTTCTGGTCACATTGGACAACTTGAGAGTCTCTGGTAGTGTAAGCACCTGCTGTTACTTACCAGACCAAGATCGGGAATTAAATCAGGTCATTTGGAAGCAGCACAGCACAACTGAGGCTGTGACAATTTTATTGAGAACAATCAGACTTTTTATAGCTTAGTTAGAAACAGAATATTGTGACTATTTCCAGGATCAAAACATTTGGAGTTGTCAGGATACAATGAAGTTTTCAAGCCCTACAGAATACACAAGATTAGTGTCCAAGATTGATTGTCCTGTCAAGTTTCTATTCTTCCTTGACTATGAAGGGAGCATACATACAAACACAGCTCAGCCTGAAAGTTTCATGGCCTGGGGGAATGCATCAGTCTTCATGAACCTGAAGGTACATCATGCCACAGGGGCCATGGACTCTAGCTTGAGAAATCTATGACTGCATGCCTCTCAAGGCAGCTAGACCAAGCCCACACCATGAATCCCTGTATGGCTAAAAGAAGTATAACTATAGAGACTCCTGATCTGGTAGAGAGGCACAAAATAGTGAAGTAGTGGCAGGTGAAGCATTGGAATATCCTTTAGTGGAGATGTCCAGGAGTCAAAAGAACAAGGCCACTCATTACAGTAATTTCTTGGATATGTTGGACAAGTGCCTGGCTGTTGATGGTTGGGTACTAAGGAATCTTCAATGTAATGTAATGGAAGGAAGAAGGAATACAAGACAGTAGATGGTCAGTGGATTGTTATTTAGGGATTCTGGTTGATGATAATCACAGAGGGAATGCAGAGGTATTTCCTGAGCCTTGTCAATATACCATACAGTTAGAGGATCCCAGTCAGAGGAAAATGAAAACATCTATTATTGAATGTTTCATGTATCTATAAAACTAATTTAATTAACATATATGGAGTAGTTGATGGGTTTAAGACAGTATGATACCAAGATTCTGAATACAAGAGACTCCTCACCTTTAAATTCAGAGACAAACTTCCAATGAGACACTAGAAAAAAAAACCTTGAGTATGGAAAACAAAAAGTTTAGGAGAGTCTGCTTCCATCAAAAAGTCAATATGTATCCAAAGGGAAATAAAGTTCAGTGTCCATTGAACGATAGGAAACTCATCAAGGAAGCACTGCCATTGTAAATACATCATCCCAAAGTTGATTAAATAATCATAAGAATGAAATATTTACAGGGAGTTCATCAGAGTAATGAATGTTTTTCTGTCTCACCTATAGTGTTCTCAAGGATGTTTCCTCTCCAAGAAACCAATCTATATATATGTATTAATTGTGGATATTATTATATGTATACAATACATAAATGAAATATTATTCATGTAACTTCTGTTCACACTTTCACTCATAGTCATCTCACACAGGTAAAGGACCATGGAAACGTGTGCTAGAAGCACAACTCATTGGTATTTTTCTGAGACATCCCAGCTCAGGCTTCAGATATAAAAATGCATCAATGTCTACAGTGCAATCAGAAAATGAACACAGAAAATCAATTGTCTATTATTAATGAAATTGACATTTCCTTTGGCGGCTAACCTAGAAGTGGGATTCAGTCACACACCTGTACGTGTGATTCTTTGAGTGACCTCCAGACTGTTTTACAGTGTGCTAGTAGAAGCATTCTCCCATTACACAGCACAGGATTCCCTCTCCCTCCAGCCCCACAATGCTTGTTCCATGTCTTCTATTAGGTAATGGCACTCATACCACTGGTTTCCAGGGGTGTAAGGCAATTTAACCTTTTGGATTTAATTTTGGGTTATTGGAATCTCTTCTGCTCATGTGACTAGGCCATGATGAAGGAGCCCAATTTGAAGACTGAGGGCAGAGAGATGTCTTTACATCAAGGCACCAGCTCTCATCTTTGAGTCCCCTGACCTATGTGGTTTTCTTTGGTCCCAAATCTCAGACAAATCATGGAAATGTGTCATTCTTGAGAAGTATTAGATTGATCACTTTTTTGAGACAAACAAGTCTTAACCTTTAACAGGGAACAGTGAATATGATATTTATTAAACAAAATAATGAATGTGATGTTGAAATATTCGTTTTTGAATCAAGACTTCATATACACAACATGAAAATCTTCCGTTATCCCACTTCCCAGGACTGTATGAGCAGCTTTAAAAATGTATTTATTTGTAATTATATTTGCTTATTTCTGTGTGAGTACTATAGTGTTTGTGGATAAAAATAGAGAGTACAAGGTCCTCTGTACTTACAGGTGGATATGAGGAGCTCGCTGTGGGTACAGGAACTGAACCTGATTCCTTGCAATAACAGCATGATACCTGAATGACTGAGCTGCTTCTTAAGCACCTGGATGCAGAGTCCTAACATTCCCACTCATATTTGCTGTAGTCATATACACAATGGCCTAAATATATCACAAAATTGATAAACATTGAAGAAATTTTATAAATGACAGTCAATCACAAAGAAAATAAAAGAACCTCTTACCAAGGAAACCTAATATCTGCTCTCAGGTAAAGTTAAATTGAAGGTTGTGTGACCTTTCTTAGACAGTATAGTGAGAGAAGCCTTTCAGTTACATAGGAAGGATTATCCCAAATAATTTGTTTTATGGATGTTGACCACGGTCCATAGCAACAAAATTTGTTTTGTAAAAGTGGAGATAATAAATTTTATTAAGTATTCCCTCAAAGAATAACTGTGTGGTTACTCAATACTGGATATGAGTTTGAAATCATCATGTAGAAAGAATAAACACAGAAAATTTTAACTTCATTGAAGAATAGTAAGTATTAGTTCGTGTTACTATAAATTCAGTCAGGAAAAGAATGAACCCATTACCAAAATCTTCTTGGTTGTCCTATCTCCTCCAGTGCTCCACTGAGATTTCTTGTTAAATATCAAATCAAATTCAAGTTTTTATTTTACACTATTACATTATGGAACCACTTAATTACCATATTTAAAATTTCTAAAATGTAAAAAAATTGTATATTGCAGAATTGTTTATCACACCTTTAGTTTTATAAGTATAATGTGAACTTATGATTTACTAGATTTTTTTTGTTTTTTTAATTAATTTGAATACTTTAGAAGTCTCAAAATTGTATAGTTTGCCTGATATGTAAATAGTGAATAAGTTTATAAAACATTAAAGCAACTGAATAATAAGAATGCTCAAAGTCTAGTTTTAAGTTGGAAAGGTTCAAAACAGATTTGAAGCTACCAGGCACTGTTAATTTCATTTTTCCTTTTTCTGTGTCTAAATCAGGATCAGGCACTTCATCTGAGACCACTATTCTGACAAAGTGAGAACTTGAGGGGTTCATCACATATGTAATATATAATCATTTCCAGGAAAACCTATATATGTTTGTAAAATAATTATGTACATTTATTTAGTAGACACTTTTCACTAAGGTGATATTTGTTCACCTGACAGGATTAGGGAAAGAACATCATTGAAAACCCTAGTCACATGCCTTTTTGTCACACTCTATCAAAGGCACATACTATTAGAACCCTACATCTTGTGATTTTGAGTGAGGTAGTGTGTGCCAGGTTTCTGCACTCCTGTCATCTGTATCTCCCTTTACTTTATTTCTTTAGAAATTATGAGAGGATATGCTCAAAAGGAGAAACTCCAATGGCATTTCCATGTATTATTGGTACTTCTGTCTTACTTTAGAGGTGGATTATTGTCTGTAATTATTTGATCCATCATTTTTTTTACTTCAAACTGGATTACAAAAGTTCCTTTTATAGATGATGTTAAAATTTTAGTAGCACATTTTGCAGATTCTTGGTCAAAACTGAAATCATTGGTTATCATAGCCTCTTGATGTTAGTTCGATGCTAGGCAACAACCTTGCTTAAAAGATTTACCTTGCTCAGTTCAGTACCCATTTTTAATTGGGTTAATTAGAATTTTAATTTCTAGTTTCTTGAGTTCTTTATATATTTTGGAGATCAGGCCTTTGTCTGATGCGGGGTAGGTGAAGATCTTCTCCCATTCAATAGGATGCCTTTTTGTCTTAATGACAGTGTCCTTTGCTTTATAGAAGTTTCTCAGTTACAGGAGGTCCCATTTATTCAATGTTGCTCTTATTGTCTGTGCTACTGGAGTTATATGTAGGAAGTGGTCTCCTGTGCCCATGTGTTGCAGTCTACTTCCCACTTTCTCTTCTGTCAGGTTTAGTGTGGTCGGATTTATATTGAGGTCTTTAATCCATTTGGACTAGAGTTTTGTGCATGGTGATGAACTGAACAGAGAATTCTCAACAGAAGAAGTTCAAATGGTCAAAAAATGGTTAAGGTCATGTTCAACCTCCTTAGTGATTAGGGAAATGCAAATCAAAACAGCTTTGAGATACCATCTTACACCTGTCAGAATGGCTAAAATCAAAAACACCAATGATAGTCTATGCTGGAGAGGATGTTGAGTAAAGGGAACACTCATTCATTGTTGGTGGGAATGCAAACTTGTGCAACCACTTTGGAAATCAGTGTGGCAGTTTCTCAGGACATTGGGAATCAGCCTACCTCAGGATCCAGCAATACCACTCCTGGGAATATACCCAAGAGATGCCCAATCACACTACAAATTATTTGTTCAACTATGTTCATAGCAGCATTATTTGTAATAGCCAGAACCTGGAAATAACCTAGGTGTCCCTCAACAGAAGAATAGATAAAGAAAGTGTGGAATATATACACATTAGAGTACTACTCAGTGGTAAAAAACAATGACATCTAGAATTTTACATGCAAATGGATGGAAATAAAAACACTATCCTGAGTGAGATAAGCCAGACCCAAAAAGATGAATATAGTATGTACTCACTCATTAATGGACTCTAGCCATATAAAAAGGATATTTCTCGAGAAGCTAAATAACCAGGAGAACCCAAAGAAAACATATATATATATATGTGTGTATATATATATATATATATATATATATATATATATATATACATACTCCTGGAAATTGAAAACAAACAATTGGGAGCATGGGGGTGGGAATACGGGTGTGGCTGGGTTTGGAAGAAGAGGAGAGGGGAAGATGGAAAGTAGAAGGGAAAGACTGGGAGAGCTTGGGGGACTGGGAGGGTGGTGATGGAGGGAGGATGGATATACAAGCAGGGAAGAAGATATCTACATTAAGGGAGCCATTTTAGGGTTAGCAAGAGACTTGTCTCTAGAGGGGATCCCAGGTGTCCAAAGGGTTGTCCCTAGTTAGGTCCTTGGGCAGAAGAGGAGAGGGTACCTGATCTGTCCTTACCTCACAATCATACTGATGATTATCTCGAATATCACCATAGAATCTTTGTCAGGCGATGGATGGAGATAGAGACAGAGACCCTCATCAGAGCAAGGAATGAGCTCCCAAGGTCCAGTTGAAGAGCAGAAGGAGGGAGAAGATGAGCAAGGAAGTCAGGACCATGAGGGGTTGGTCCACCCATTGAGGCAGAGTGCCTGTTCTAATGGGAGCTCACCAAATACAGCTGGACTGGGACTAAATGAACATGTGCTCAAACTGGACTCTTGATCATCTTGTTTACTTCCCATATCCAGGAGGATAACTATATGTTTTTCTTTGGGTTCACCTTCTTATTTAGCTTCTCTAGGATCACGAACTATAGGCTCAATGTCCTTTGTTTATGGCTAGAGTCCACTAATGAGTAAGGACATATGATATTCCTCTTTTTGGCTCTGGGTGTCTTTTGGCCATTTGAACTTCTTCTGTTGAGAATTCTTTATTCATTTCAGTACACCATTTTTTAATTGGGTTACAAGCACAGGGGTGCGAAGGTTTAGGGGAATGGGAGATGGGGAGACAGAAGGGAGAAGGGGAAGATTGGGGAGAGCTTGGGGGAATGGGATGGTTGAGATGGAGGAAGGGTCGATATAGGAGCAGGGAAGAAGATATTTTAAGTAAGGAAGCCATTTTATGGTTGGCAAGAGACTGGGCTTTAGAGGAGTTCCCAGGTGTCCAGAGGATTTTCCTAGTTATGTCCTTGGGCAGCAAAGGAGAGGGTGATAAAGGCACTGGGACTTGTTTTTACTGCATGTACTGGCTTTTTGAGACCCTAGTCTATTTGGATGCATAGCTTCCTAGACCTGGATGTATGGGGAAGGGCCTTGGACTTCCCACAGGGCAGGGTTCTGTGCCCTCTCTCAAGCCGGGAGGTGGAGGGAGGAGGGTGAGTGGGGGAGCTGGAGGGGAATGGGAGGAGGGGAGGAACTATAAATTTTTGAATGGAAAAATAAATAAAAGATTTATTTATCCTCCTAATCATGTTTTTCAATTAGTTATTTAGGCTGTTACTCAGATTGACCCAAGGTAACATGACAGTGACCCCTTATTTATCTTTGTGTGGATCATTCAAGTCACTGGTATGTGCCCTTATCTCAGAATTTTACCAGTCTTTTCCATTTTATTTCCAAGTTTAATCTTTGACTATTGGTGTCACCTCAAGAGTTTCCAGAGAAGCCTCAGTCTCAGTTGAAGACATTCTCTCTTTTTTTTTTTTTTAAAGTTGCCTCAAGCTGATGATCCATTATCATGGAAAGTAAATTCAATTCTGTTTCTCTGAATGACACTTCTCTAGCTCACACATAAGATAGCAGGCTCTTCATCATCAGCAACAGAGAGTAGATTTAACTCTGGTAGCCTTTGTTAGCAAAAGCATCAACAAATCATAAACAGAAAATCACAGAACTGAGTTGTTTATGGAAAGGGCTGATGTGAGAAGAGACTAGGAATGGAGCTGATGTCATTTGAACTGCACAACACACTGGTGCCTGGTAATTTTGTGGGTTGAAGGATCACAAATATGCCTACAGAATAATCATTACTTTGGAATTTCGTATAAACTAATTTTTACCAAGCTGCAAATGTTTAAAAATAGAATTTTTCACAAACGATTACCGAGTTTACTCTTTTAAGCTCTGTTGGTCCAGAAGGAAATAATGGACATTTCAGTTTTAAATTTATGTTTGGAAAGTGAATTTTACAGGGAAGATGTACTTTCTCTCTGACATGTTCAAAAACATATAATAAATTAAAATTACTAAATTTCCCAAACTTTCTCACTGAAATTTGAGTCAACAATTGTTATAAATTCAGGCTCCTTTTGAATTGTGGAGTAGTACATATACACTCAGAGAGAGAGAGAAAGAGAGAGAGACTATATAAAATTACGTTCCATTCTGTCTGATAATCAGAATAAATTGAACAGCTTAAAGGATGTGTGTCAAAAAAAATTATTCTAATCTGCATACACGGAAAGTTGAATAGAATATGGCAGTGGAGAGTGGCCTTCAGAAGGTATTCTTGGCTAGAAGAGTAATAAGTCACAGGTTCTGAATTTATAACTCATGTTCATTAATCATAGTTCAGAACTTCCTAGCATCTAAAGTGACCCTTACTGCTGGTCCCCAGGAGTCCCTGCTGATCTTCAGCACCCCCTTCTGGTTCTGAGTGTCCTTGCAGTGAGGTTTTTGTGCAGGCTCACCTGGGAGTTCCCTCATTGTGTCTTTGGTACAGTAGTATGTGGCTGTGTCCTCACTTTGCAGACTGTTCAATTTTAAGAAAACTTGGTTCTTGGAGGTGTCCCTGCTGATGGTGATTCGGGGCTGGAAAGCTGAATTATACTCTGTGTTTCCATTATACCATATTCCTCCCATCCACTCCAGACCCTTTGCTGGAGACTGGCGAACCCAGCTAATATCATAGCCAGTTAATGAGAACCCAGAGACAGTGCAGGTGAGAGACAGGGTCTGTGAGGGCTGCACCAGGCCAGGTCCTGACTCCTTCAGCTGCACCTGGGACAGGACACCTGGAGACAAGCAACATCAACATCTATTATACATCCCATAGATGACATGCCAGGGACCCTCTCCTGAAACCCTGAAACACTTACTTGGAAAGGTGACCAGGCAGAGGAGCAGCACCAGGACAGCCATGCTCTGCTAGAGACTGGTGAGAAGTAGATGGGGCTTCTCAGCTATGCCTGAGCTTTCATCTGGAGCCTGAGGGCTGCTTTGCATTTGGGGCTGTTCCTGAAAAGAAAACAAAAGGAAGTGCAGGGGATGATTTCCACTCTTTCCTCAGGTGACCAACATTTGTCCTGTGTTTCTTAGCAATACTGGAGATGGAGATTCAGGAACATTTTCTTTTTGTGATCTGGATTTCCAATACCAAACAAATTTGAAATAGTGTGAATGACTGTGGTCAGACCTGGCAAACAGAACTTGGCAGTGTTTATACTAAGTGTGTCCACAGTCACACAGTGCAGGCAGAACACAGTGCCATGTCCTAAATGTATTTGTCTATCTCTAAAAATTACAGCAGTGGAATTGGGCCTTTTTTGTTATCAGAAACTCTGACTAAGGAAGCAACTTAAAATTTATTCTCTTGGTGGCAGTGGAATCCTTTTTATGCTCATAACGCACCTATAAATAACTGGCTAGGAAGCAGCCCACTAACATTTAATACATTTGGTTTCAGGGGTTTATCTAAGAGAAGATCGGAAAGACATATTTGGTTCCCACCTAACTTGGCTCAACCTATTCACCTTCTCATTTAGAAACATTATACCTGAGAATTAGATTTTAATACCTCTTGGTTGATGTCAGTCTATCATTCTCAATGGATGTTTTTATCTCTCTTTTTAGCATGTATCAGAGAAAATCCCAGGTTCCTAAACATGAATGTTGCATTGGTAAGAGGTGTGAAGTTTAGTTGTTCATTACACTTCTTAAAACACAGTAGTATGTAACTAGGTTTGAGAGTTATGTTATCCAAAGTTCCAAAGTAAAAAATACATCAGAGAAGCTGAACTATGACAAGAAGAGGAGAAGAGGGCAGACACAAACTGGGGAACCTTGTGCCCTGCAGTAAAGACATGATTATAGAGAACCAGAGTTTGTAGAGCTTTCTTCCATGCCTTCCCAGAGGGAAAACAAAGTGCAAAAATTGAGTCAACCTGTCTAATTATCACTCAGGGAATATCTGTCTACTATCTGGCATTTGAGTTCATACATTTGGTATCCCTTATTTTTGTGTGTGAAATTTTAGTACACAGAGTAGCAGTGGTAGAGAGGGGTCCTAACTTTCGACCACCTAAAGTTAAGTAAAAATCAGCCTTCCTGGGTAAGCTGTGAGGGTCACTTATACCATGAGTGCTTTTTTCCCTCTGTGCTTGATGCTTTGAATGTTACAAGAATATTTAGCAGATGTCATTCTCAGTATGTCTCATCTTGGGTTTATCTGATATTTTCATTGTGGCAACAAATCAGGAAACAAGTATAAGAGATCTAAAAGCACATCTCTCATACTATGTTGGGATCTTGGCATGAATCTACTTATTCAAATGTTTTTGGTTTTGGTTACTGAAGAGATAGTTTGTGTCTGTGTTCTGTACTTTTTGCTCCTTGGCATCCATTTATGCCATGCCAGATTCCAGAAAAAGGGAACAGCAGCAAACATGTAAAGGCACAGCAGAAGAAAAAGGCATTCTGTTTTCTGTTTTCTCAGACCCTTGCCTAACTGAGATTGACTGATCAGAGTGTTTCTTTCTGGTGGGCTGACACTTTGAACTTACATTCCACTTGCTGTTTCTCTTATATGGACACTGAAAGTTTATAATAGAATATTTAAATGGCTTCATTTTTTTAGGTCTTATGTAGGGTAACAGCTACTGATATTTTGTGTGAAATGAACATGTCCAATCCAGAGTGCATCATCTCACAGCACTCCTCTCCATTCCCTGTTGCTTACATTCTTTCAAACCATTCTTCAATGATGTAACTTGATCTTTGGTGAAGAAGCAAGGAGGCACAGAGTGGTGGGGATGTGTCAGGTTGATGTAGTTTTCTAGTGGACAAGCACTCACAGTTGCTTAGTACTTAAGTGTCATAGACTCTGCATTCAATGATGACTCCTATTGGATGAAGGGTCACTTTGGAGGGTGATGTGGCTATTGATTAGTTGACTTTGTCCCATTGAATAATTTTACACCCACTGGTATATTGGCAGTAATAATTGGATTTAGTGTGTTATTAAAACAAAGGACATGACATTGGGTTAGGGCAATATTTGAAGGAATTAGACAGTGTTGGGTATGGATATTACCATTATATGCTGCACATGTTTAATAAATATCAAAAAAAAAACATGATGAGGAAAAGTGTCCCTAATAGTATACATCATTTTATTTATTTATTTATTTATTTATTTATTTATTTATATTTATGTTTAAACATTATTTTACATTCAACCCACAGTTTTCACTCCCATTCCTCCTCCCACCATTTTTCTTTTTTTTCCCATAGGCAACAGACTGAATTTTTTTCATTGAGCTCTACCTTTCTCTCTGCTCTCATCCCTGCCTCTCCCCTCCCTGCTTCAACCATCCCCCAAGGTCCCCATGCTCCCAATTTACCCAGAAGATCCTGTCTTTCTCTACTTCCCATGTAGATTAGATCTTTGTAAGTTTCTCTTAGTATCCTCATTGTTGTCTAAGTTATCTGGGATTGTGGTTTTTAGGCTGGTTTTCTTTGCTTTATGTTTAAAAACCACAAATGAGTGAGTACATGTGATAATTGTCTTTCCGTGTATGGGTTACCTCATTCAAAATAATGTTTTCTAGCTCCATCGATTTTTCTGCAAAATTCAAGATGTTGTCAGAAATATCTCTCTGCAACATAACCTCAGAAATCAGCAAAAATTCTGTTTTTTATTTTGTGTATGTGTGTATTTCTCTAGAATTAAGCTCTCTTAGGTTTTTAAGTGGATTTAGTCCATCACGTTGATGCCAAACTATTGAAAGGAGAGAGGGCCCACTTGTTTTTCCTAGCCCCTCAGCTAGATTACACCAGAAATAATCTCACAGAAACTGTATTCATTTAAACACTGCCTGGCCCATTAGCTGTAACTTCTTATTGGCTAATTCTTACATCTCAATTAAACCCATTCTATTAATCTGTGTATTGTCATGTGACTGTGACTTACCAGCAAGATTCTAACCATTGACCATCTCAGGCAGGAGATCCATGGCATCTCTCACTCTGTCCTTCTTCCTCCCAGAATTTAGTTCTGTCTCTTCTGCCTACCTAAATTCTGCCCTATCACCTAGGCCAAGGCAGTTTCTTTATTCATTATTCAATGAAAGCAACACAAAAACAGGAGGAACTCTTACACCAGTACTCCATTTTTTATTGGATTATTTGTTCTTTTGATGACCAATATCTTGAGTTTCTGGTATATTTTGGAGATCAGACCTCTGTCTGATGTGGGGTTAGTGAAGATATTTTTCCATTCTGTAGGCTGCCATTTTGTGTTTTTGACTGTGTCCTTTGCTTTACAGAAGCTTTTCCATTTCAGAAGGTCCTATTTATTAATTGTTTCTTTCAGTGTCTGTGCTGCTAAAAGCCCATTACCATAGCACATTAAAATCCTCATACTTCATTGTTCTGATGATCAACAGGCTCACCAGCATTGACTCCATTCGATTATGAATTGAAGTTCTTTAAATTTTGCCCTGTATCCAGGGAACCATGAAGTCATTCTCAGCATATTGTTATTTCTTCAAGAACAACCCCAAGTCTGCATTTATGATAAACACATGCTAGGCTTCTCTTGGAATCTGAGCTCCTCAGCAGCCTGAGGCAGATTCAGATCTAGATCTATGTGCATTAAAGGTGAAATGAAAGGAAAAATTATTCTCAAACCAAACAGTCCCTATCATTACAGGGGATCCTGTGAACTTCAACCAATAGTATAATCCAACAATCTCTTGGTGGCACAAAGACACCTTATGTTGTGAGTATACCAGGAGCCTTCTAGACCTAACTGAGATTGAGCAGAAGTCACCAGCTGTATTGTTCTTCTACTTTCTGTGAAACATTAATAACTTTCCACATTCTTGATAAGCAATACACCTTGGTAAACGTTTGGTCTGCGGTGTACCTGTTGTGTGAGTACAATGGGGAGAGTGACAGACATCAGGACTCATGGGACTTTGGCCCTGCCTCACCTTCTATTTACTCTAATGTTAAATCCTACACTGCTACAACTGGGGAAACCCCACATAGGCTCTACTCTGAGCCTAGGGTGGACCAGTTTTAAGGGTCCCTGAATAATCTAAGGACCAGGTCCTTCTGTCCAAAGTAGAGTTGGTTCTTCCCTGTGTCATGTTCCTCATCTTTTTCAAGTCAGAGTGCATCCTACACTCAAAAATAGAAATTACCTTGTAAAACACTGCTATGTATTTGTAAAAGTCAAACAAAACTGTACACGAACTTGAGTTCCTTGGGAAATCTGTTATGTCATATACAGAGGCAACAAGATAGAGAGGAATAGAATCCTCATAGCCCTCTGATCCTGGTCAAGGTGACACCACCATCTCACTCATTTAGTATCCCTTGTTCTCAAATAACCCATTAGAACAGTAAGAAGAAAAATCGAGCTCATTCCAGCTCCATGGTTAATTTTCTATGTTCAGTGTTCATCACTGAATGAGAAAACTGGAGAGTCAGGGATTAGCTCCTGGCACAGAGGTGCAGAGTCAGGACTGAGCTGCTTTGCAAGAGTGGAGGGATGCTTTATTTTACTATGTTCCTCCTAAATATGTTCTCTGGGCTGGGTCTCATGGAGAAGGCTATGCTCAAGGCAGATTGAAAATCTTGTTGGATATCTAAAGTGTGGGGTAAACAGTAGCCATAAACAGAAGACAAACTGCAGGCTTTAGACCAGCTGATACAGGAGCAACTAGATGCTCACCATATTGAACAATTAACCTGCCCTTAGAATTTTTCTGTATTTGTTGTTTAAAAATCTGGTAAATGGAGAACGATGACAGATCTAAGAGCAGTCAACAAGGTAATTCAACCTTTGGGCCCTCTATAATCTGGAATTCCTCTTCCTTCTTTATTACCAAAAGGATGTTCTCTCATAGTTATTGATTTAAAAGATTGTTTTTTTACTATATGTTTACAAGAAAGAGTATAGAGAAAAATTTACCTTCATATTGCCTACATATAATTCTCAGCCTAATAGGAGATACCAGTGGGCTATCATTCCAAAGGGAATGCTCAATAGTCTCACCCTATGCCAATACTTTGTAAGTCAGTCATTGGGAATAATATGTAAAAAATTTCCTAAGTGTATAATTTACCATTACATGGATGACATTTTGCTATATGATTCAAAAATAGATACTTTAAAAAGAGTCTTTGAAGTAGTAAAGGAATTTTTGACAAATTGGGGATTACAAATTGCTCCTGAAAAAATATAGAGAGGACATTCTGTCAATTACCTAGGTTATAAAATAGGTTTACAGAAAATTAGAACACAAAAGTCACAAATTAGGAGAAACCCATTGTTAAATCTAAATGTCTTTCAAAAAATGTTAGGATACATTTCCAGTCTATGATCAGTGTTTTGAATTACACCTGATCTAATAGTTCATATAAACAAAAGCTTAGATGGTAAAAAAAAGGCTTAAATAGTCCCAGAGAATATTAACAGCTGAAGTGTAAAAGGAATTGATAGTTGTTGAAGAAAAATTACATGAGGTATATGTGGACAGGTGAAACCAAATCTTAATTGCATTTTAGTCATATTGCCTTTCAGAATATCCCCTACAGTAATTTTAATGCAAAGGGAAGATATTATCTTAGAATGGATCTTTTTACCACATAAACCAAGTAAAATATTAAGAAGTTATGTGGGAACAGTCTCTCAATTGATTATAAAAGGAAAATTGAGACTTTATCAACTATCAAGTATAAACCCAGTAGAGATTATAGTGTACTAGGGATTAAGAGCAATTTTCCCAAAAGGGATAAAATTAACCTTATAAAGAGAACAACTTGGATTCTTCCCCACATTTTATAGGAACCAATACTGGAGGCCATAATTCTGTACTGATACAAATAAATCAAGAACAGCAGGTCACAAATCAGAAGATTTAAGAGAGGTGGAACAAAGCCCTTGTAATTCTGTCCAAAAGGCAGAATTATATGATATTCTTAGTTTTAAGGTATTTTAAACAACTATTTAATATAGTTACTGATTCACAATATGCTAAAAGAGTTGCTTTGCACATGGCAACAGCTTAATTTAAACAAGATGATTCATGCAAGTTCAAGATATAATCAGGAATAGGCTTTATCCAACATACATAACACATATCTGAACCCACATGGGTCTTCATGTCCTGTAACCCAAGGTAATGCAAAAACAGATCAATTCCTGATTAGAAGTGTGTTAAAGGCTACATAATTCCATCAGAAACATTATGTCAATAGCAAAGGTTTAAAGAAAGAGCTTTCTATTACATGACAACAAGCTAAGGAGATTATAAAGAAATTTCCTACCTGCTCTTTCCATAATCAAACACTGCTACATGCAGGGACTAGCCCAAAGGGTACTCAAAGGAATGAAGTCTGGCAGATGGATGTATTCCATTTGCAAAATTCAGAAAATTAAAATATGTACACCACACCAATGACACTTATTCAGGTTTTCAATGGGCAACTTGTTTGAGCTCAGAAAAGGCTGATTCATCATGCATTTATTAGAAGTTGTGGTCATCCTGTGTATACATGCATGAATAAAGATAGATAATGGTCCAGAGTATGTTTCTAAGAAAATGAAACAGTTTTTTTTAGCTTATTATACTATAAAGCATATTACAGGTCTACCACACAGTCCTAAAGGTCAGGCAGTTATAGAAATATTAAATCAAACTATAAGGAATATGTTAAACAAACAGAAAGGGAGGGAAAATACCTTAGAAATAGATTATATAATACTTTATTAACCTAGAATTTTTTTTGTTTTGTTTTTTCGAGACTGGGTTTCTCTGTGGTTTTGGAGCTAGAATTTTTTTTTAAAGCTAATGAGAAAGGAACAAGAGCAGCAGAGAGACATTGGTTAACAGAAGAGTATTCTGAATTAAATCAGCTGGTGTATTTCAATGATGTGTTGACATCACATGGAATCAAGGAGATGTGCTATGATGGGGAAGGGGTTTTGCTCTTGTGTCAATAGGAGAAGAAAAGTTACAAATATCATCAAAACTGATAAAGATTTGGTTTGCAAAAGAAAAAATTTTTCAGAAAGACAAATGATATCTCATCCACAGAGGTGATAACTACTCAGGTGGTAAGGAAAATTTATAAGGGTTGAGTCAGGGTTCTGTTCCTTTTATTTTGCAGGAAAATACTTAACTTCAGAAAGTCAAGAGACCCTGGACATCTAGATACCTAAAGAGAAAAAGATAATTATCCAGATAGGAACACCAAGCAAACAGAATTATCACTTGTGAAGACATGTAATCCAAGGGAAAGAATCTCTGAATATTAAATAAAATAATAATCATGACTCACTTAAAAATCAAACCTGGATTTGGATATAGACACAGACTCTATCCTTCTCCAAATCCAAGCATGTTGTTAAAATAAAAATTCAGAGTTTCTGTCTCACATAAGGAGCCATGATATGGGAGAGAAAGAAAAAGGAATTGAGAAAAAAATTTCGGCATACCTATTTTGAAGATCAGTCTCCTATCTGATGTGGGGTTGGTTAAAATCTATTCCCATTTGGTAGGCTGCCATTATTTTTCTTATTGATTGTGTTATTTGCTTTACAGAAGCTTCTCAGTCTGAAGAGGTTCCATTTATTTATTGTTGTTCTCAGTGTCTGTGATACCGGGATTATATTTTGGAAGTGGTCTCCTGTGCCCATACATTGAAGGCTACTTTCTACTTTCTCTACTATCAGGTTCAGTGTGGTTGGATTTATGTTGAAGTCTTTAATTCATTTGGACTTGAGTTTTGTATATGGGGAAAGATATGGATCTGTTTTTAGTCTTCTACATGTTAACATCCAGTTATGCCAGCACCATTTGTTAAAGATGCTTTCTTTTTTCCATTGTTTAATTTTGGCTTCTTTGTCAAAAATAAGGTATTCATAGTTGTGTGGATTACTATATTCTCTGTTTTTATGACAATACCAGGTTGTTTTCCTTACTGCAGGTCAGTAATGGAGCATCATGATAGGGTTGTTGAGGCCTCTGAGAGTTTCTTTATATTGCAGGATTATTTGGGCTATTTTGTATATATATGTGTGTGTGTGTGTGTGTGCGCGTGTGCGTGTGTGTGTGAATTTGATTATTGTTCTTTCAGGAACTTTGAAGAATTGTGTGGGGATCTTGACGGGGATTTCATCGAATCTATAGATTGCTTTTGGTAGGATTGCCATTTTTACTATGTTGATCCTACCTATTCAAGAATATGGGGATCTTTCCATTTCCCGGTATCTTCTTCATTTTCTTTCATCAAAGACTTAAAGTGCTTGTTAAATATGTCTTTCACTTCTTTGGTTTGATATTTTATGTTATTTGTGGCTAATATGAAAGGTGTTGTTCTTTGATTTCTTTCTTAGCTTCTTTATCATTTGTATATATGAGGGTTACTGATCTTGAATCACGCCACATTACTGAAGGTATTTATTAACTGCAGGAGTTCCATGGTAATGTTTTGGGGGACATTTATATATATCATCATATATCTGCACATAATGTCAGTTTGACTTCTTCCTTTCCAATTTGAATCCCCATAAACTTCTTTTGTTATCTTAATGCTATAGACAGAACTTCATGAATTATGTTGAATAGTTATAGAAAGAGTGGACAGTCTTGTCTAGTTCCTAATTTTAGTGGAATTACTTTGAATTTCTCTCCATTTAATTTGATGTTTTGTATTGGCTTGTTGTATATTGCTTTTATTATGTTTAGATATGTTCCATATATCTATGATCTCCAAGATGTTTATCTTGAAAGGCTGTTGGATTTTGTAAGATATTTTTTCAGCATCTATTGAGTTGATCATATGTTTTTTGTCTTTTAGTTTATTTATATGATGGATTACATTGATATTTTTGTATGTTGAACCATCCCTACCTTCATCTCTGGGGTGAAGTGGACTTGATCATGATGAAAGATTTTTGATGTTTTCTTGAATTTAGTTAGTCAGTGTTCTATTGAGAATTTTTGCATCTATGTTATGAGTGAGATTGGTCTGTATTTCTCTTTCTTGGTTGTATCTTTGTGTGGTTTTAATATCAGTGTAAATGTAACTTTATAAAAAGAATTTAGCAATGTTCCTTCTGTTTCTATAATGTGGAACTCTTTGAGATTATAGGTACTAGTATATCTTTGAAGTTCTGGTAGAATTCTGCCATAAAACCACCCAGCACAGGATTATTTTTGGTTGGCAGTCTTTTCAAGACAGCTCTTTCCTTGCAATTTATAATTCTATTCAACTGTTTACCTGGTCTTGAGTTAATTTTGGTGTATGATATCTATTCAGAAAATTGTCCATTTCTTTTACATTTTCAATTTCTTTTGGAGTACAGGTTTTTGCAGCATGATCTAATCATTTTCTCAATTTCCTCAATGTCTTTTTTATGTCTCTGTTTTCCTTTAAATTTTGTTAATTTGGATATTCTTTCTCTGCCTTTTGATTAGTTTGGATAAAGGTTTGTTTATCTTTTTGTGTTTCTCAAAGAACCAGCATTTTGTCTCATTGACTCTTTTATTGTTTTCTGTGTTCCTATTTTATTGATTTCAGCCCTCAATTTGATCATTTCCTGTCTTCTACTTCTCCTGGGTGAGTCTGATTCTTTTTGTTCTACAGCTTTCATGTGTGCTGTTAAGTCACTAGTGTGAGCTTTCTCCACATTCTTTATGTAGGCACTTAGTGCTACAAACTTTCCTCTTAGCACTGCTTTCATAATATCCCATGGGTTTCAGTACATTGTGCCTTCATTTTCTTTGAATTCTAGGAAGTCCTTAATTTCTTTATTTTTTTTCTTCCTTGACCCAGTATTGGTTCAATAGTTTACTGTTCAATTTCCATGAGTTTATAGGCTTTCTGAGAGTAGTGCTGTTTTTAAATTCTAACTTTAAACTATAGTGATTTGATAAGATAGATACAAGGGGTTACTCTATTTCTATTTTATCTGTGGAGTTTTACATTGTTACTGAGTATGTGGTCAATTTTTTTGAAGGTTCCATGAGGTACTGGGAAGAAGGTATATTCTTTTGTGTTTGCATGCAATGTTTTAAAGATGTCTGTTGTATTTATTTGAATCATGACATCTGTTAGTTCTCTTATTTCTCTCTTAAATTTCTCTCTGGTTTACCTGTCCATTGGTGAGAATTGAATGCTGAAGCTTTTTACTATTGATGTGTGTGGGGTTTGATGTGCAATTTCAGCTTTAATAATGTTTCTGTTACATATGTGCGTTTTTTATATTATGGACATAAATGTTCAGGTTTGAGACTTCATCTTGATGGATTGTTTCTGTTATTACTATAACGTGTCCTCCATCTTGTCTGACTGATTTTAGTTTGAATCCTATTTTGTTCAATATTAGGATTGCTCTATCTGCCTGAGGTAATATCTGTCTTTGAGACTGAGTAAAGAGTTGGGAAAACGTTTGTCAATCAAATGTACCTAAGAAACAGGGAGATCTTGTTTTCATACCCTTCTCTTAGCATTTTTGTTTCTTTGTTTCTTTCCTTGTTTTTCTAGACAGGGTTTCTCTGTAGCTTTGGAACCTTTCTTGGAACTAGTTCTTGTAGATCAAGCTAGCCTCAAACTCAGAGATCCCCCTGCCTCTGCCTCCTGAGTGCTGGGATTAAGCTTTCAATCACCACTGATGGAGAAAACAGGATATTCTATGACAAAATCAGATTTAAACAATGCATATCCACAAACCCAGAACTACAGAAAGTAATAGAAGGAATTCCCCAAACCAAGGAAGCTAACTGCACCCACAAAAACACAGGCAAATGATAATCTCCCACCAGAAAAACCCAAAGAAGGAAAACACACAACCAATCCCACCAAAAACAAGAATTTGCAACTACTTGTCATTAATATCTCTTAATATCCATGGTCTCATTACTCCTATAAAAAGCACAGCCTTGTCTACTTCCCCAATCCAGGCGGATGACTATACGTTTTTCTTTGGGTTCACTTTCTTATTTAGCTTCTCTAGGATCACAAAGTATATGCTCAATGTCCTTTATCTATGGCTAGAACTGATCTATTGGGAGCCCACCAAGGCCAGCTGGACTGGGACTGAATAAGCATGGGTTGAAATTGGACTCTCTGAACATGGCGGACAATGAAGGCTGATGAGAAGCCAAGGACAATGGCACTAGGTTTCGATCCTAATACATGAACTGGCTTTGTGGGAGCTTAGCCTGTTTGGATGCTCACCTTCCTGGACCTAGATAGAAGTGGGAGGACCTTGGTCTTCCCGCAGGGCAGGGAATTTGGACTGCTCTTCAGTATCAAGAGGGAGGGGGAATGGAGTGGAGGGAGGAGAAGAGGAATGGGGATAGGGGGAAGGGAGTGGGGGGAGGGGGAAATATGTGGGAGGACGGGGAGGGAAATGGGAAACGGGGAGCAGGTGGAAATTTTAATTAAAAAAGAATAAAAAAGAAAGTAGTAAGAAAAAAAAAGCAGAGCCTTGAGCTCTAGAGTTTCTCTCTTGGTCCTCTATCTTGGTCTTCTCTGCAAGAAACTCTCCTTTTTGCTGGCTAGAGAAGCTAAGGCAAGTAGGGGAGAGGGTGGGGTTTTGCCTCACAATGGAGGGCTTAGAGAGTGGGGTGTTCTGCTGGGTGGCTGATTACTCCCATCTTGGTCCTCTCTGCATTGTAGCAGCCTGTGTTTCAGAGTTCCACTGATGTTGCAGGAGGATAGGTGAGTTTGGGGTGTTGTGGGACCAGTAGTTTTGTGGGGTACAGAGGATGGGGGCATATTGGGAAAGCCTACCTGCAGGAAACTCTCTTGCTGTCTGGCTGGAGAAGCCAAGGCAGGTGGGGTGGAGCCCAGAGTTTTGCCCCACTATAGAGGGCCTAGAGAGTGGGGTGTCACATTCAGATGCTGGCCACTCCCCTATTGGCCCTCTCTATATTGCAGCAGGCTGTGTTTCAGAGTTCCACTGAGTTTGCAGGAGGATAGGTGAGTTTGGGGGCAGTGTCGCATATATATATATATATATATATATATATATATATATATATATATGTGTGTGTGTGTGTGTGTGTGTGTGTGTGTGTGTGTGTGTGTATGTGTATGTGTATGTGTATGTGTATGTATATGTATATTGTATAATTATATAGTATAAATCCATTGTATAATTATGTCTTATGTAAATAAACTGGACAATCTAAGGACTTTTGTAAAATCAGAAAAAGATAATTGCTCATGGTTATGGTCATCCTTGCTCAGATTGTTATAGTTATTCTTGTGAAGAAAAATTACACTGTTTCCTTGAATGAGACATCTCCTAAATTTTAGCAGTCAATAGTTATGACTCAAACAATATTTAGTATTCAAATTGAGGAACGTATTTTTGAAATATTATTTGAATCAAAGCCACATTTTTGCTACATAAGAACTCTCACTAATGGGTTAACATTAAGCATTGGATGTGTATATTTTAAAGAAATATTTTATTTTTAATGATTTCCATATTTTTTCTCTGTGAGTAGTATGCTGTTAATGAAGGGCAAAAGATGCTCACTAGTCCCTTATACTTAAAGTTGAATAGGAGGTGTGTAATGTGAGTACTAGGAAAAAGTCTTTCTTAACCATTAAGCTACTTCTCCAGCCCTTGGATGAGCAATCAAACCCTTTCCTCTCTCATGTTTGCTGCAGCTCTGTTCACAAAGGCATAAATAACACACTATGCTTGATGAACATGAATTTTATAGGTTACAGCCAGAGACCTAGAGAAGAAAGAAAACTCTTATCAATCAAAACCTAAAAATACTGTCTCAGAGAAAGTTAAATTGATGGCAGGGTGACCATGGTTTGAATGTTATAGAGAGAAGACTACTTGATTCCACATGAGAGATTATTCCAAATATAAAATTGAATCGACATGTATTTGAAAAAATCAGTTAAAACAGTCGGAATAAAAACATTTCATCTTCATTTAAGCACAATAAGTAGTAGTTCATGTTACTATAAATGTATACAGGAAAAAAATGAATGCCTTACGAAAACATTGTTGGTGGTGCTAACTCACAGTGCTCCACTGAGGCTTCTTGTTTAATGTCAACTCAAATCCATGTTTCTACGTTACACTATTTATATTATGGGCTCATTACTATATTTAAACTTTCAACCTAAAATGTAAAAAAAAAAAATCCTTGTATATCACATAACTATTAAATACTTAATTTCATTACTATAATGTGGATCCACTATTTACCAAATTTACTGGGTTCTTCTAATTAATTAGAATACTTTACAAGTCTCAAAAGTTTAATTTTTCCTGAAAAGTAAATAATGAATAAGTTTTTAAATCACTCAAACAATTAAATAGTAAGAATGCTAATACTCTGTTTTTAAGTAGGAAAAGATCATATCAGACTTGAAGCTACCAGACACTTTTGAATTGCATTTTAACATCTTCCATGTCTGTATCAGGATCAGACAGTTTATCTGAGAACACTATCCTTACTGACTGAGAACTGGCAGGCTCCATCACTTATTTTATATAATCATTTTAGAAAACCTGCATGTTTTGTAAAATAGTCATTTACATTTAATTAGTTGGCACTTCTTACTCAAGTGATACTTGCCCATATATCAGAATTAAAGAAAGAACATCACAGAAACCCATGTCACGTGCCAGTTTTGTCACACTATCTAACACACATGCTATAAACCCCATCTCTTGTGTTTTGAATGATATAGTGTGTGTCAGATTTCTACACTCATGTCATCTGTGTGCCTCTTTTATTTGTAACTCTGGAAACAATGAGAAGACATGATCAAGAGGAAATATTCCAAGGGTATCACCATACATTATTGATACCTCTGCCATACTTTAGAGTTATATTTCTGTCTTCAATATTTTATCAGTCATTTTCTTACTTCCATATTGTCTATGGAACATCCATTTGTACTTGGTGTTAGAATATCAGTAACCCGTCATGCATGTTCTTGGTCAAAACTGAAGTCATTGGAAATTAGAGCTCCTGCTGTTGGCATATTTTATTCAACAACCTGTTTAAAAGATTTGTCATGCTAATCATGTTTCCCCATGACCTGTTTTGGCTGCTCCTTGGCTTGACTTAAGGTAACATAACAATGGATCCATTTCTTTAAGCATATTGTGGAGTTGTTCAATTCAAAGTTATGTGTCCTCATTTCAGGATTCTAATACTCTAGAAAATCTGTTCTCTAAGCATAATTTTGGACTACTGGTAACAGTACCAGAGTTTCCAGAGAGGCATCAACTTCAGATGAGGACATTCTCTTTTCATTTTGGAGGTTGCCTCAAGTTTATGGTGATGGAGAAGTTACTTTCATTTAATAAAGAAACTGCCTTGGCCCATTTATAGGCCAACCCTTAGGTGGGTGGAGTAAACAGAACAGAACACTGGGAGAAAGAAGCCGAGTAGGGGGTCGCCATGATTCTCCCACTCCAGACAGACGCAGGTTAAGATCTTTCCTGGTAAGCCAGCTCATGGTACTACACAGAATATTAGAAATGGGTTAGATCAATATGTAAGAGCTAGCCAATAAGAGACAGGAACTAATGAGCCAGGCAGTGATTAAAAGAATACAGTTTCCGTGTAATTATTTCGGGGCATAAGCTAGCCATGCGGGCGGCCGGGTGCCGGGGATGCAGCCCTGCCGCCATTATTACAACAGAGTGGCACCCAACGTGCTAATGAACTCCACGTAAAACCTGAGAGGGCTTAAAAAGGAGAGAGAGAATTCAAGACGGTTTTTTGCTGTTTGTGGGTTGCGTGCCGCAAAGAAATTGTCCTGACTCAGCAGCAGGAAAAAACTGGCTGTTTTAAAATGCCGGCTTTCTGGGCTGTGCCGCCATCGCGATCTCTGTCTGGCTCCTGCAGGAGACAGAGCTTTGGAATGCAGCATTTGGAGTAAAGTGCTACGATTTGTTTGATGGCAACTTGACTCACTGTGTGCCTAAAAGGAAGTCATTTTGTGCTGCGGCTCAGAGGCACAAGCAGCTCCACCATGCTACTGGTGCAATGTGCAAGAATCAGAGGCACGAGCGGCTCCGCCATGTTGAACTGGGCGGGGCAAGCAGGCAGTACCTGTTTTTGACCTAGGAATGTCACAGCTTAGATTCTTAAGCGCTTAGCGATTTAAAAGCGCAAAACAAAGTGCTCCTGGATAGTAAAAAAATTACAGATTCACAATAAAACTGATTCAGATACTGTTGGATGAATGTACGTAGGCTTGAAAGAGAGAAAAATATATATATAAAGAATAAAGTTAATGTCTTAAAAAAGGGTAAAGTCTTTAAAGAGACAGAGTACAGATAGTTATAGATTAAAAGAAATAAAGAAAAATAAGCCACGTAAAAATGGAAAATTCACAGAGAGTCTGGATACTTTGTATTATTGTGTTTTCTTTAAAATTTTTGACTGTAAAGGAGCTATGTACAGAGAGACATTTCATTATATGGGCTGCAAGCTAAACCAGAATGGATATAAGGGTATTATGATTTCAGAATATGGGTCTAAGGATATGATGCTTTGGAGAGGGTCTTCTTTTGTTTTCACACAGGATGCGACCCTGTGGATTTCTTCTATCCCAATATGGTATGATAGACCACGCCCTCCTGAAAGGTTACTGTGAACACCCTCAAAAAATTACTTCACTCAACTGCCAACTGAGATGACCCTGGCACACAGGTTATCCCATAAAAGACCTGAATAACAGCGCCCCCATACAGCAGGAAGCAGTTTGGAGAGAAAAACTGCGCCCATGTTCCCAAATATGGTTTATAAATGTTCTTTTACATTTAAAGGGGGATATGATATAGATATAAATAATTTACATTGGAATGGATTATAAGGTCAATTTTGTTATGTGTATATGTATTTCTGATCTTGATTAAGGTGTTGTGATTGTGTAGTTCATTTAAAAATATAATGTATAATTAAGAAATATAGGTTAATGGATAATCATCAATAGTCAAGCTTGTAGTCATGTATGATATAGATATAAATAATTTGCATTGGAATGGATTATAAGGTCAATTTTGTTATGTGTATATGTATTTCTGATCTTGATTAAGGTATTGTGATTGTGTAGTTCATTTAAAAATATAATGTATAATTAAGAAATATAGGTTAATGGATAATCATCAATAGTCAAGCTTGTAGTCATGTTAGATTTTCTAGATATATAGAGATATATATTTCAGTTAGATAGACATTCTTCATATCTTTCAAAGACTGCAGAATATGGCATTTAAAAAATTTTAATAACTTAGGGCTTTTCATGACAATGAGACATGTCTGCTCCTGGCAGCACCAATCTACTTTAAGAGGATGATGGGCATCGAAGAGGCTCCTTAAGGAGTTTGATAGCCATTTGGGCAAGAAACTGCTCTTGGCCTGAACTGTTGCATAAACTGGACACAGAGAACCCACAGAAAGAGGACTGCTGAACTTGCCTAAAGGTGAGATGGTTTTTCGGGGTTCCTGACTCATAAAAGAGTCTGCGAGACATTCTGCAGGACACAGCAAAAAGTGACTGAACTGTCTTTGGAATTTCCTGCTTGATGAAAATGTCTGCTGGAAGCCGGGCGATGGTGGCGCACGCCTTTAATCCCAGCACTTGGGAGGCAGAGGCAGGTGGATCTCTGTGAGTTCGAGACCAGCCTGGTCTACAGAGCTAGTTCCAGGACAGGCTCCAAAGCCACAGAGAAACCCTGTCTCGAAAAACCAAAAAAAAAAAAAAAAAAAAAAAAAAGAAAATGTCTGCTGGATACTATGGGCCTGAAGGCTGAAGATGGATGCCCCAACAGTACAAAAGAACTTTGGGTGACTGTCCAGGCAGCAAGATGTCTCTGTCATTTCTAGAGTTTTCTTATTTCTTGTTTACTTAGGTAATATTATATCCTTCTGGAGTCTTTGATGGAGTTGAAGAATAAATAGATAGTTATAGTTTTCATTAGTTATGATAAAAGATAAAATAGATATAAATATTATAACTGTAATTCTTGCTTAATAACTGTTCTGTTATATGTAATTTTACTATGTTAAAGTTAAAGCTTTCTTTTTTGTTTAAACAAAAAAAGGGGAAATGATGGAAAAGTTACTTTCATTTAGTAAAGAAACTGCCTTGGCCCATTTATAGGCCAACCCTTAGGTGGGTGGAGTAAACAGAACAGAACACTGGGAGAAAGAAGCCGAGTAGGGGGTCGCCATGATTCTCCCACTCCAGACAGACGCAGGTTAAGATCTTTCCTGGTAAGCCAGCTCGTGGTACTACACAGAATATTAGAAATGGGTTAGATCAATATGTAAGAGCTAGCCAATAAGAGACTGGAACTAATGGGCCAGGCAGTGATTAAAAGAATACAGTTTCCGTGTAATTATTTCGGGGCATAAGCTAGCCATGCGGGCAGCCGGGTGCCGGGGACACAGCCCTGCCGCTCTTATTACAACATTATGGTCCATTAACATGGAGTTTACAGTCAACACTGCTGCTCTGAATGATACTTCTATAGCTCACACATGAGACACTAGCTACTTCATCATCAGCAACAGAGAGAGCCAGAATAGTAGAGTAACTCTGGGAGCCTTTTTTAGCAGTAACAGCATCAACAAATCACAAACTGAAACTCAGTTTTCATAGAGCTCACTTGCTATGGGAAGTGCTGGTGACATTTGGAAGCAGGAATGGAGCTTATGCCAGTTGGGATGTGCACACTGGTGGCTGAGACTTTTGTACATTGAGGGCATGCAAATATTCCTACAGAGGAATAATTCCTAGAGAAATAAGGTGCATACTAATTTTTAACAAGGTGCAAATGGTTAAAATTAGAACTTTTCTCATATGATAACCAAGTGTACTCTTTTAAGTTTTCTTGGTTTAGAAGAAGGAAACACTGTATATTTCATTTTCAAATCTACCATTGGAAAGTGAAATATACAGAGAAGCTGCACTTTCTCCATCATATGTTCAAAAACAAAGAGAATAAATTACCAAATATTTAAAACTCCCAAGTTTTTCGTTGAAGTTAAAGTCAAGAAGTGTCACAATTCATACTGCTTTTGAAATATCAATTGGTACGCATACACACACACACACACACACCACCGAATATATGAAATTTGATGTCATTCTTTCTGATAATCAGAAGCAATTGGATATCTTAGAGGGTATGTAGGAAAAAACAATTTCTTCTAATGTATTCACACATAGAAAGTTGAATATGACAGTGAAGGGTGGGTTAAATCAATATGTAAGAGCTAGCCAATAAGAGGCTGGAACTAATGGGCCAGGCAGTGATTAAAAGAATACAGTTTCCGTGTAATTATTTCGGGGCATAAGCTAGCCATGTGGGCGGCCGGGTGCTGGAGATGCAGCCCTGCCGCACATATTACTACAGAGTGGCACCCAACGTGCTAATGAACTCCACGTAAAACCTGAGAGGGCTTAAAAAGGACACAGAGAGAATTTAAGACAGCTTTTTGCTGTTTGTGGGTTGCGTGCGGCAAAAAAATTGTCCTGACTCAGCAACAGGAAAAAACTGGCTGTTTTAAAATTGCCTGCTTTCTGGGCTGTGCCACCACTGCGATCTCTGTCTGGCTCCTGCTGGAGACAGAGCTTTTGAATGGATCATTTGGAGTAAAATGCTATGTCTTGCTTGATGGCAATGTGGACTGCTGTGTGCCTGTAACTGTGTGTGGCTCAGGGGTATCAAAAGGCTCTGAGGCAGGGGCGGCTCAGCTCCGCCATGCTGAACTGTGCTGGTCTCAGGCAGGAACTACCGTAATTACTGTAGTAACAGCTCAGTTACGGTTTAGACTGGGCAGGACACAGGCGGTACCGTATTACTTGTACATGGTGCAACTTAAGTTTTTAAGAACTGCTTAACATTTTAAGAAATGCTTCTGGATAGTAAAAAAATGACAGATTCACAATAAAACAAATTCAGACATAAAAGACCACTAAATGAGCCACACTGTTGGATAAATGTACGTAGGCTTGAGAAAGAGAGAATATATATATATATATATATATATATATATATAAGAATAAAGTTAATGTCTTAAAAAAAGAGTAAAGTCTTTAAAGAGACAGAGTACAGATAGTTATAGGTTAAAAGAAATAAAGAAAAATAAGCCACGTAAAAATGGAAAATTCACAGAGAGTCTGGATTCTTTGTATTATTGTGTTTTCTTTAAAATTTTTGACTGTAAAGGAGCTAAGGACAGAGAGACATTTCATTATATGGGCTGCCAAGCTAAACCAGAATGTATACAAGGGTATTATGATTTCAGAATATGGGTCTAAGGATATGATGCTTTGGAGAGGGTCTTCTTTTGTTTTCACAGAGGATGAGACTCTGTGGATTGCAGCTATACCAATATGGTATGATAGACCACGCCCTCCTGAAAGGTTGCTGTGAACACCTTCAGAAAATTACTTCACTCAACTGTCGACTGAGATGACCCTGGCACACAGGTTACACCATAAAAGATCTGAATAACAGCGCCCCCATTCAGCAGGAAGCAGTTTGGAGAGAAAAAACTGCACCCATATTCCCAAATATTGTTTATGAATATTTTTTTACATTTAAAGGGGGATATGATATAGATATGAATAATTTACATTGGTATGGATTTTAAGATCAATTTTGTTATATGTATATATATTTCTGATCTTGATTAAGGTATTGTGATTGTGTAGTTCATTTTTAAAATGTAATGTATAATTAGGAAATATAGGTTGTTGATGGATAATCATGAATAATAGTCAAGCTTGTAGTCATGTTAGTTAGATTTTCTGGAGATACATATATATATTTCAGTTGGATAGGCATTCTTCATATCTTTCAAAGACAACAGAATATGGCATTTAATGTTTTAATAACTTAGGGCTTTTCATGACAATGAGACACGTCTGCTCCTGGCAGCACCATCTACTTCAAGAGGACGATGGGCATCGATGAGGCTCCTTATGGAGTTTGATAGCCATTTGGGCAAGAGACTGTTCTTGCCTGGACTGTTGCATAAACTGGACACAAAGAACCTGCAGGGAGAGGACTGCTGAACTTGCCTGAAGGTGAGATGGTCTTTTGGGGTTCCTGACTCATGAAAGAGTCTGCGAGACATTCTGCAGGACACAGCAAAAAATGACTGAACTGTCTTTGAAATTTCCTGCTTGATGAAAATGTCTGCTGGATACTATGGGCCTGTAGGCTGAAGATGGTTGCCACAACGGTACAGAGGAACTTTGAGTGACTATCCAGGCAGCGAAATGTCTCTGTCATTTCTAGAGTTTTGGATTTCTTGTTTACTTAGGTAATATTATATCCTTCTGGAGTCTTTGATGGAGTTGAAGAATGGATAGATAGTTATAGTTTTCCTTAGTTATGATAAGAGATAAAATAGATATAAATATTGTAACTGTAATTCTTGCTTGATAACCATTTTGTTATATGTAATTTTACTATGTTAAAGTTAAAGCCTTTCTTTTTGTTTAAACAAAAAAAGGGGAAATGATGGAGGAGTTACTTTCATTTAATAAAGAAACTGCCTTGGCCCATTTATAGGCCAGCCCTTAGGTGGGTGGAGTAAACAGACAGAATGCTGGGAGAAAGAAGCCGAGTCAAGGAGTCGCCATGATTCTCCCACTCCAGACAGATGCAGGTTAAGATCTTTCCTGGTAAGCCAGATCGTGATACTACACAGAATATTAGAAATGGGTTAGATCAATATGTAAGAGCTAGCCAATAGGAGCCTGGAACTAATGGGCCAGGCAGTGATTAAAAGAATACAGTTTCCGTGCAATTATTTTGGGGCATAAGCTAGCCATGTGGGCAGCCGGGTGCCGGAGACGCAGCCCTGCCGCACATATTACTACAGGAAGGGAAGCTGAATCATTACAAAAAGTGAAGATCTAAGCAGTTATGAATACGGGAACCCTATGCCTTGAGTTGTAGATCACCAGAGAGAATAAGAGTTTGTAGAGCTTTCATCCTTGCTTTGGTAAAACAAACTATAGGGGAAATAAAATACAGAGCTGGATCCATGCTGATCAATCATCATTCAGAGAATGTCTGCCTATTACTTGGTATTGGAGATCTCACATTTTAAATTCCTTATTTGTGTGTGCATAATCTTTGACTAGAGTGGCCGTGGTAGAGACAGCTCTTAATATTAGAGATTCAGCCATCTTGTGCAAGCTCTGATGGTCATATCCACTATGAGTACTATGTTTCACATATTCTTTGCTATGGATGTTAGAATATTTCTCAGCATGTTTCATCGTGGGTTTTTCTAATATTTTCATAATGTTAACAAAAATTTGGGAAGGAGTATTACATAACTAAATGTGCATCTCTTGTACTATATTGGTGAATTTGGCCTTTGGTTGCTTCAGAGATAGTTTGTGTCTGCACTTTCATTTTTTTTCTTTTTTCTTTTTCTTCTTCTTATTATTATTACAGATTTTCACCTCCTCCCCTCCTCCCATTTCCCTCCCCCTCCCCCATTCTCTTTCCCCTTCCCTATCCATTCCAAAGAGCGGTCAGGGTTCTCTGGTCTGTGGGAAGTCCAAGGTCCTTTCCCCTCTATCCAGGTCTAGGAAGTTGAGGATCCAAACAGACTAGGTTCCCACAAAGCTAGTACATGGAGTAGAATCATAACCCAGTGTATTTGTCCTTGGCTTCTCAGTCAGCCGTCCATGTTAGCCACATTCAGAGAGTCTGGTTTGATCAGATGCTCCATCTGTCCCTGTCCAGTTGGCCTTGGTGAGTTCCCATTAGATCGGTCCCACCTTCACAGTGAATGGGTGCACCCCTCACCGCCCTGACTTCCTTGCTCATGTTCTCCCTTCATTTGCTCCCTCCTTCTTAACCTTTACAAATAAAGGTTAAGAACTCATGATAAATCCACCCATTACATATAAATTATATTCTACTTGATAGATAAATTCTTATCCATAAGTCTTTTATCAGTTATTTGTTTACTTATGTCTGGTGGACACATGGAGACTCATTTAATGGGTTATATTATAATGTTAGTTCTAGCTTGTACATTTGTGGTGTGGTTAGAATTCCATGAACATAATACAAGCTACAGTCATCAGGGAAAAAGGGACTCCATTTGTAAAAATCTCCACCACCAGGTTGTTCTTTAAGAATGAATGCAGGGTCATTTTCATCAGTAATGATTGATGAAGGAGGGTTTAGACACACAGGTTGGTGCCATCTATGGGAAGTTGTTCCTGATTTATATAAGCAAACATGGTGACCAACCAGGGAGTGCAGGCCAATAAACAGGGTTCTTTATGGTTTTCTATTCAGCTCCCACCTTCAGGTTACTGCTATGATTTCGTGTACTAATATACCTACATGATGGATGATAAGATTTGGTTCATGCCTAGATCTTCCAGATCTTTGCCTAATGGTTGAACCTATGCATGCACAGCCCTCTCCTTGCTATTTTTCCAGAACTCATAGGATGTGAATGTATTACAGCCACAGCTATTCCATCATTACAGGCAACAATGTTCATGATTTTCTGAAAAGTCTAGGTCATTTCATAGGTGACATCATGCTTTGATTGAAGAAACAAAATCACTTGGCTTCCAATGCCCACCTACTCCGTCATAATGAAACTGTATATGATTCCAGCGTGCTATTCAGAATACTGCTTTCTTCCAACTTTTGTAACATGAATACATCTGAGCTCTAGATAAAGATCCTCAGTTCAGAGTTAGCCAAAGGTGTTACACACCATAATTTTTGAAAAATAGTGTGAATAAGACTCTTAGAAACTTGTAGGAAAGAAAACTCATCGCACCCATTAAATTCTGCTGGAATTCCACAAGATGAACTTTAACATACAAACAGGAAAGAAGCAAATAAATCATGCTATGTATGAGTGAGTTAGGAGCTATTTTAAACTGAAGCCCAGTGAGTATCACTAGATACATTGAACTCACAATCTCAGTGCTGGAGCCTCACACACTTTTTTTTTTTACTAGAACTACAGTTGATTCAAGGCTAGGTCTGTTTCCCAGTCTGTGTGATGAAGACATACAGTCTAAAGGCAATCTGTGTTCATGGTTCACTGACACTGACTAATTTCCTTATTGGCTCTGACATTAAATAACACAGTGCTCTAACTAGGGAATATTACTGAGTCTCTGGTCATAGACTCGGATTACACAATCTCAAGGGTTATTTGCTTCTTCAGGATCTAATTCTGGCCCCCATATGGCCCATTCTGCCCTGTGTGATGATCTACATTTTGTTCAAATCCGAGTATATCCTACATTTAAATACCCTAAAGTGTTCTATGGAGATAGCTCTGTGATTCAAGTTTTTACCACATAAACAGAAGGAACTTTGTTTAGTTCTGTAGAACTCAACAATAATGGTATATGTGATGCTCAATCAGTGAGCCAATCTCTGAGACATGGAGAGATCACTGAGACTAATCTAGGCAATTGGTGAAATCCTTGCCCAGTGATGGAACTTATTTTAAAATGATCATATAGACATGTAGAGAAAACCATCTCATGTCAACATATACACAAACACAAAGAAAAAGATACATAAAGAGACACAGAGATACCATGGGATAGACATACAGAGAGAGACAGAAAGACAGAAACACTATAATAAATAATAAATACATAGACACAGATCTCAACAAAAATTCCTGAAATTTGAATAAATCAACTTTTGGAACCTTCAAGGATTAAAACACACTACCTCTAGAGAGAATCCCTGAATGTGATATGGATTCACAGCCAGAACACAGAGGAATCCAGCTTTGTATTCCCAGAACTCTCTGTGTTCTCAGCACTCTCTTCTTCTCCTAATTTGCTACAGGGAGGTTTGAGTCTGAGCTCACAGTAGCATCTACCTATTGTGTCTCTTGCACAGTTATACGTGATTGTGTTCTCAGATCTAGGAATGCTCATTTCCAGGTACAGGTTGTTCTGTGCATTGTCTTTGGTTCTTTAGAATAACAGCATAGTAGATATACCTACTAATAATGTTAATGCATGTGACCCACTACGGTCCCTTCCCTGGAACCTGGCAGACCCAATGCATTCCATATCTACTGAAGGTGAATCGATAATTTTTGTTTTCTATGGAAACAAAGATGTAACCTCTTCCCCAAGATGTTGTCTTGATACAGTTACTTCTACCCAAACATATTGGTCAAGATAAAAGACCCAATCCAGACTGAGGACAGGAAGATGTTTGCCCAAGAATGCAATACCTCTCACTCATGTGATATCTAATCTACATGTTATCCTTTGGATTCACATCTCAGACAAGTGATAAAAATAAATTTTTCTTGATAAAATAGATGAAACAAGTCTCTTGGGTATCAGTAACAGTATTCTAACCTTTAACAGGGGGTGATAATTCAAATACAATACTTATTAATCAAAATAATGAACATGCTTTTGAACTATCACTATTGGAATCAAGGCCTTGATTCAATATAGTGCTGATTGTGGGTAAAACAGTGTTCATGGAATTCAAGAAATGGTACTGGGTATTGCAGGTGGTTATGAGCTGCCAGTTGTGTTTGTCAGAAACTGGAGACAATCCTCTAAAAGAACAGTATGTTCTCTGAATCACTGAGGTGTTTTTTCACTACTTGGATGAGCAATCGAAGCCTTTCCTGTCATGTTTTATTCCATTTCAGTTCACAAATGTCTAAATATCACATTGAGCTGAATGACCTGAGAGACACTGTTTGAGTGAAAGTCAGACACCAAGAGGATGAAAGGACTTCTTATCAATGGAACCTGAGAAAACTGACTTCAGGTTATATAACACTGAGGGAAGGTTCCCTGATTACATATTGTAGATTGAGATGTCTAAACAGTTATATTGGGAAGATTATTCCAACAATGAACTGTATGGATATTGACCACAGTTATTATGATATTATGTACATCTGTGGAGTGAGTTGATCTTCTGAGATATTCCCCCCAAACAATAACTGTGTAGTCACTTAACAGTGGACACATATGTGAGAAGATAATGTTGGACATGGTAAATAAAGTTTCAAGCACCACACAGTAGTATAAAACCATTACTAAAAATACAGGCAGAAGAGAAATAAGTGCATTATGAACATCTCTCTGGCTAGCAGTTAGATCATACTCTAGTGAGGTTACTTCATAAATATCAAGTCTACAAATTTTTATTTTACATTAATAAATTATAGCACCATTGCATATATTTAAAAATTTTAAGATGTAAACAATAATTTACTATATTTTAATTATACTACTATTATAATCATAACCACATTGTTAATTAATCACCTTTCTATTCCTGGATTTCTTCTAATCAATTATAATACTTTACAAATATCAGTAATTTTACTTTTTACCTAGTAAGAAAAAATTTGAAAAATTTCACTCAAACAAGTTTATAGTATGAATAGTTTTAAAATGATTTAAAGTGGAATTATATATACACATAATATGGGCCTACCAGGCTCTGATGAAATGTATTTTCATGTCTGCTCTAACTGAACCGGGTCAGCCAATTATTATGGGACCATCTTCTGGACCAATAGGGAACTGGTCAGATTCTTCAGTTATTTGTATAAGACCTATTTACAGAAAAATCTATACATAATTTATAAAATAATTATTTGCACAAATTTGTTTATTTTACAATTGACACAAAATTGAGGGTCAGACAGAATAAAGGAAAGAACAGCAAAGGAATCTATATGGTCCTGTTGTAAATAACTGTTGTAAATAAAAATGCCCCATGTTCCCTAAAATAATCATATGAGGTAATCATGAAAGCAGCTTCAAGGCAACAATGAATATAATTTTCCTGTCTTACAGTATAATATGTTCATAGCAGTTTGCTCACTTGAAAACTTTGCAGGATGCTGATATTTGAATGCACAAATTATTGTACGGCCACATTAATTCAATAAATTATTTTACACAAATATAACCAATGTAACTTCTGTGCCCACTTTTATTTATGGACTATTGCCATAATGAAAAAATTAAGTGAAAATTATAGGGATGTGATAATTAAAATCACAATTAATTGTGGGTGTCTCTGTGAGATTTGACACCTCAGGCTTCACTATAGAGAGTACAGCAGTGAGAGACAGTAGAACAGTGGGATATGGAAATAATCATTGAAATGTAATCTATGTTAACTGAAAATGTCATTTTCTTCATATCCTCACATAGAAGTGAGAATTCTGGGCATATGTATTTGTATACAAAATTTTTGTGATTTGCCCAAACTCCTTTAGAGTAACGTAACAAAACCATGTTCCCTTTTACAAGGAACAGGGCTCATTTATCTCCATCCCCATAGCACTGTGATGTCTTTCTTTCCTGTACTAAATGGGTCTTGAATTATTGATTACAAGCAACTTAACCCTTTGGATTTATCTTTCATTATTATGTTGATCAAAGATGCTTGTTTGTTGAAAATATGAGCGGCGGGGCTGCATCCCCAGCACCCGGCCGCCCGCATGGCTAGCTTATACCCCGAAATAATTACACGGAAACTGTATTCTTTTAATCACTGCCTGGCCCATTAATTCCAGCCTCTTATTGGCTAGCTCTTACATATTGATCTAACCCATTTCTAATATTCTGTGTAATACCACGAGCTGGCTTACCAGGAAAGATCTTAACCTGCATCTGTCTGGAGTGGGAGAATCATGGCGACTCCTGACTCGGCTTCTTTCTCCCAACATTCTGTTCTGTTTACTCCACCCACCTAAGGGTTGGCCTATCCAATGGACCTAGGCAGTTTCTTTATTATTTAACCAATGACCTTCCTCCATCATTTCCCCTTTTTCTGTTTAAACAAAAAACAAAGGCTTTCATTTTAACATAGTAAGATTACATATAGCAAAACAGTTATCAAGCAAGAATTACAGTTACAATATTTATATCTATTTTATCTTTTATCATAAGTAAGGAAAACTGTAACTAACCATTCTTCAACTCCATCAAAGACTCCAGAAGGATATAATATTACCTAAGTAAACAAGAAATAAGAAAACTCTAGAAATGACAGAGACATCTCACTGCCTGGACAGTCACCCAAAGTTCTTTTGTACTGTTGGGGAATCCATCTTCAACCTTCAGGCCCATAGTATCCAGCAGACATTTTCATCAAGCAGGAAATTCCAAAGACAGTTCAGTCACTTTTTGCTGTGTCCTGCAGAATGTCTCGCAGACTCTTTTATGAGTCAGGAACCCCGAAAAGCCATCTCACCTTTAGGCAAGTTCAGCAGTCCTCTCTCTGTGGGTTCTCTGTGTCGTTTATGCATCAGTCCAGGCAAGAGCAGTTTCTTGCCCAAATGTCTATCAAACTCCATAAGGAGCCTCTTCGATGCCCATCTTCCTCTTGAAGTAGATTGGTGCTGTCAGGAGCAGATGTGTCTCATTTTCATAAAAAGCCCTAAATTATTAAAACACTTAAATGCCATATTCTGTAGCCTTTGAAAGATATGAAGAATGCCTATCTGAAATATATCTATGCATATCTAGAAAATCTAACTAACATGACTACAAGCTTTACTATTATCGATGATTATCCATTAACAACCTATATTTACATTACATTTTTAAATGAACTATACAATCACAATACCTTAATCAAGATTAGAAATACATATACTTATAACAAAATTGACCTTAAAATCATACCAATGCAAATTATTCATATCTATATCATATCCCCCTTTAAATGTAAAAGAACATTTATAAACAATATATGGGAACATGGGCGCAGTTTTTCTCTCCAAACTGCTTCCTGCTGAATGGGGGCGTCGTTAATTAGGTCTTTTATGGGATAACCTGTGTGCCAGGGTCATCTCAGTTGGCAGTTGAGTGAAGTAATTTTTTGAGGGCGTTCACAGTAACGTTTCAGGAGGGCGTGGTCTATCATACCATATTGGGATAGAAGAAATCCACAGGCTCGCATCCTCTGTGAAAACAAAAGAAGACCCTCTCCAAAGCATCATATCCTTAGACCCATATTCTGAAATAATAATACCCTTATATCCATTCTGGTTTAGCTTGGCAGCCCATATAATGAAATGTCTCTCTGTACTTAACTCCTTCACAGTCAAAAATTTTAAAGAAAACACAATAATACAAAGAATCCAGACTCTCTGTGAATTTTCCATTTTTACGTGGCTTATTTTTCTTTATTTCTTTTAATCTATAACTATCTGTACTCTGTCTCTTTAAAGACTTTACCCGTTTTTTTAAGACATTAACTTTATTCTTTATATATATGTTTTTCTCTCTCAAGCCTACGTACATTCATTCAACACTGTGATCCATTTATAGGTCTGAATCTGTCCTATTGTGAATCTGTAATTTTTTTACTATCCAGGAGCTTTTCTTAAAATATTAAGCATTTCTTAAAAACTTAAGTTGCACCATGTACAGGTAATACGGTACCGCCTGTGTCCTGCCCAGTGGAAACCTTAACTGCGCTGTTATTACAGTAATTATGGTAGTTCCTGCCTGAGAGGAGCACAGTTTAGCATGGTGGAGCTGAGCCCTCCTGCCTCAGAGCCATTTAGTGCCCCTGAGCCACACACAGTTCCAGGCACACAGCAGTCCACATTGCCATCAAGCAAGCCATAGCACTTTACTCCAAATGCTCCATTCAAAAGCTCTGTCTCCTGCAGGAGCCAGACAGAGATCGCAATGGCGGCACAGCCCAGAAAGCCGGCATTTTAAAACAGCCAGTTTTTTCCTGCTGCTGAGTCAGGACAATTTCTTTGCGGCACGCAACCCACAAACAGCAAAAAGCTGTCTTAAATTCTCTTTCTGTCCTTTTTAAGCCCTCTCAGGTTTTACGTGGAGTTCATTAGCACGTTGGGCGCCACTCTGTTGTAATAAGAGTGGCGGGGCTGCGTCCACGGCACCCGGCCGCCCGCATGGCTAGCTTATGCCCGGAAATAATTACACGGAATCTGTATTCTTTTAATCACTGCCTGGCCCATTAATTCCAGCCTCTTATTGGCTAGCTCTTACATATTGGTCTAACCCATTTCTAATATTCTGTGTAATACCACGAGCTGGCTTACCAGGAAAGATCTTAACCTCCGTCTGTCTGGAGTAGGAGAATCATGGCGACTCCTGACTCGGCTTCTTTCTCCCAACATTCTGTTCTGTTTACTCCACCCACCTAAGGGTTGGCCTATCCAATGGACCTAGGCAGTTTCTTTATTATTTAACCAATGACCTTCCTCCATCACTTGTTCTATGCAACCTACTCTGCCCACATGCATTGGCCAAGATGGAAGAACCAAAGGAGAGGATGGCATGCAGGAAAATGTTAATGGGGGCTGTTATTATTTCTGCGGGGTTGGAAAGGAAACATGAGACACGCGGGGTCCCACGTGGGTAAACTTTAATGGGGGGGGGGTAACAGACAAGGGACAGGAGTGAATAGACGGAAGGGAAAAAGAGGGGGAGGCAGGTTGAGACACCCCGTTTTTAAGGGGCTCTAGGTGTATGGGATAAAATGTCCTGCGCATACGTGACTTTCCATTGTGCTGCTGGGATTTGTGGTCCACTGGGAGGCTGTATTCTCTGCGCATGTATGGCCTTGTCTCCAAAAGAACAGCATTTCACCCTTTTGGTTTTATTAAAAAAAAATTGGGTGGGGTTGAGGGTCTTAACGGTAGGGAATAGGGGCATAGCCCGGTCTCTCATGACTGCTTCCTGCTGGCTTTGGGCGTCGAGGGATCGAGGGAGCATCCGATTGTCCTGATGATGTCCTGTTGATTATGTCTTGTTCACTGGCATTGAGTGGCTGATTGAAGAAATCACATCTGTCTGGAAATCGCATCTGTCTGGCTCTTGAGTAGCTGGGTCATCATTAAGATCCTGGAAAACAAAAGTCGCATTAGTAGAGAGAAAAAAATTAAAGGGGAGAGGAGGTTTGGGAAATTAAAGGGGAAATTTGGGGTGGAGTGGGAAGATTTTAGGAGGCCAAGGGTCAAGAATAATAAAAAATTAAATGATACTTATTCCGTTAATTGAATGATACTTATTCCGTTAATGATCCGCTTGTGTCTGCTTTGTTCAGGTGGGTCGGGCTGGTGTCTTGGAGCTTAAAGAAAATGTCTTAAAAGAAATAGATTTTAATCATATATTCCTTAACATTTTAGGGGTCACTGCTGCAGTCAGTGACAAACCTGTTATGTCAGGAACTTTGTTAAGAATTTGCTTATCACCTGAACCTCTTGGCTCCGTGTTTGATGATGATTTCTGTAGAGACAGCTGGATGGTTATTTAGGAATTTAGAGAAGGGAGGGTGTGTTAGCACTGGAGGATTAAATGAAGATGAGACCACTGTTTTCCTTAGACTGGAGTAGAGGGGGCTGAACCCGGTGTCCTTTGGAACTTGAGAGAACATGGTCCTGTCTGAGTTACCGTGTAAGGAGGATTGTCTTGAGCCGTGGGGATGAATGGTTTTAGATGTGACAGGTGAATCCAGTGAGGAATTCCCTCGAGCTTGGCAGCTGTGAGAGTTAGAAGAATTACTCTGAGGGGACCCTGCCATTTAGGGGAAAGGGGTGAGCGACATTGGCCTGGAGGTGAGAATAATACCTTATCTCCTATTTTAACTGGCGGTGGACATGTGTTAACACATGGTTGAAGTCCCACAGCAGTGAACGTAGGTGGGAAAGGAGGGGAGTGAGCAGGTGATCAGGAAGGGGAGAGGTTCCCAGTGGGAGGCCAGGGGTTAAAACCGGCCGCCCATACATGAGTTTAAAGGGTGAAATGAAAAGGGGGTCCTTTGGGAGGGCCCCAAGGCTGAGAAGAGCCAGAGGCAGAAGCCTTACCCAGTCGAGGTGAAGTTCTTGTGACATCTTAACGAGGGCATCCTTTAAAGAGCAGTTAGTCCGTTCTACCTTACCTGAAGACTGAGGGTGGTATGGTATATGAAAATTCCAGGGGATTCCAAGTGCCCTAGACAGATTTTGAGAAATCTGGGAAGTAAACTCTGGGCCGTTATCTGACTGAAGAGAAGTTGGGAGCCCGAACCGCGGAACAATTTCTCGGAGAAGAATATCAGAAACTGTCTGGGCTCTTTTGTTAGAGGTGGGGAAGGCTTCAACCCACCCAGACACTGTATCCACCAACACCAGGAGATATTTAATTTTCTTGACTGTGGGCATATGAGTAAAATCCAGCTACCAGTCAGTTCCTGAAAGGGAGCCCCTGGCTTGGTGAGTAGGGAAAGGAAAGCTACGATATCTGGTCCTGGAATCTGACTTTTGGCAGATCTGACAGGAGGCAGTGGTTCACTTGGGAGGCTGGAAGAGGAAAGGGTGCCTTAGTGTCAGAAGATTGTGGGGCCAGGAGAAGAAGCAGCTACATCACCGATGAATCTGGAACAAAGCGAGTGGGGGCATAGGGCGGGAGGGGGATGGGGAAGAATCCCAAGATGTTTTTCACTGCCTGTGTGACCTGTGGTGGGAGCGAGGGGGAAGCCTCCAGCTGCCTGTGTGACCTGTGGTGGGGGCGGGGGGAAGCCGGGTCGGAGGAGCTAGGCGAGGTCCTTACAGATCTGGAATTTAACGGAAGGAATTAAGGCGTGGGGCTGCAGAGCTTCCAACAGCTGTCCCAGAGGGGAAGACGGGGGAACTGTTTTTGAAGGCTTAGCGCCCATGGCTAGAACCGTGAAAATATCCGCAGAAGGCACCCGAAGATGCCAGGAACACAGCTGCTCTGGACACAGGCGTCCGAGTGACCAGAGGGCCATGTTATGGGCTCACTGACCCGATCCCAGTCTCAGACGGGAGATGGGGGGTCCCGGACAGGAGGGGACAGTTACGCCTGAAGGCCGTCCGTTGCAGCCGAAGCGCTTCACCGTAGCAAGCCCATACGTAAAGAGGACAGAGAAAGAGCAGAAAGGAGAGGAGGAGAGAGAACCAGAAGCACAAAACTTCTGGACGTGGATAAAAACAGGTCTAGCCGAGGGTGGAAGGCCGGGGGAGGGGGGGTTAGCAACCATACCCAGGACACGCCAGAGGAAGCTGGGAGCTCGGCCGGCCTCCTCCGGGTGAGAGGGGATGGTTAGCCAACTCAGGTAAACTCACGAATCAGCCACTGATGGTTGGAGAGGGCCGCGTTGAGGAGCGCGTGGAGTGGTCGTAGGTTGTTGGTTCTGACCTTGCCCCAGGGAGGCCCCGAGCTCCTGGAGGTGCCAGAAAAAACCAGAGTCAAGGCCTCAGGTGAGGGCACCGGGCGAACAGGTCCCCAAGCAGACAGCACCAAAATGTTATTATTTCTGCGAGGTTGGAAAGAAAACACGAGACACGTGGGGTCCCACGTGGGTAAACTTTAATGGGGGGGGGTTAACAGACAAGGGATGGGAGTGAAGAGACAGAAGGGAAAAAGAGGGGGAGGTGGGTTGAGACTGAAAGATCCCCGGTAGGGACCTTCCCTCAGGTGGAGACCCCGGACCCAGAGACCAGGCTGAGAGCATGAGTTGGATGCAAACTGCAGGAGGTTTATTAGGTGGACACAGGTACCTGCGGGCGGCAGAGTCTTTCGGAGGACTTGCGCACCTGCAGACTGGGAGGAGGACTTTTTATAGGAAAGAGGGCAGCGAAAAGCAACTTACAGAAGCAGAAGCGTGGTTATCAGAATGAGGCGGGGGGCATGAATGGTTTTCCTCTCCCAGCATGGATGTCTGGCAGCAGACATCCTGCTCTTATCTTATAGATATCCTACTTTGCAGCCATCTTGCTTTGTAGATGTCCTATCTTATAGATATCCTGTTTTCCTCTCACGAGAGCAGGCTAGCTGCTGATCTTGAGAATCTTTCAAGCAAACAGGACGTTCTCCCGGGGAGCCTGCTAGCTGCGGGTTCTGAGGAGGGGGTCTGTAGGGTCTTTCAGAGACGCCCCGTTTTTAAGGGGGCTCTAGGTGTCTGGGAGAAAATGTCCTGCGCATGCGTGGCTTTCCATTGTGCTGCTGGGATTTGTGGTCCACTGGGAGGCTGTATTCTCTGCGCATGTGTGGCCTTGTCTCCAAAAGAACAGCAGGGGCAATAAAGCTATGTGCTATCCTTAGACTCAAATTTCAGACAAGTGATAGAAATGAGTTATATTTGAGAAGAAAATTGAGACTGATCTTTTGGATGAGACAAAAAGATTAGAAGTTAAAGGTCCTAACCTTTTACTTTTTGAAATTTTCTATATGTATCAAAGCTTCATATAAACAATGGAGCACTCACATTGGGTTAACTCTCAACAGTGGATGAGAAAATGAAATATTTTGTTTTTAATTATGTGTGTATGTTTCTGTGTGAGTAGTGTAGTGTGCATGGGGACAAGTAGACACCATGGGTTCTCCAGATTTACAGGTAGATTTACCCATTGTGGGTGCCAGAAATTGAAACTGTTTCCCTGCAAGAACAGTATGCTCTCTGAACCTCTGGGTTGCTTCCCAAATGTACAGATGATCAGTGGCAACCTTCCCTTTTATGTTTGCTGCAACTCAGTTCTCAACAGTTGAAATATCAAATCAATCTGCATGAACATGGAGGGCATTGTATCAAAACAGCCAGGCATCAAGAGGACAAGATGACCACTTAGTCTGTGGAACTTAAGAAGCTCATTTTAGGAATAGTAAATAGGGAAGTCTGATCATAGTTTGGAGAGTGAGGAGTGAGAAGATTAATCAGTTAGTTGGGAAGGATTATCCCAAATAATGAGTTATATGGAAGTTGACATAAATTGATAAGAACACATCCTGTTTCCATATACAGAGAAAATCAGTTTTAAAGTTAGACAGACTGTAACACCCGATTCTGTGTTACACCCTCGGTACAGTTCGTGCGCCACTGTACCTTTTGCGAGTCGGGCAAGGGCCTGGAGATTAAACACACAAAGAGACCAGGGTCATTCAAAAGGAGATCAGCCAAATGCCATTTATTCAGACTTGGGGAAGTCCTTTGGTATCTAGCTGCTGCACAAGGACCCATGCCCAGGCAGGTGGGAAATTAACATATTAACAATGGAGTCAAAGTCCTGCAGCTAATCAGGCGGGGCAGGGAGAGCACAGAAACAAACAGAATGCTTAGTTAGCTGACCAGAAACTGTCCCCACAAATGCACCCCAGGAACAAGGGCAGACCCAGTCCCTACAACAGACCCCAAACAATAACAATTTGTTTAGCCTGAGGAACCACTGCTCATAAGTCTGATGGGAAAGCTAATTTTTACCAAGGTGCAAATGCATGAAATGGAATATGTCAAAAGCAATCATCAATTCTATCCTTTTATGGGAGCTTCTTGGTGTAGAAGGAAACTATGGGTATTTCAGTTTCCAGGGTGTTGTGGGAAAGTGACTTTAAATTAAGGAAGCTGTGGATTCTCTATCACAGCTGCAAAAACAAAGAGGACAAATTACAGCTCTTTTAAAGTTCTCTAGCTTATAACTGAACCTAACACCCAACAAGTGTCATAACTGCTGACTCCTTTAAAATATATTAAGAAAATGTGTGAATATGTATGTATGTTTGTACGTAAAACATGCAAAGTTTTATGTCATTCTGTCTAATAATAAGAAGCAGATTGTTAGCTTACAGGGCTTGTGGGAAAATCTATTCGTTATAGTATTTGAACAAATAGGAAGCTTATTAGACTATGGCAGTAAAGTGTTGCTCGTAGAGAATTTTTTTATTTGTGTTTGGAATAGGAAAACACGGATTCTAATATTGAAACATATTCTCATGAAGCATAGTCTAGAACTTCTTATCTTACTAAGCAACCACATATTTATTTGTCTTGGGAGACCCTGTTGGTCCCCATCGCCCCCTGCTGGTCATGAGTGTCTCCATATAGAGGTTTTCGTACAGGCTCACACTAGAGTTCTCTCACTGTGTCTCTGGCACAGTAATACATGGCTGTGTCCTCAGTTTGCAGACTGTTCAGTTTTAAGAAAACTTGGCTCTTGGAGGTGTCCCTGGTGATGGTGATTCGGGACTGGAGAGCTGAATTATAATCTGTGCTTCCACCACTATATATTATTCCCATCCACTCCAGACCCTTTCCTGGAGGCTGGCGGACCCAGTGTACATGATTGTTCGTTAATGAGAATCCAGAGACAGTGCAGGTGAGCGACAGGGTCTGTGAGGGCTGCACTAGGCCAGGCCCTGACTCCTTTAGCTGTATCTGGGACAGGGCACCTAGGAACAAGCAACATCACCATCAGTCATATAACCCATAGATAAAAAATCTGGGTCCCTTTCCTAAAACCCTGAAGCACTTACAACTTGGAAATGTCACCAGGGAGAGGAGCAGCACCAGGACAGCCATGCTTTGTTGGAGGCTCTAGTCAGAAGGAGATGGGGCCTCTCAGGTTGGCCTTGGATTTCATCCTGAGCTTGAGGACTGATTTGCATTGAGGGAGGTCCCAGAGTGTATAAAAGGAAGCACAGGCCATGTTTCCAATTTCTCCTCCAGGAAACTGAGATTTGCTTTGTGCTTCTTAGAGGTACTCAATATTCAACATCAGGAATGTTGCTGTGATGCTGTCTGTATTTCCAATTCCAGAGAAATAGGAAATATTAAGAGTCATACTGTACATTCCTTAGAAGCAAAACAAGGAAGTGTTTACATTAACTAAGTCCACATTCATTCAGTGCAGGCCGAAGACAAGACCAGATTCTCAATGGATTTATGTATCTCTATAACTTCCAGTAGAAAATATAAATGGTATTGTTACTTTTGGTGATCAGAAATTCTGTTTAAGGGACTACTTAAAATTCTTTCTTTTGTTGTCTATGAAGTTGTCTCATTCTTATAACTTCTCAGGAAATAACTTGTGAGGAAGCAGCTCACTCACATTTCATACATGTGATTTCACATATTTATCTGATAGGAAATCTGTGAGACTGACTTGGGTCTCATCTTACTAGGCTCCTATTTCACCTTCTCACTTAAGAGCATTCTACATGAACACTAGTTTTCATTCCTCTTGTTTTATTTCAGTCTATCCATGTACTTTTATATTTTTCTCTATCACTATCTTCAGTGTGTTGCCAATCACATGTTCCTAAATATGATTATTGATTTGGTAAGTTATGGAAAGCTCAGCTACTCATAATACTTCATAAAAAGCAAAAGCAAGCAGCCAAGTTTGTGGTTTATGTTCACTGAATTAATAACAAGATAGAGAACATTGAGTGATGAAAAGAAGTAGACTGGAAATCATATATGAACATGGGAAACCCTGTGACTTGAATGATAGTCAAGACACAGGTAACAAGAGTTTCTAGTGTCTTTTCCTGTGTCTTGTTAATGGAAATCACCAGGAAAGAGAAGTGAAGAAATGGAACTAATTTGTTCATTCAAGACTCGGGAAATGTCTGTCTAACTTGGCATTAGAGACTTCGTAATTTGTGTCCATCATTTCTTTATGCATAGTCCTTTCACTTTTTACTGTGAGTTGTTGTGATATAACCTGCTCTTCACTTTAAGGAGACAGCCATCCTGTGAAAGCACTCATCATCATGTACAGTATGAGTTCAATGTTACCTGTATTTTTGAATGCTTCAGGGTTATGAAATGACATGATGCTTAGTATTTTTTCTTCTTGAGTTTCTTTGATATTTTCATTGTGCTTACAATAATCTGGGAAGGAGTATCTCAGAAAAAATGCACATTTCTTATACTATATTGGGTAACTAGGTATAAATCCACTTATTAAAATATTTTTTGTCATTAGTTACTTCAGAGATATTGTTTAATTTAGGTTTCCATTTCTGTGAAAAGACACCATGACCACAGCTGTTATAAGGAAACCATATACTTTAGGGGGTTTTCCTGACGCTCCAGAAGTTCAGACCATTCTCATCATGGCAGGAAGAATGGCAGCATTCAGGAAGATATGATGCTGGAGGAATAGCTGAGAGGCCATCATCTTCCAAGAAACAAGCAGTCAGCTGACTAAGCAGCATTCTGAGCATAGAAAACCTCAAAGCCTACATTGTACAATGACACATTTCCTCCATCTAGGCCGTGCCCTCTCCAGCAATGCCACACATCTTAAAAGTATCAAATATCCCTTTGAGATTATGTGGGCCATTTTCATTCAAACTCCCACGGAGAGTTTGTGTCCATATCCCGTACTCTCTTACTCCTTGGGTTTCTCTTTTCCCATGAGACTCTCAAGAAGGAAGTCACTGGGAAAACAGCATTTGCCAAGGGAATTCATTCATGGTAAAGTCACACATTATTTATTATTATCTTCTATTTGAGAGGTGTATCCTTATTCTTAAGGGCTTATTCAGTCATTTGTTTAATTATTTAAAGTGGATAGATGAATACTCACTTAATGAGCCATGTAGAATTAACAGTACCAGCCTGTCCATGGTATAAACTAGGGTCATCATTGGAAAAAGAAAACTTATTTGGAAAAAAAACTACCAACATTATATTGGTATGCAGGTAAGACTATGATGTCATTGTCTTGATTAATAACTGATGGAAGGGGGCTCATACAGATATAGACATTGTCATCCATGGACAGTTGTTTGTGCATTGTATAAGGAAGCATGCTGTACAACCATGGAGAACAAGTTTATGAATTGAGATTATTTGTGATCTCTGATTCAGTTCCCACTTTTAGTTTTTTTCTGATTTGACATCCTAATTTTCCTCCATGGTGGTCTGTAATATTTAAGATCACACAAACCCTTTCCTTTCCATGTTGCTGACCACATCCATAGGTAGCAGACTGGGATAGTTTAAAATTTTTCTGATGAGAGAATGGGGTGGGGATGGTGACAGTGTGCACAACTGCAACCATAGTACACATACATTTACACTGGTAGGTACAGCCACACTCTGCAACACACACATTCACAGTCACACAGTATCACACTTACAGATATGGTCACAAATATAGTTACACATTCAAACACAAACACAGACACAGGTGCATACAAATGCATACACACACACACCACCACCACCACCACCACCACCACCACCACTACCACAACTACCACATCCACATGTAGAAATACTTATTCATAAGCAGAGGGGCTTAATTTCTTTCTTCCTGTCTTTTTCACAGGTTCACTCTGGTTGGCTTGGTTTCACTATGCACACCAAGCTGATATTGAACCATGTTACTGTCTCCCTGGTTACTGTATCAAAGGTGTGCACATTCAGTCCCAAACATCTAATACAGAGTTCTTAAAACTTTGAAATATTTTTTTTCATATAATAAATTCTGATCATTATTTTCTTCCCTCATCTTTTTCCATGTTTTTCCTCTTTCACAACTTGCCCAACTCCATAACAGGCATAGTTTTACAGCCAATTTTGGGACCAGACTTGTGACATTCATTTTCATATTGACAATAAATGGTTTGACAATCCAAAATAGACAACACTTTTTCTTTTAAAAATTATTATATTATGTATATTCTAGTTTCATAGTTTACAACATTTTTCGTAATGTTTACAATGAATCGTGCTACAATTCAGGGCTGAGGAGATCGCTCAGTAGAAAGATGCCTGCCTCACATAATGAGAGTTTCAGTTTGATTTTCAGCACTTAACACTGAAGTTGATGATGATGTTTTATCCTTATATATTCTGACCTGGTGAGGTAGTGAAAGGAGCTTCTCTGGATCTTGCTATCCAACCATTCTATCTGACCCTCCTGAACTTCAGGTTTAGTGTGAGACCCTCTAAAAATAAGGTAGATGCTGACTGAGGAATACACTCAGAATTAATTTGTGGTATGTACACACATGCGCAAACATACACTGTGATATTTAGTGTTTCCAATCATTCAAACATTTCCCTTGACATGCGTTGAGCTCATAGTTTATAATTATTTAGAAGCAAGTCATGGATGCAGCAGACCTAGGTAGAGCTGATTGTTATGGGAAGCAATAGCAGAATTCATCTCACTCACTGTATACTTATTCCCACTCCAAAACTTTCATCTGCCCTTCCTACTCTAGGAATTATCATTTTGTCTCCAGTCATAAGATTGTTTTTTTTTAATTGTATTAATGTGAGAAATGATATTTTCTGTTTATAATTCTGATAATTTTCTTTTTAGTTTGATTTTGGTTCTTAAACTTAATACCTTGTAGATGGAAGGCAAATACTATAACTCTGAGCTAGCCAAGACCTCCCATTCTTTAAAATATCACATTTTACATGAGAAAATAATGTTTTGATTATAACATTCTAGAAAAAACACCAGCCTCTCCTAGTTCTACTTGATAACCAGCACTTATGACTGCATGTAACACAAAAGGAAAAAAGTATAGGATCAATATTTTAAACATCAATGTTTAGAGTGTAGAGAGGAAGAACAAATAAAACTAAAGAAATAAAATGAGGCCAGGGGAAAGAAACTTCCTTCCCAGCTGCTGTCTCCCATCCACAATCTAGAGTACATTAATGAAATCATCATGTTCTGTAAAGATTCATAGAACATGCAGGAATCTCCCTATTTATATTCAACACCATACACTTGAATGAAATAGTAAAAAATAAGAATGTACTGTGCACACAAACAACATGTTGTCTGCAACCCACTGAACTGACGAAGGCAGGGGCTACTGAGTTGTGCTCTCACTCATGGATGGTCTGATTGTCACTTTGGATCTTAGGCAGAAAGTGGATCTGGGTTGTGTTTAGAGTCTTTGTAATGGAAGGGAGGCCCCAAATGTAAAGTCAGTCCCCCAAGTCTCCCAGGGTACATGACACCTTCTCTTGTCCCTGTCGTCAGAGGATGGTGTGCTAACCACTATAATGCAAAATATTAACATAGTATGAGAAAATATGCCTCTCTTAAGCAAACACATAAACTCCCAGACATAGACAGAGACAGACAGACATATAGCAACAGAGACAACCCTACACAAAGACATATATACTAGAGTAAGCAGATATGTGTATGTCAACATGTTATTTGAATGTCATTTATTCTACTTAAAATATAATGTAATTCATAATATAGCTTGATAATATTGATACATTCCAGTACCCTCTCTCTCCTGCATCCTACTCTGGATGACCCTGTGTTCCCTGAGCTATGTGTTGCCCTGTGGACTGAAATATCAGAGAATTGATTGAAATGAATTGTTCTTGAAAAGAAAAATGAGACAGTACTTTTCATGAGAAAAGGTGTCCTAACCTTTAACATGGAGTAGTGATGATTCAAACACAGCATTTGTTAATCAAAATGAGGAATTAATACTTGAAATGTTTCTTTTTGAATCAAAACAACATTTTTATTACACAAGAATTCTTCCATCAAATTAACTCCCAACACCACATGAGTATTTTTTTTTAATAAATACATTTTTGTTGTTTGTTTTCAAGACAGGGTTTCTCTGGCTGGCCTGGCATTGGCTGGCCTTGAACTCAAATGATCAGTCTGCCTCTGCCTCCTGAGTGCAGGAATTAAAGATGCCAGCCACCACCACCAGGCAAATACATTATTTGAGTTATGCATACATGATCCTGTGTGGATGGTGTCGTGAACATGGAGACAAACAGAGGTCACAGAGTCCTCTGAACTCACATGTGGTTATGAACTGTCCTGAGTTTAGGGTTTACAATCTCCAGTTTCTTTAGTTTCTTTCAGATCTGATGCTGGTAACCACAGAATCAGTTCCACCCTTTATGATGGTTTTTATTTTGTTCATGTCTGAATACACCCTAAATTTAAAAAGCAACTTAAATGGGACAATGAAAATAGCTCTGCAGTTTAGGTTCTTGCTGATCAACCTTCAACTGGGATCTTAATTATAAGCTCAAGTCTTCAAGGCTACAAAACGAGTTGTGTGTCAGCCAACAAGTTTTCACATTCATATGATGTGGAGGCAGCATAATCACTGGTACTCACTAAAACTAGTCTAACCATTTGTGATAGCCATGGTGCAGGAAGTCCTTTTGTCTATGTGTTGCTTGTATTGGTTAATAAATAAGGTGCTTTCGGCCAATGGGTTAACAGAATATAGCCAGGCTGGAAGATATGTGTATGTAGCGATCTTAGGCAGAGTCAGTGAGAATCCATGTAACTGCCAGAGGAGGAAGACATGAGCTGCCTGCCAGAATCTTTTCAGTAGGGCATGAGCGTCGTGGTAAAATATAAAGGAGGGGGAGGGAAATGGGAGGCAGGGAGGAGGCAGAAATTTTTTTCAAAAAAAAAAAAAAGTAAATAGAAGTAGGTTTGACAAAGATGTAAGAGCGAACTATCAACATGCTTAAGTGATTGGCCAAGCAGTGATTTAAATAATGTAGTTTCTATATGATTATTATGGGAGTCTGTGAGACTGGGAAATGAACAAACAGCCTCTCGCAACAAGGCTATGTGATACAGCTCGTCCTTATAATAAGAACCAGATTCATAGATGAATAAATCACATATCAAAATGTACAGAAATACACACATACATGGGGGAGGGGTTAGAGGAAGAGAGAGGAAGAAAAATAGTATAACATATATATATATAATTTTATAAAATAAAAATGAATAAAACAAATACAAACAAAAACACTTATCAAACTGAAAAACAGAAATTTAAATGAACATTTGGACACTTCAAGGATTACTACACACCACACCTGTAGAGAGAATCCTGAGTGTGATTTGGAGAAGCAGCACAGACAAAGATGTGTCCGGCCTTTTATGCCTCTCCCAATAGGCTCTACTGTGATCCAGAGCTCTGTGTGAACTTAGTGCCCCCTGCTGGTTCTTAGGTTCCTGCAGGGAAGTTTGCATCTGAGCTCACAATAGTATTCACTAACTGTGTACTTTGCACAGTAATACATGGCTGTGTCCTCAGACCTCAGACTTCCTATTACCAAGTACACAGTGTTCTTGTCCCTGTCTCTGGAGATGGTGAATCAGATCTTCATGGCATCAGCATAGTAGTTGTTGAACTACTACCATCCTGAATGCATGAAAACCACTCCAGCCCCTTCCCTCCTGCTGGGCAGAACCCAGTTCATGTTATAGTTACTAAAGGTGCATCCACACAGTCTCAGGAGCTTTTCAGGTTTTACTAAGAATCCCCAAGACTGCACCAACTGCACCCCTCACTAGACACCTGAAAGCACAGAGAAAATTGATGAGGAAGCTCAGCCAAGCACATTTGCCTAGGGTGTGGCCACTTGGGGCAATGGAAGAAGGAGCTGGGCATCCAGGTACCCGCCCCTTGTTTTGTATTCATTAGGCTGCGCCTGATTCTCACTGGATCCCGGTCGTGTGAATTTCTCTTGATCCCAATTATTAAAATTATATTCATTGTTTTTGAGCTGATCTGATTAATTCTGACTACTGGTCAACCACGCCATTCAGAAATCTCATCATAAAACTGACCAAAATCCATTTTTTATTCTCATGAACACACATGACACACGGTCTCATCTCTATATATTACCTTTTAAAATAATGACAAGAAAAAGTGAACTAAGCCTCAAGTCTATGGTGAGTGGCCTGTTTTTAGTGCTAACCATCACCAAACACATAATCTAGGTTCTAAAAATAATCAAAACACGCAGTGTTCCTCACTGGATGGTGTTTAGGGAGATGGCAAGAGTACAATGAGTATAGCTAGGTCACTAAATGGGTTACTTTAGCCATCTAAGGACAAAAGATATACTGAAAGCAGGACATTGGGGATATTTGAAATGTAGAAAACCAGAAGATGTTCAGGGTAAAGGATGATGGCTGAGTTTGGGGAAGAGCACAGGGCCCAGGAGAAAATGAAAATTTACCACTCATACTTCCTCAATACATGGGGCAACTGAAGGATCAATGACTGGTGAAAATATAACTATAGAGACTCTTAACAGAGAGGGAATGAGACAAAATAGTGGGGCATTGGCAAGTGGGACTTTATGATGTTCCTAAGTGGAGATGTTCACAGAGTAAAAGTTGTAAGATCATTCATTGTATTGATCTGCTGGCTTAGTGAGAAAAGTAGAGGGCCCTTGATGGTCTGTGTTTGTAATTTGGGGATGCCTCAATAAAGAGGGACCAGGAAGATAAATATAGGTACTGGTTTAATAGTGAATGGGTATTTGGGAATTTCCTATTGGTAAGAGTGATTAGGAGGTTCAGGTGTATTCATGGGGCCTCCCAGGCTTATGAGATATTTGTAGGATCTCTTTGTGGGGGGGGAGATGAAAATAACCATAAACTTTTATGTTTCATGAATTTGTAAAAGCACATTTAATTAAAATTTTCTTAATATCTACTGAATTTCAAGATAGTGGGAACCAAAGATCCTTCATAACATCAATTCTACACCCTTGAAGACTCAGGTGTTTGATCAGGAAGACTGAAGACAAACAATCTATGAGATTAGAAAATTATAAAAAATATAAAATCCATCATAAAATTTCAGTGAGCATCTTTCTAAAGATGAAAAGACCAGGAAAACTCATCCAGAAAGCATAAACATTTCAATACATGAGCTTCAAAGTGGTTTACAAAATTGTATGATGTAATATTGATGGGAAATGCATGTTTTACTAGTGTTTACTCCCAAGACAACTCTTTTAATGTATATCAAGTTATACATTAGTAAGCAGAGATGGTAGTGCTGAAAATATCTCAATAAATTTCTTTTTAAAATTCTGACTAATGTAACTTCAGTTCCTGTCATGCCACTTTCTGCAGAGTCTGTGTGGCTACTCATGTAAGATGTGGCACAATCTTCAAGGAAGAGTACCTGCAAAGAAGGTGTGCATGTGCTGTCCTTCCTGCACTGGATCCCTTGAACTTTGGGCATTACCTGTTTATGCTCTAAGGAATACAGTCTGATTTCTTTTGGAAGGAAAGATAGTATGTTTATGTTTCTAGAGTCTACTGATGAGCCATCTCTACAGGAGTATATAAGGCTAATGGAAGACAATGGGTTAACATTAAAGAGAAAAAGTTTCCAGATTTAATGTGGTGCTTAGTAAATAAAGAGCAAAAGGAAAACTTAATTAAGGAATTAAGACAGATTCAGCAAAGATAAGTTTAAGAAGAGAGAGACAAATGCCTGTAACATCTTGAGATTGGCTTTGGGGAAAGTTTGAAAAGGAGTTAGAAACATGGAGGAGAAGAAGAAAAGTTCTTCTGCATAGATTGCAGAAATATAAAAAGACTGTAAACTATTTGACTATTAACCCCAGCTCCTTGCCCTCAGCTCAAAATGCCAAAATGCCTGAATGCATATCCTAGATAAAGATTTATATCAAAACTAATGCCAAGCCATGATAAGCATGACCAATCACAGACTCATACCAGGAACATCTGTCTGATGAAAATCTATTCTTATGTATCTGATATAATGATTCTAAGAATAATCCGTATCACATGAAAAACAATGCATGCTGTTAAGCACTTTTTTTCTGTATAAATGATGACCCTCATGCCTAGTAAAAATGCATTCAGATGCAAGTCTTTTGAGTCTTGTTTCTGTCATTCACTGACTCCTTTCCCACCTATTCCTGGAGACCCTGTCCCATCAGTCCTAGTGCCCTGACTGAGCCAGTTCATTGCAAGTCCCCACTTTCATTCAAGGAAAAGCTCCATGCTTTTTCATTCAAGGAAAAGCTCCATGCTCCATGTCCTTAGTATAAGGACAGTGGAAATGAGAGAGGTAGAAGCACCATTCACTAAGGGGGTCTTTATGGGACGTTATGGGGCTCAGGATTTCAGACAGAGAATCCAGACTGAGAGATAGTGTATGTAACTGTGGTATCAGGAAATAAACATGGAAATGCAAAAAAAAATCTATTCTAAATGGAAATTCCACTCCATTTCTACACAAGTCATCCATTGCTGGTCACATGACCTTTCTTTCTAATTCTCTGAAGATCTACACATTATTAACCAATGTCTAGCAGAACCATGTTCCCAATGAAAGGTGCAGTGGCATTACATTTGTACTTTAAAAACTGTATCTTGCCTGAGGATCAGACAAGTAAACAAATACAATGGCCAACCTTACAGAGCAGTTCATACATTTAATCCCAGTAGCCACACTAGCTTGCCTTAGAAACCAGGCAGTAGTGGTACAGGCCCTTAATCCTAGCACCAGAGTGGATTATAAAGCAGGAGGAGACTGCTCTAAGTTTCTGTCTCATTCTGAGTTTCCTGGAGGCAGGGTTGTCATTTTGGACTGAGGTATAGGTAAGAGCCTGTATCTGGTTGTTTTGCTTATCTGACCTTCAGATTTAACCCCTATTTCTGTCTCTGAGTTTTCTTAATCATGTTATATTTGGTGCTCAAATTTGGGATACAAATTCACCAAAAACCCTTTATTGATTGGAAATATGTTAAACATCTCAGAATTTCAAAAAATAACCCCATCATTTCTAGAGCAAAGCTTTAAAAAAGGACTTTTTCATTACGTGGCAACAAGACAAGGGAATTATAAGGAGATACTGTACTTGTTCTTTTTAGAACAAAACACCACTCCCTGTAGGAAGTAACCCAAAGAGTATTCAAAAGAATGAAATTTGGCAGGTGTGTGTGTTTTATTTTTTAGAATTTGGAACGATTGATACCTATTCACATTTTCAATGGGCAATTGTCTTGAGTTCAAGAAAGGCTGATTCAGTATCATAGATTTGCTTGAAGTTATGTCCATCATGTTTATACCAGCACAAATAAAAACAGATATTGCTCCAGTATATGTCTCTAAGAAAATGAAACAGTTTTTTTCTTATTATAATATAGCGTATATTATAGGTATAGCTAACAATCCTTCAAGTTAGGCAGTTATAGATTGATCAAACTGAACTATAAAGAATATATCAAACTAACAGAAAGTAATCAGAAAGACTGCCAAAATAGATTGCATAAAGCTCTATAAACTTGAACTTTTAATGCTAATAAGAATAGAACAGCAGCTGCATAAAGACATTAGATTACAGAGAAAAATAAACATTATAGTGGAAAACAGGGCTTTGAAAATATTCAGATACATTATAGATTAGTACAGAGTAAATTCTAGAAGAGTGCAATGAGATACACGACTTTGATGCACAGAGCAAGCCAAGGAACAGAGAAGCAAACTTGTCATGGGCTTGTGCACCTGCTGTGATTCAGCACACTGAAATGTTTTGTGTTAGTTCTGGGGAGTCTCAGTTGGCCCTTTGTACCATCTGATGGCCCTGAGATCTCTGTAGGAAGGTTTTGTAGAGGTCCATCACTGTTTCTCTGGTTGAGTAATATACGGCTGTATATCCAGTTTGCAGACTGTTCATTTTTCAGGAAACTTTGCACTAGGAGGTGTCCCTGCTGATGGTATCCCAGGATTTGAGAACTGAATTATAATCAGTGTTCTCATTATACCATATTATTTCTATTAACTCCATACCCTATTCTGGAGGCTGGTGGACACTGTATATGATAGTTGGCTGGGAACACAGAGACAGTGCAAGTGAGAGACAGGGTCTATCTAGGTCTGGTCTCTAATGGCTGCACCAGGTCAGGTCCTGACTTCTTCACCTGGACCTGGAACAGGTCACCTGTGGACAAGCAACATCATCATCAGTCTTAACATTTCATACATGGTGTACCTGGGTCTCTCTCCTTAAAACCTAAAACACTTAGAGGTAGGAAAGGTCATGAAGCAGAGGAGAAGCACCAGGACAGTCATGCTCTGCTAGAGGCTCTAGAATTCTCATCTAGGCCTTGGCTTTCTTCTTGTGGCTGAGGCTTCTTTGAATTGGGAGAGAGGTTCCTGAGAGAGTAAAAGGAAGCAGAGGAGGTTTCCATTTCCCCTTCAGGTGACTGACATTTGTTTTCTGCTTTTTAGTAGAAATAGAAATGGATACTCAGGAACATTTTCCAGGTTCTGGCTGGGTTTCCAATTCCTGACAAACAAGAAATATTTTGAGTCACACTGTGCAGATCTGCCAGGAAAAGATGGAAATGCTTAGGGTAAGTCCACATTCAATCAATGATGGTAGAACGGAGTATAACTTACTCTATGTATTTGCCTGTCTCTGCAAATTCATAAATTGGATTTAGAATGGACTTGGGGTTCATAGTGATCAGGAATCATACTCATGAAAACTTAGAATTTATTTTTTTGGTGTCAGTAGAGGCATCTTATTCTTATCCCTCATCTATAAGATAACGTGATTACTAACATTTAGTATGTGTTCATTGGGAAAAAACACAAGTGACTGACTAGGATCTGATCTTATTAGGATCAGACTATTTACCTTCTTAATTAGAGACACCATACCTGGGAACTTGTCCTTGAACATGTTTATTTACATCAGTCTTTTTTTCTCTTTGTATTTTTATATTTCTCTTTCTCTGTCCTCAGGTTGTAACACATAAGAACCCAGGTTTTATGATTATTTCATTGTCAATGGATGAGAAGCCAGCAGTTCATAACACCTCATGAAAAGAAGTACCATCCAGCCAGGCTTGAGGGTTATGTGATCTGAAGTAATAAAAAGACAGAGAAACCTATGTGATGACAAGACATGGAAACAGGGTGTACTTGAACAGTAGGCACTGCTTGCCTTGTGCTTAGGATTACCATAGAGGACAAGGGACTGCATGGCTTTGTCCAATGCCTTAGTAATGTAAATCAGTAGGGAAGAGAAATCAGGAGCTGTAACCAACCTGCCATGTCAGATCCCAAAGAACACCCACCACTTCCTTTATTGGAATCCCAAATTTTAAGTCCCTCAATTTGTTGTGCACAATATATTTACTGTGAGTGGCAGTGGGGGAGCTAGAACATAGGTCAGACAGTCATCCTTCCAAATACTGATGGGGAACAAACACTATGAGTGCTGTGTTCTACTTATTTGCTATGTTCAGTAAGTTAAAAGAATATTTTTCAGACATGTTTAGTTTGTCTCATCTTGGGTTTGTCTGATATTCTCATTGAGGTTACCAAAATCAGGAAAGGAATATCAGAGAAATAAAGAAACATTTTTGTTACTACATTCAGAAAATTGGTATAGATCAACTTATTATTCACATATTTTTGACATTGTCTACTGCAGAGATAGTTTGCATCTATATTCTGTACTCTCTTAATTTCTGGGTTTCTGTTTCTGTGAATCAGTCTAGAAGGAATTCACTAAGCAAAAGTCACTTCAAAGGGAAAGAGTTGATGGTAAAGTCACACATTATTTACAACGATCTTTTATTTGGGAGGTGGATCCTTATTCTTAAATGTTTCATCAGTCATTTTCAACTCTCTGCAACCTCAGACACACATTCCAACATACACAGACAGAGACACAAAAAGAGAATGAGATTCCCACTTCCAGATACAGTCCCATACCCATCCTTCACACCCACAGTCAGAAACACTGTCACATTTACTGGTAGAAGGGATGACTTTTTTGATTTTTGACAGGGTCATCTATCTAGGTGGTGGGGACTTTCCATATAGACCAAGGTATGAGAGAATATTTTGCTTCTGTCTCTCTATTGAATGTATTAAGACTGTATTTCACCATGCCCTACCATCAAATACACTGTTGTCGATAATTAAAGAATTTATTTCCTTGAAAAACTTTCAATACAATGTATTCTGTTAATTATTTATATTATCTCTTCTTTTGTAGATCCTACCCATTTTGCCATTTCCAGAATTCCATAATGGTAATTTTAAGGGTTATTTATGAGGACTCAAGTCATTCATTTTCATAGAGACAGTTAATAGTTTAAAAAATCCATAATTGCCAATGCATTTTTCTTTTAAAAAGTATTTTACAATACATGTATTTGCTTTTACATATTAGAATTCTTTTATCAATGTATCTAGGGCTCAACAGTTGGCTCAGTGGTAAGATGCCTGCCTTCCAGTATTAGTATCTTAGCTTGATTCACAATACTTAGCTTAGAAGCTTGGTGTGATGGTTTATTTTATATTCCCAGCACTGGAGGGGACTGTGACTGGAGGTTTTCTAAAACTTGCCATCCCAAGAATGTATCTGCACATTTATGCTCCAGGTTTGCTGTGAGATCCTGTTTCAAAAATAAGGTAGAAATGAACCAATAAACGCACTCAATTTCAACTCTTGCCTTCAGATATATGTGCAAACCATACACAGTGCACACACAGTCTAGACAGTTAGGTTTTCAAGCCATCCAAACATTGCCATTAGCCTGCATTGGATTCACAGTTAATAGTTATTTAAAACTGTGGCATGGATGTTGCAAACCTTGGATGAACTGCCTGCTATGGAAGTCAAGAGATGATTTCCTGTAGACTTGTTTCTTCTCCACAACTTTACAACTGCATTTCCTGTTCTGAGGACTTCCATTCCTTTTCCAGCAATGTGAATGGCTCATTTAAGTCTCTATAAGTAAGAAATCATATTTGTCTAAGTGCTTAATTCCTATTTTTAAGAGAGTTTGGTTCTTAAACTTAACACATTTCACATGGTCCCAACACATTTTACCATAGAGCTTCAAGTCTAGATCAATCTTTTAAAACATCACATTATTCTACTGAAAATAATTTTTGAAGCCTGCTTTTATGCACTTCTAACAAATACACCAGAAACAGCAAATTTTTCTTCCTTGATGCCCAGCACTTATAACTGATTCTGTAAAGGATCAATTTACTGAGCATGGATCTCAAGAATGTTGGGGTATTGAGGATAAATCAAACCAAACAAAGAAAACAGAGGAAGAGGACAAGGATAAGTAGAGGGAAACTTCTCTCTCAGCTGGTGACTCCTATTCTGAGTCTGGACTCCATGACCTTTTCAAGACTACTATGTAGCTGAACCACAGCGTGTGCTGGAATCTCACTATTCATGTTCAACTCACACACCTGAATTAAAAAGTAAAAATGAGAGCAGTCTGCACATATGAGTAACAGTGTGTGTCACAGACGGTAAAGTGAAGATAGGTTCTGTCGAGCATCATATGTCAGAACACAAACACATACAAATGGAGAGTAGTTAAAGAGAAAGTGTGAGAGAGAGAAAGAGAGAGAGAAAAATGAGAGTGAGAGAGAGAGTGAGACATTGAGAGAGACAGGTAGACAGATAGATTTAAGGGAAACAAGGAGAAATACTATAATAAATAAACACACAAAAAGAAATTGTAAAAAACACTTGGACATTCAAGGATTACTACATTATTACATTACTATTATACATGTAGAGAAAATCACTAAGTGTGATATGGAGAGGCAGTGCAAACACAGAGAAGTCCAGTCTTCCATTCTTCTGAGCAGGCTCTTCTCTGACCCTGATTTCTAAATGCTTTCTGTGCCCCCTGCTGGTCCTGTGTTCCCCACAGTGGTGTTTTTGTCTGAGCTCACAGTAGCATTCACTCACTGTGTCTCTTGCACAGTAATACATGGCTGTGTCCTCAGACCTCAGACTGTTCATTTCCAGGTACAGAGTGTTCTTGGCATTGTCTCTGGTGTTTGTGAACTGGTCCTTCACAGCGTCCATATAGTAAGTGCTACCACCATTACTAATGGTTGCGACCCACTCCAAACCCTTCCCGGAAGCCTGGTGGATCCAGCCCATTGCGTAACTACTGATGGTGAATCCAGAGGCTGCACAGGAGAGTTTTAGAGACTTTCCAGGCTGCACTAAGTCTCCCCCAGACTCCGCAACTGCACTTCACACTGGACACCTGTAAACACAAAGAATTCAGATTAGAAAACTGACACAGAAGACATTTTTTCTCTTTCTCGTGTACACAGAACACACGGCATCTCATCTTTGTGAATTACCTTTTAAAATAAAGACAGAGAAAACCAGTATAAGCCCTAAGTCCATGGTGAGTGGCCTGTGTTGAGCGCTGAACCCTGACTGGGAGGATTTGGGAATCCACAGCTGGTCTCCTCTGTCAGAACTGCAGGGTCAGGGCAGGCCTAGTTTTTATGGAAACAAAGAAGCCTTATTTGCATATCTTCCTGCTAAAGCAGGCTCTGTAGTTGGACCTGAGCAGAAGGCAGTACTCAAAGCAGATATGAGTCATCATACACACTGATGACAGTTACAGAAATTGAAGCATTAACGTAGCTCTGCGTAAATATTTTCCTCTTAGGGATTCGCTACACTGTACTTAGTTCTCTTTTCACCATATGCGTAGAAAATGTTGGGTTTCCACACTGTCATGTCTCTTTAGGATCAATGTGAAACTGAGGAGGTCCACACTGCTATGTTTCTAGGTATTATCTCTGTCTGTCCCTTTGTCTCTGCTGGACATGGCTTCTTCCTGTGGTGGAATTTGGGAGGGTGACACCTGTCTCTAAGAAAAACTCCTTTTCTGTGAAAGGAACACTTGAGACTTTTTTGATTTTTCCTCAGTTCTGAGAAATTTTGTCCTAAGATCACTGGAAGTTTGCAAATGAGACGTTCCTTGTGTTTGTATTTCTTCCTATCAGTGACTGCTATGGAGATATATTTATATTTGCAGCACTTAATCTTTTGCATTCTGAAATTTTTCCTATGATCACTTTCTACTTCCCACTGTGCCTTTCTTTTTCCCAACTTGATACCAGGCAACATATGGTTGTCTTCAGTTGTCTTATGTCAGTTTTTGTTTCTGCATATTTATATCAGCATAATGGGGGCATTTAATAAATTTTTATAACAAAACACAGAACTTTGAAGTCAGTTTGGTAGTGTCAGAAGACTGTTTTTATTTTCCTGAATTCTCATGCTTTCTACCCACTCATCACCCTTCTCTCACTACCTCCAACATTTCATTTAAAAATCTCTGTCCTATCCTGTGCCATTTCCTTCCCTCTTGCCCTTCACTTAAAATGTCTCTTCCTGTCTTGCCTTCCATTCTAGTTCCGAGCCTACAAAACAGAAGTCACAAAACCAAATACACAGAGTCTCAAACATACAATCTAGATTTTCAATAAGGCAGAAAATGTCCTTCCCAATCTTCAATATGTTGTGTGATATAAGATTTTCAAAATCATTCAACTTCTTCCAAGGCTCACTGACCACTGAACTGAGGGAAGAATGTGAAGAGTGGAGCACAAAGAGGGGTGCTGTGAAATGCTGTCTTCTGTACAGGTCATGGATATTATAGTCATGGACTCATAATGACTGCTGTTGTCTGTATAATCCTAACTAGGGCCAAACCAGCCTGGTATAGATAAGGCTGATAATTCCTTGGCCCTACTTCTTACAGAGGAGCAGATGGAAATGTATTTTCTGGACAAGGGACATAGTCCCTCTTTTCTGAGGGTGTGGTCACTGGTATGCTTCCAATATTGCAGTCCATGGGTTCACATCCATGCACATATGGGTAGCACTTACAGGGCTTAAATAAGTATAAGATTGATATGCTACCATGCTTGCCAGATTTGGAAAATAATATAAACTATAAAACTGAGGCTCAAAACAATAAGTTCAGAAAGCAAATGATTAAGGAACACTGGTAAATATCAAATATCTTGGTAGGCAACTTTATCTGGGACCATCTTCCCATCCAACTAAGAACTGGTGGAGTCCTTCACTTATTTAGTTTTTTAAAATTTATTAGTTTTTTTTTTTTTTTAAAAAAAACTACCAGGCCGGGCGGTGGTGGTGCACGCCTTTAATCCCAGCACTTGGGAGGCAGAGGCAGGCGGATCTCTGTGAGTTCGAGACCAGCCTGGTCTACAGAGCTAGTTCCAGGACAGGCTCCAAAACCACAGAAAAACCCTGTCTCGAAAAACCAAAAAAAAAAAAAAAAAAACTACCAGTCCAAGTTCCCACTTCCTCCCATGCTTCCATTACCTCCACACACCCTCCCACCCTCCCCCCATCTAATCCTCAGAGAGGGTAAGGCACATTGCCTTGTGGAAGGTCCAAGGCTCTCCCTACCATACCTAGGCTTAGCAAGGTATACATCCAAAGAGAATAGGATCCAAAAAAATTAGTAGATATAGTAGAGATATATCCTGGTGCCATGCCTCAGTCTTCCCCAGCCTTACAAATGTCACCTCCATTCAGTGGAACTGGTTTTGTTCTATTCTTGTTCCTTCCCATTTCAGCTGGAGTTGGTGAGCTCCCAACAGCTCTGGCAAACTGTTTCAATGGTTGAACTCTTCATGGTCTTGACCTCCTTGCTCATATTATTATTCCTTCCACTCTTCAATTGTACTTGGGAGCTCAGTCCAGTGCTCCAATGTGGGTCTCTGCCTCTGCCTACATCAGTTGCTGGATGAAAGCTCTATGGTGATATTTAAGACAATCATCAGTCTGACTACAGGGCAAGTCAAGTTTAGACACTCTCTCCTCTATTGCTCAGGGTCCTGGGGTGTCATTCTTTTTGATTTCTTGGAATTTCTCTAGATTCAGGTTTCTGCTTACCCTATAATGGCTCCCTCAATTATGATATCTCTTTCCTTGCTCTTATGTTTGTCTTCCTCCATCCCGCCCATTCCATTCCTGCAAGTTATCCTCTACCCTCCACCTCTCCCCTTTTCTTCTCATCCTGCCCTCCCCTCTCTCTATCCCCACCAACATGCTTCTAACCCTGACAATCAATCCTGTCCATTTCCAATTTCCAGGTGGGTATATATATTCTATGTGCTTACCTTATTATTTAGCCTCTCTAGGATCATGAACTATAGGCTCAAAGTCCTTTGTTTATAGCTAGTATCCACTTATGAGTGAGTACATACTATATTCATCTTTTTGAATCTGGGTTACCTCACTCAGTATAGTGTTTTCTAATTCCATCCATTTGCACGCAAAATTCAAAATGCCATTGATTTTTACTACTGAGTAGTATTTTAATGTGTAAACGTACCACATTTTCTTTATCCATTCTTCGGGTGAGGGGCATTTAGGTTGTTTGCAGGTTCTACCTACGGGAAATAACGCTGCTACAAACATAGGTGAACAAATGCTTTTGTAGTACAATTGATCATCTTTTGGGTATATGCCCAAGTGGTATTGCTGGATCTTGAGGTATGGTGATTCCCTATTTTCTGAGAAACCACCATACTGATTTCCCAAATGGTTTTATAAGTTTGCATTCCCAGCAGCAATGGATGAGTGTTCCTCTACTCCACATCCTCTCCAGCATAAGCTATCATTAGTGTTTTTAATCTTAACCATTATAACAGGTGTAAGACAGTATCTCAGAATTGTTTTGATTTGCATTTCCCTGATAGTTAAGGATGTTGAACATTCCCTTAAATATCTTTTGGCCATTTGATATTCTTCTGTTCAGAATTCTCTGTTTAGTCAGTACCCAATTTTTAATTGGGTTATTTTGAATTTAATGCCTAATTTCTTGAGATATATATATATATATATATATATATATATATATATATATATTGAAAATCAGTTCTTTGTCTTAAGTGGGGTTGGTGAAGATCTTTTCTCTTTCAGTAGGCTTTTCTCTTTCAGTAGGATGCCTTTCTGTCTTATTGACTGTGTCCTTTGTGTTAAAGAGGCTTCTCAGTTTTAGGAAATTTATTTGCAGATAACCCTATACATGATTTGTAAAATCTCTTTTCAAATTTGTTTAGTTGTTACTTTACTATAAGGTGACATTATTCCATCATCATTTAGAATTAAGGGAAACACATATCAATCCTGCCTACCCTTTCAGGGCTCATGCTGCAATAACAGTCATTCTGGTCTCATCTAGGTATCTCCTTTTCTATAAATTATCTAGAACAAACCAGAGGACATACTGAAGAGAAGAGAATTTCAAAGGCATCTCTATACATAACTGCTACTTCTTTTCTACTCCAGAGGGAAAACTTTGCATATGCCTATTTGTTCAATAATTTATTTACGTGTGGATACATGAAGTCTTTTAATTAATATTGGTAGGCTCTGCATAAAATGTTCTGGATATTCTTGTTAAAAAGTAAAATCCTTGGGATTAGAACAGAGGTATTGTTCTGATATATTTTGTGTCCAAAAAACTCATTAAAAACTTTATCCTGTTCATCCTTCTCAGGAGCACCCATGTAAGCTAATCCTCACACTGACCCTGGAAATTATGACAGTGGAACCTAAGGGCATAGATATTCAGGAATGTGCTTCATCCGAAAGAATTGTTCCTGTATAAAGTGTCCTTCTCCAACTTTTCATATTGATTTTAGTTTGAAACCAATTTTGTTAAATATTAGGATAACACATCAGCTTGTTTCTTAGGTCCCTTTGATTGGAAAACATTTTACCAACCCTTTACTCTGAGGTAGTGTCTGTATTTGTTGTTGAGGTGTGTTTCTTATAAACAGCAGAATGTTGGATCCTGTTTTTGTATCCAGTCTCTTAGCTTGTGCCTTTTGATAGGTGAATTGAGTCCATTGATATTAAGGGATATTAATGACCAGTTGTTAATTCCAGTTAATTTTTTTTTGTTGGTAGTGTTTGTGTTTCCCTTCTTTGGATTGTGCTGGTGGAGGGTTTTCGAATGTCTGTGTTACTTTGGGTGTCTTTGGCTTCCTTGCATTTGGATTTCCTTCTAGTACTTTCTGTAAGTCTGGGTTTGTGGCTATGTATTATTTAAATCTGTTTTCATCCTGGAATATCTTGTTTTCTCCATCGATGGTGAATGCAAGCTTTGCTGGGTATAGTAGTCTGGGCTCGCATCCATGGTCTCTTAGTGTCTGCAGCACATCTATCCAAGACCTTCTGGCTTTCATGGTTTCCATAGAGAAGTTGGGTGTAATTCTGATAGGTTTACCTTTATATGTTACCTGACCATTTCCTTTGCAGCCCTTAATATTCTTTCCTTATTCTGTATGAATTGTGTTTTGGTTATCATATGGCCAGTGGGTTTTTTTTTTTTTTTTTGATCCAGTCTATTTGGTGTTCTGTATGCTTCTTGTCTTTTCATAAGAATATCGTTCTTTAGGTTGGGAAAGTTTTTTTTTTTTTTTTAATAATTTTGTTGAATATATTTTCTGGGCCTTTGAGATGTAATTCTTCTTCTTCTACCCTTATTATCCTTAGGTTTGATCTTTTCATGGTATCCCGTATTTCCTGGATGTTTTGTGTTAAGAATTAGTTGGATTTGCTGTTTTCTTTGATCAGTAAGTTTATTTCCTCTAAAGTATCTCCTGCTTTTGAGATCCTTTCTTCTATCTCTTGTATTCTGTTGAATATACTTGACTTCATAGGTCCTTTTTGTTTTCCCAGATTTTCTATATCCAGGCGTTCCTTGGTTTGTGTTTTCTTTATTGCCTCCATTTTGTTCTTCAAGTCTTGAATTGTTTTCATTACCTGTTTGATAGTGTTTTCTTGGGTATCTTTGAGGGATTTAATAATTTCTTCTAACTTTTTTTTGTCTTCTCTTCCATTTCTTTAAAGGAGATTTTCACATCTTGTTTAAGGGCCTCTATTATTTTCATGATGTTACGTTTTAGTCTATTTCTTCTACTTCTTCTGGAATACGGTGATCAACTCTTCCTGTTGCATGTACACTGGATTCTGGTGTTGTCATGTTGCTTTTCAGGTTGTTGGAGGAATTCTTGCATTGTTGCCTGCCTATTTCTTCCTTCAAATGCAGTCTTGGCATTTTGGTCAAATCTTTGCTCTGATTGACTGTACTTGGGGGATTTTCTTAGTCTGCCCTTTCTTAGCACCCTCAGCACTGGAGCTGGCTCTCAGATCCCCTCTGCCCTGAAGTATGCTGTGATGGTGGATCTAAGGACTATGCAGTTGGAAAGGAGTGCTTGGGGGCAAGATGAGATGGGGTAACTAGAGAAAGCCAGTAGCCTGGGAGACAACCCTCTGAATGGCCAGAAATGTTTAGGATTGTGGAGGGGGCCTGTACTGATTCCTGGGAATGTCCAGCAAGGTGGGCACACACTTACCCCTCTGGATGGATCTCCTCAGTACAAGAGCAGGGACTCTTGCTGGGCCAAGGACCTTGCAGACAAAAGGGCGGACTTGGGGGAGGCAGGGTCATGTCGAACAAAGAAGTCCCTGCAGCAGGAGCTGGAGGGGCCCTGTACTCTGTTCCTGGGACCAGTGGGCCAGGCAGGAACACACTTACCCCTCTGAATGGATCTTCTTAGCGCAGAAGCAGGGACTCTTGTAGGCCAAGGACCTTGTAGACAAAAGGGTAGGCTTGTGAGAGGGAGGGTTATGTGGAACAAAGAAGCTCCTGGAGTAGGAGTTGGAGGTGCCCTGTACTCTGTTCCTGGAACTTTCCGGTGTTCGGGCACAAACTTACCCCTCAGGATGGGTCTCCTCAGTACAGGAGCAGGAACTCTTGCTGGCCCAAGGACCTCGCAGACAAAAGGGCAGACGTGGGGGGCAGAATACCATGGAAAAGAGAAGCCCTTGCAGCAGGAGCTGGAGGGGCCCTGTACTCCATTCCCAGGCGAGCACACACTTACCCCTCTGGATTAATGGGACTTTTTGAATAAAAGCTTCATATATACTACAGCAGAACTCTCCCATTGAGCTGTCTCCCAGGAATGAATAAGAAACTTTTAAATAAATGCTTTATTTTAAGTTATTTGTATATGCTTCTGTGTGAATGCTACAGTGATCGTGGAGAAAAACAGAGGTCACAGGGTCCTTGGGACCCATGTGTGGTTATGAGAGGCCCTGAGTCTAGGATTTACAGTCTCCAGGTTCTTCAGCTTCTCCCAGATCTTTTCTGGTCACTACAGAATCACTTCTACCTTGTGTGATTATCTGCATTTTGTACATATCAGAGCATATCCTAAATTTAAAAAGCCACTTTAATGGATCTGGGAAAATAACTCTGCACTTTAGATTATTCCGCAGCAGAACTGTTGATTCAGATCTAAACTACGATTTCAGGTCTCCAAGACTGCAAAAAAAGAGCTGTATGGCAACCAAGTTATCTGATCTGGGGGATGTACAGGTAGAATAATCACTGGGGCTTACTGTTCCACCAGTCTAGCCATTTGTTAAATCCAGGCCAAGTGATAGAAGTTCTCTTTATAAATATGGTGCAGGCTGATAGATGAATGAATCACATATCAACATGTACACAAATACACACATACACAGTGAGGGGGAGGGAGGAAGGTAGAGAGAAGGGAAGAAAACAGTTTAATAAATAATTTAAAAAACGCATATCACACTAGAAAACAGAAATTTGAATAAACATTTAGACACTTCAAGAATTACTATATGCTACACCTGTAGAGAGAATCCTGAATTTTATGTGAAGAGGGAGACAAGAAACAGAGGCGTCCAGATTTTATGTCTCTCTGAAGAGGTTCTGTGAACCTGAGTTCTGTGAGCTTTTAGCACCCACTCCTGGACCTTAGGATTCTGCAATGAGGTTTGTGTTTGAGCTCACAGTAGTATTATCTCACAGTGTGCTTTGCAGAGTAATATGTGGCAGTGTCCTCAGACGCCTGACTGCTCATTTACTGGTACAGAGTGATCTGGAAATTGTTTCTGAAGAAGGTGAATTTGTCCTTCATGGCACCAAAAAAGTAGATTGAACTACTACCACCATTAATGAATGCTTACTACTCCAGCCCCAACCCTGTGGCCTGACCAACCCATTAATTCAATAGTCACTGAAGGTGAATCTAGAGTCTGTATAGGAGAGTCACAGGAACTTTCAAGGCTGTACTAAGTCTCTCCCAGGCTACAACAGGGGCACCTCACACTGGACACCTGAAAGCAAAAAGAAATCTGGTGATGAAACTGTCTAGGAGCCATTTTTTTCTTTCTCATGTCCAAAGAACACACATCATCTTATCTCTATAAAATACCTCTCAACATAATTACAAGGAAAACCAGCTGAGCCTCAAGTCCATGATGTGTGTTCTGTGTTCAGTGGTGATCACTGAATGGGGAGACTTGGGAATCCAGGACCAGTCTCCACTGTCAGAGCTGTAGGGTCAGCAGGCCTGATTTTCATGGTCATATAAAAGCCTTATTTGCATGTCTTCCTGCTATACTAAGTCCTGGAGTTGGATCTCAGGGGAAGGCATTTCTCAGAGCAAATAAAAGTATTTTGGAATGATGACATTTATAGAAATCAACACATTATTGTAGTTTGGTATTCATACTTTCCTGATTAAGTATTCATCACCCTTTGTTTTGTTCTCTTTTGTGCATATGCACAGAATTTGCTTTCTTTCCATAATGTCATGTCTCCTTTGTATAAATGTATAATTAAGTAGTTCCACTCATGTCTGTATGACATGATTTCAGTCTGACCCACTGTCTGGTCTGGACATGGCTTCTCCCTGGTGTGTCTTCTGGATAGGGTCTGCCCCTCCAGGTAATGTTTGCAGAACTCCATGACTGTGATGGGAACTGTTTGGAATTTTATTAATTTTCTCACTTCTGAGACAATTGCTGTCCTTAGGCAATAGGACACTTACAATAATACATGTCTTGTCACTGTCTCTCTACCACTTTGTGGCTACTATGTAGTAATATTTCCATTTGCATCAAGCTCACTTGTCTGTCTCATGATGTTCTTTCTTTGATTATTTTAAAATCTCTGCCATTATCATCTCCCTTCTTTACACCAGGCAACTCATGACTGCCTTTATGTTGCTTTAGCCTCATTTTCATTTCTCCAATTAATATTATTAGCTTAACCTGGGCTCTTGAATAAGATTTACGTTGACCTTGTTTTTTTTTTTTTTAAGTATTTAACAATATTTTTTTCTTTTTGGTTTTTCGAGACAGGGTTTCTCTGTGGTTTTGGAGCCTGTCCTGGAACTAGCTCTTGTAGACCAGGCTGGTCTCGAACTCACAGAGATCCGCCTGCCTCTGCCTCCCAAGTGCTGGGATTAAAGGCGTGCGCCACCACCGCCCGGCCGTATTTAACAATTTTTAAGTCTGTTGTTTCCTTCCTACTCATCCCCTTTCTCTCATCACAATTCACATTTGCTTTCACATCATGTATGTACCTCTGCCATTCATCCCCTTTGTTCCTCAATTAAGATGTCTTCCCTTCCTAGGGTTTTCATTTTAGTTCCACTATCTTAAAAAATGAAGCCAAAACATAAAACACACATAATCTAGGCTCTGAATTTGGTCAAAAAGGCAGTGTTTGTTCCTTCAATCTTTATTATATTGTTTGACATATAAATTTTCTAGTCCTATTCATATTTCCCCTATGCTCAAAGAACACAGAGAAAGAAGAGGCAGAAAGAATGTAAGAGGTGGACCATGGGGAACAGAGCTGGGAAATCTTGTCTATTGGGCATGGTAATCACATTTATGAATCATAATGGTTGTTGTTTCATGTTTAAGCCCTAAAGAAGACCAAGCTAGTTAAAACACTAGTGGAGATTATTCCCTTACCTTACCGCTTACTGAGGAGCTGTTGGATGTAGACAATTCCTGGAGAAGAAGAATACTTCTTTTTTGAGACTGTAGTGATTGGTAGTTTCCTAGGCGGCAATGTTTGTCTCCACACACATGTACATATCACTATTATTAACTGACATTGTACATGTCATGAAGTGGTGAGAAACTTACATTGGTGAGGATATGGCAGAGGGTTGAAGGGGAAATAGCATAGATGTGTGATCATATTTAATTGTATACAAGTAGAGTAGATAATTTTTAAAATAAAGAAAAATAGTACCTACTGAATAACTGAATGGTTTAAAGACAAAACAAAACTCCAATAATGCTTAAGTAAGATTTGCTAAATGTCATATACAGGGGGTCGTCAAGGCAACCCTCAGTAAAAATAATGCTAATGAAGGTGTAATACACATTATTACAGGTGCTACACTCAGTACCATGATAATAAATTCAGCTTAAGACCCCCAGAGTGAGACCATCAGAGAGGCCCAGACTGTAATAAGCAAGGTTTAATCAGCATAATACAAACAAGTTTGGAACTCATCTCTATCCCTGTTACAACAAGGTAGAGAGGAGTTGTATCTCCTCTGTGGGGTAAGCTTTTAAAGGGATAACTACAAAGAGATCTTTGAAGATGCTTTGGCATAGGTACAAGGAATTTTGCTCCCTCCCATTCTGTTAAGTCAGCTTTTTCCTCGTTTTTAGACCAAGGCCTCCATTCTTGAGTTAGGCCATCTTTATCAGCCTGTACCAGGTGGCTGGCTGGGCTGAGCTAAGTGACCTTGTGCTCAGAATCTCCTGGGTAGGAGAGGGGAAGGCCACTATCTTCCTGGGAAAATATTCTGCTAGGAAACTTCTTCTTGCCCTTTTGAGAATAAGGGGTGAGGGTCCCAAAGGGACCAGTAAAAACCAGACTGACAGAGAGAGAGAGAGAGAGAGAGAGAGAGAGAGAGAGAGAGAGAGAGAGAGAGAGAGAGAGAGAAAGAATTCCTTAGTGGAGATGTGCACAGAATAAAATGTGCACAATCATTCACTGTATTGTTGTGCTGGCTTAGTGACACAAATGGAGGACCCTTGATAGTCTGTGCTTATTATTTGGGCAGTGCTCAGTAAAGAAGTACCAGGAAGAGAAATACCAGATACTAGTTGAATAGTGGATGGGCATTTGGGATTCCCATTAGTAAGAGTACATAGGAGGAGGAGGTATGTTACGAGGGAACCCAGAACTATGCGACAATTGTAGGATCTCTAGAGGAGGCAGATGACAATAATCATAAATTTTTATGTTTTATAAATTTGTTGAAAACACATCTAATTTACATTTCTTGAATATCTGATGAGTTTCAAGATAGTCGGAAGCAAAGATCATTTATACCATAGATTCCCCACCATAGAAGACACAGGTGTTTGATCAGTAAAGCTGAAGGCAAACAAGCAACGAACATAGAAAATTATAAAATCATTTATAAATATTTCAGTTGGCATCCCTCTAAGTAGTAAAAAGCCAGAAGAAATCATTCAGAGACTTAAATATTTCAGTATATAAACCTCAAAGTGACTAGTAAGATTGTATGATGTAAGACTGATTGGAACATCAGGGGAGAAATGAAGGTGTTAGGGCACAGTGCCAGGGAACATGACATTTGTTTGTACAGCTTGGGAAATTTCAAAGTTGCCACAACAGCTCCGTTGTGGTGGGGTTCTACAAAAAGCTTCTTAGGTACAAACAAGCCAAACAGGCAGGGTTGGGAGACTGCTTGGGCCATGTACCAGCTATACCATTAGGCTATCCACATGGTAGATGTGGTGTCCGAATCAGCGTGGGTGACACATGAAGAAGGACACTTTAAAGAAATGCCACACTAGCTCAGAACTGAGAAATAGATGGTTATTTATTTACGAGTAGACTCATAAATCAGAATCCTCTGGTTGAACGGAGATTAGAAAACTAATGCCACAGCCAGAAAAGAGGCAGAATGCATGCTCCACATTGGTATAAATAGTATAAGAGGCCATGTTCCAGTGGGCGGGTAACTACTTGCTGTAGGATATCCTACAGCATCCGTGTACAGTGAAAATAGTTAATGAGAACCCAGAGACTGGGCAAGTGAGAGACAGGTTTTGTGAAGGCTGCACCAGGCCAGGTCCTGACTCCTTCAGCTACATTTGGGACAGGGCATCTGAAAACAAGCAATATTACCATCTGCAGATCCTCTCATACGTATCATGACCGGGACTTTCTCCTGAATCCTTGAAACACTCAGAGCTTGGAAAGGTCAACAAACAGTCAGAGGAGCAGCTCCAGGACAGCCATGATTGAGGCTCTAGTGAGAAAAAGATGGGGCTTCTCAGGTAGGCCTAGAATTCCAGCCTGAGCCTCAGGGATGTTTTGTATTTGGGGAGGTTCCTGAGATGAGCACAGGATAAGGTTTCCCCACTTCCCTCAGCTGAACAGATTTACCTTTGTGCTTCTTAGAGGACTGGCGATGGAAACTCTGGAATATTTCCTTGTTATTGTCTGGATTTCTAGACCCTGAAAAACAGGAAATAGTATGAGTGACACAGTGCAGGCCTGGCAAATAAACTTAGGAGTGTTTATACTAAGTGAACCCACATTCACATAATAAAGGCAGCACAGGGTACCATGTCCTAAATGCATTTATACATATATATAAATTCCAGCAGTGGGTTTGGAATGGAATTGGGCCTCCTATTAATCAGAAACCTTGCTTAATGAGCAACTTAAAATGTATTCTCTTCTGAACGTGGCTGACAAGGAGGGCTGACTGAGAAGCCAAGGACAATGGCACTGGGTTTTGATTCTACTGCATGTACTGGCTTTGTGGGAACCTAGTCTGTTTGGATCCTCACCTTCCTACACCTGGTTGGAGGAGGGAGGACCTTGGACTTCCCACAGGGCAGGGAATCCTGACTGCTCTTTGGACTGGAGAAGGAGGGGGAGGATGGATGGAAGGAGGGAAAAAGAAATGGGAGGAGGGGAGGAGGTGAAAATTTGTGATAATAACAATAATAATAATAAAAAGAAAACAAAAAATTATTCTCTTCTTGACAATGGAATCATTCTTGTTCTCATCACCATCTACAAAATAATTTGTGATGAATCAGCTCATTAATATTTAGTATGTATATTTTTGTCTGTTTATATGAGAGGAGACCCCAGAGATGATTTGGTTCCCACCTCACTTAGATCAACCTATTCACCTTTTCATTCGGAACACCATATATGGGGACAAGCTTTAGTACCTTTAATTTTTTGACAGTCTCTCTTTCTTTGGGTACTTTCTGTTTCTCTTTTTAGGATGTAATGCAGAAGAACCCAAATTCCTAAGTATGATTATTGCATTGGTAAGGTATGAGAAGTTTAGCTGTTAACTAAAATTCATACTACAAAATATTGTGCAACTAGTCTTAAGGGTTATATTATCAAAAGTAAAATATAAGTCAGGGAAGCTGAATCATAAAAAGAAGTGGAAAAGAGGAAAGACAGGATCATTAGGAATCCTGTGCCTTGAGGTTTAAATCACCATAGGGAACAAGAGCTTGCAGGGATTTCCTCCATGTATTGGTAGTATAAACCACAGGGGAAGGGAAGTAAGGGGCTGGAGCCAACCTGATCAGTCAGGACTCAGAGAATGTATGTCTCTGAATGACACTTCCTTAGCTTACACATAAGACAGCAGACTCTTCATCATCATCAACAGAGAGTAGGTGTAACTCTGGAAGCCTTTGTTAGCAAAAGCATCAACAAATCACAAACAGAAAATCATAGGACTCAGTTGTCTATGGAAAGGGCTGGTGAGAGATGGAATGGAGCTAACTCCAGATGAAATATGCAGATGGGTGGCTGAGAACTTTGGAGCTTGCGAGAACACAAATTTATCTACAGAGGAATTACTTTAGACTTTGAAGTGCAAACTAACTTTTGCCAAGATGCTTACAAACATTTTTTTTTCTCAAATGATAACCAAGTATACTTGGTTAGTTCTTTTGGTTTAGAAGGAAATAATGGATATTTCAGTTTCAAATCTACTTTTGGAAAGTTAATTTGTAGTTTCTCCATCAAATGTTAAAAAGCAAATAGAATAAATTACAAGATACTCAAAATTCCCAAATTTTGTCATTAAACTTAAACTAAACAAGTATCATAATTTCAGACACTTTTTGATATTGCTGATATATATATATATATATATACATTATATTATATATATCAGTAATTCAAGTGGTATATATACACATACATAATATATAAAATTAAATGTATGTCTGTCAGGTAATCAGAAGGAATTGGATAGCTTAGAGTGTATGTGAGAAAAAAAATTGTTCTAATGAGTGCACACATAGAGAGTGGAATAGAATATGACAGTGGAGAGGGTCCTCCAAAGATATCCTTGGCTGAAAGAGAAAACCACAGGTTCTGACATTAAAACTCATGCTGATGTAGCATAGTCCAGAGTTTCCTTGATTCTGAAATGAATCTTCCTGGTGGTACTCAGGAAAGATGCTGGTCCTCGCTGCCCCCTGCTGGTTCATAGTGTCTCTATAAGGAAGCTTTTGTGCAGGCTCATACTGGGGATCCCTCCCTGTGTCTCTGGCACAGTAATACATGGCTGTGTCTTTGGTTTGCAGAATGTTCAATTTTTTGAAACCTGGCTCTTGTAGGTGGCCCTGCTGATGTTGATTTGCGATATAAATGCTGAATTATAATCAGTGCACCCACTGCTCCATATTGCTCCCATGCACTCCAGGTCCTTTCCTGGAAGCTGGTAAACACGGTGTACATGATAGCTGGTTAATGGGAATCTAGGAACAGTGCAGGTGATGGACGGGGTCTGAGATGGCTGAACCTGGGACAAGACACCCAGGGAAAAGCAACATCACCATCATTTATACATCTTTTATATGTCTTTCCTGAAACACTGAAACACTTACAGATTGGAGAGATCACCATGCAGAGGAGCAGCTCCTCAACAACCATGTTATCCTGGAGGCTCTATTTAGAAGGGGATGGGACTTTCCAGCTAGGCTTTTTGCTTTTAGCCTGATCCTAAGGACTGCTTTGTATTGGGGGAGGTCCCTGAGAGAATAAAAGTAAGAACAGAGCAAGGGTTACAATTTTCCCTCAGGTGACTGATATTTGCCTTGTACTTCTTGGAGGAAATGGTTGAAAGTCATTAAGAAAACAGTACTTTCACAGGGAAAGAGTTCAAATTAAAAATACACTATGATTATTTTCCATTTGAGAGGTAAAGCCTTATACTTAAGTGCTTGTTCAGTTAATAATTTACATGTGTGTAGGGGACCCGTGGACACTCATTTAATGGTACATGTAAGGATACAGGAAAAGTTTGTAGACATTTATGGTGGTGAGATATTTGTCATTGTAGCTAAAGCAGTGATCATCTGAAAAATGGGAACCTCAGTTTTAAACAAAGTGCCTCTAACAAACCTGCCTGGAGTGACATTTTAGAAACATGGGAATGGCACAATTTCCTTTATCTCTTTATTAAGGAGATGGAGAATATTTACTTTGAAACAGGCAAAGGGAATTTATTGTGAAAGACATTTTATTAATTCTCTTTCAATCAAGCTATATTAAAGCTTACCCAAAAGTTTCTGTGAATCATTCCTTCCTACTTCCATCTTTCCTCTGTCTCTCATTCCTGATGAACCTTTCTTGCTTCTCCTTCTCTCATGTCTCATTTATTCTTTTCTTCCTCTCTTTGTTTACTGTCTTCCTGACAACAAACCTTCTTCTTTATTTCCTTTCTCTTCTCTTCCCTCTCTCTCACTCCCACATCATTTTTTCAAACACTTCCATCCTTTTATTTTTTCTGGCAATATGCTGAAATTTGCTGTTGCTCCATGTGCATAATTGCATTAGATAAATTGTTTCTATTAGACCTTGCCCAACTCAACAGTATTCCTTCAACTGTCTGAGGCTATATTTCTTAGGCTCCAGTTGGTACATCACACACACACACACACACAAACAAACACACACACATGTGGTGAGAGTCATTTATTTTTAGTATTACCCAGTCATTGATACTGCTATAGAAGTCATACGCTTCAGAAAGAATTACTCTGTCCAAGGTATAAATGATCTATAAGTACAAAGTTAGAAGACAGTTAAAGTGTATGCTGTTTAGCAAAATACAAGTAGTAATTATTGTTATGTGACCTTTGTACTGTAGATTTTAAAATATTTCTGTGTTGTAACTTAAAGTGTTTTAATATTAATTTATTTTTTTATATTTTGTAACATGGGAAGTGGTGAAAAATAGTTCCTTTATTAATTTTTACATTTATTTTACATACTGATCACAGTTTTCCCTCTCTCTTTTCATTTCCTCCCTCAGCCTCCCTTCAATCCCTCCATCCAATATTCATCTATTGTTTTCATTCAGAAAGGGGCAGGGCTTTCATGGACACAAACAACCCATGACATAATTAGCTCACAAAAAATTATTGAAGATATTAGGTTGGTGGGACATAAGTGACCCCTCTCCTCTAATTGGTAGACCATTTATTTTGCTTGTTTTTGCATATGTCTTTTTTTTTTGATGTATGTTTTTATATTATTTGAGAGCTGTCAAAAATATGACAGGAACAGCTAGAACAAGTATTCAAAATTAACCCAATTAACTTCTTAAAGGACAACAGATCAAAATCTGAGACACATCTAGGTTAAACCACAGTCCAAGGCACTGGCCATAATTATCACCAACGCTCAGAATAGAACGCAATACAAGAATATATTTTACAAATCACGAAACTTGTTCAGTCTTTAGGATTCTGTTTATTATTTAACTTTTTTGAGAAAAGGCTCTACTATGTAGCCATCATTGCCCTAAAACTGGCTATGTAAACCAGACTGGCCTGGAACTAGAGATCTGCCTGTTTCTCCCTCCTGAGTGCTGGGATTGAAGGTTCATGACATCATATCGGACCTATGATTATTATTAAACATTAAAAGAATGCATGGTTAAATACAGGCTTGTACTAGATGTATATTTCAATATGGAACTGATTTCTCCAATCTAAGTGAATAATTTAGTTTAGATGTACAGTTTTGTAACTTTATCAATATATTTTTATTCTAAAGGAGGTAAACAAAAATATTTCCTAGGAAATTTTTTTACCTGTTCTTCAGAATCTCCTTTAAGTTTCAGCTACCTGCCTTCTTATGACCTCAGGTTTATAAAGGTGCAAGTGAGACATAGTTATTGAAGAGCTTCTTTTTTGTTGAAGGCCATGCGAATTGTTTTTCTTTCTTTTTTTTTTTGTTTTGTTTTGTTTATTTTTTTTCTTTTATTTATTTTTTATTCTTTTTTTAATTAAAATTTCCACCTGCTCCCCGTTTCCCATTTCCCTCCCCTCCTCCCAAATATTGCCCCCTCCCCCCACTCCCCTCCCCCTATCCCCACTTCTCTTCTCCTCCCCCCACACCATTCCCCCTCCCTCTCGATACTGAAGAGCAGTCCAAATTCTCTGCCCTGCGGGAAGACGAAGGTCTTCTATCTACTGTCCAGGAAGGTGAGCTTCTAAACAGGCTAAGCTCCCACAAAGCCAGTTCATGTATTAGGATTGAAACCTAGTGCCATTATCCTTGGCTTCTCATCAGTCTTCATTGACCGCCATGCTCAGAGAGTCCGGAATCAACCCATGCTTATTCAGTCCCAGACCAGCTGGCCTTGGTGGGCTCCTAATAAATCAGTTCCACTGTCACAGTGGGTGGGTGCATCCCTTGTGGTCCTGATTTTTTGCTCTTGTTCTCCCTCCTTCTGCTCCTCATTTGGACCTTAAGAGCCCAGACCGTTGCTCCAAATTGAGAATCTGTCTCTACCTCGATCCATCGCCAGATGAAGGTTCTAAGGTGATATGCAAGATATTCATCAGTATAGGATAGGGTCATTTCAGGTTCCCTCTCTTTAGTTGCCCAAGGTACCAGCTAGGGACATATTCCTGGACACCTGCGAACCCCTCTAGAGTCAAGTCTCTTGCCAACCCTAAGATGGCTCCCTTAGATAGGATATATACTTCGCTGCTCCCGTATCCATCCTTCCTATATCCCAACCATCCCAATCCCCCGAGCTCCTCCCATCCTCCCCTTCTCATATTTCTCATCCCATTTCCCCTTTGCCCCATGCCACCTCACCCGCAAGTTCCCAGTTTTTGCCCTGCAATCTTGTCTACTTCCCCCTCTCCATGCGGATGACTATATGATTTTCTTTGGGTTCACTTTCTTATTTAACTTCTATAGGATCACACATTATATGCTTAATGTCTTTTATTTATGGCTAGAAACTGATTATGAGTGAGTACATCCCATGTTCCTCTTTTTGGGTCTGGGATACCTCACTCAGGATAGTGTTTTCTATTTCCATCCATTTGCACGCAAAATTCGAGAAGTCATTGTTTTTTACTGCTGAGTAGTACTCTAATATGTATATATTCCACACTTTCTTCATCCATTCCTCCATTGAAGGGCATCTAGGTTGTTTCCAGGTTTTGGCTATTACAAACAATGCTGCTATGAACATAGTTGAACAGATACTTTTGTCATTTGATGTGGCATCTCTTGGGTATATTCCCAATAGTGGTATTACTGGATCTTGGGGTAGGTTGATCCCAAATTTCCTGAGAAATCGCCACACTGATTTCCAAAGTGGTTGCACAAGTTTGCATTCCCACCAGCAATGAATGAGTGTGCCTCTTTCTCCACAACCTTGCCAGCAAAGGCTATCATTGGTGTTTTTGATTTTAGCCATTCTGACAGGTGTAAGATGGTATCTCAAAGTTGTTTTAATTTGCATTTCCCTTATCGCTAAGGAGGTTGAGCATGACCTTAGGTGTCTTTTGGCCATTTGAATTTCTTCTGTTGAGAATTCTCTGTTCAGATCAGTGCCCCATTTTTTTATTGGGTTCATTAGCATTTTAAAGTTTAGTTTCTTGAGTTCTTTATATATTTTGGTGATCAGACCTTTGTCTGTTGCAGGGTTGGTGAAGATCTTCTCCCAGTCAGTGGGTTGCCTTTTTGTCTTAGTGACAGTGTCCTTTGCTTTACAGAAGCTACTCAGTTTCAGGAGGTCCCATTTATTCAATGTTGCCCTTAATGTCTGTGCTGCTGGGGATAAACGTAGGAAGTGATCTCCTGTACCCATATGTTGTAGAGTACTTCCAACTTTTTCTTCTATCAGGTTCAGTGTGTTCAGACTAATATTGAGGTCTTTAATCCATTTGGACTTGAGTTTTGTGCATGGTGATAGATATGGATCTATTTTCATTCTTCTACACGTTGACAACCAGTTCTGCCAGCACCATTTGTTGAAGATGCTCTCTTTTTTCCATTGAATACTTTTAGCTCCTTTATCAAAAATTAGGTGTTCATAAGTTTGTGGGTTAAAATCAGGGTCTTCTACTCGGTTCCATTGGTCGACTTCTCTGTTTTTATGCCAATACCAAGCTGTTTTCAATACTGAGGCTCTGTAATAGAGTGTGAGGTCAGGGATGGTAATGCCTCCAGACGATCCTTTATTATATAAGATTGTTTTGGCTATCCTGGGTTTTTTGTTTCTCCATATAAAGTTGATTATTGTCCTCTCAAGATCTGTGAAGAATTTTGATGGGATTTTGATGGGGATTGCATTGAATCTATAAATTGCCCTTGGTAGAATTGCCATTATTACTATGTTGATCCTCCCTATCCAAGAGCAAGGGAGATCCTTCCATTTTCTGGTATCCTCCTCAATTTCTTTCTTCATTGACTTAAAGTTCTTGTCAAATAGATCCTTTACTTCCTTGGTTAGGGTTACCCCAAGATATTTTATGCTATTTGTGGCTATCGTGAAGGGTGATGCTTCTCTGATTTCCATCTCTGTTTCCTTATCCTTTGTGTATAGGAGGGCAACTGATTTTTTGGAATTGATCTTGTATCCTGCAACGCTACTAAAGGTGTTTATCAGCTGAAGGAGTTCTTTGCTGGAGTTTTTGGGGTCGCTTATGTACACTATCATATCATCTGCAAATAATGAAAGTTTAACTTCTTCCTTTCCGATTTGAATCCCTTTGATCCCCTTATGTTGTCTTATTGCTATTGCTAGAATTTCAAGCACTATATTAAAGAGGTATGGAGAGAGTGGACAACCTTGTCGTGTTCCTGATTTTAGTGGAATAGCTTTGAGTTTCTCTCCATTTAATTTGATGTTAGCTGACGGCTTGCTATAAATAGCTTTTATTATATTTAGGAACGACCCTTGTATTCCTAATCTCTCTAAGACCTTTATCATAAAGGGATGTTGAATTTTGTCAAATGCTTTTTCCGCATCTAATGAAATGATCATATGGTTTTTTTCTTTCAGATTATTTATATGATGGATTACATTGATAGATTTTCGTATGTTGAACCAGCCCTGCATCTCTGGGATGAAGCCTACTTGATCATAATGGATAATTTTTCTGATGTGTTCTTGGATTCGGTTTGCCAGTATTTTATTGAGTATTTTTGCGTCGATGTTCATGAGTGAGATTGGCCTGTAGTTCTCTTTCTTGGTTGTGTCTTTGTGTGGTTTTGGTATCAGAGTAACTTCAGCTTCATAAAAGGAATTCGGCAATGACTTCTCTGTTTCAATATTGTGAAATACATTAAGGAGTATAGGTATTAGGTCTTCTTGGAAGTTCTGGTAGAATTCTGCATTAAAGCCGTCTGGACCTGGGCTTTTTTTGGTGGGGAGGTTTTTTATAACAACTTCTAATTCTTCGCGACTAACAGGTCTATTTAGATTGTTCACCTGGTCCTGGTTTAACTTTGGTATATGATACTTATCTAAAAAAGTGTCCATTTCTTTTACATTTTCCAATTTTGTGGCATACAGGTTTTTGTAGTAAGATCTAATGATTCTCTGAATTTCGTCTGTGTCTGTGGTTATGTCTCCCTTTTCGTTTCTGATTTTGTTAATTTGCGTATTCTCTCTCCGACGTTTGATTAGTTTGGATAGGGGTTTATCAATCTTATTGATTTTCTCCAAGAACCAGCTTTTTGTTTCATTGATTCTTTGGATTGTTTTCTGTGTTTCTATTTTGTTGATTTCAGCCCTCAATTTGATTATTTCCAGTCTTCTACTTCTCCTAGGTGAGTCTGCTTCTTTTCTTTCTAAAGCTTTAAGGTGGGCTATTAGGTCTCCAATGTGTGCTTTCTCCGTTTTCTTTATGTGGGCACTTAATGCTATGAACTTTCCTCTTAGCACTGCTTTCATAGTGTCCCATAGGTTTGAGTATGTTGAGTCTTCGTTTTCATTGAATTCAAGAAAGACTTTAATTTCTTTCTTTATTTCTTCCTTGATCCAGGTGTGGTTCAGTAGTTGACTGTCCAATTTCCATGAGTTCATAGGCTTTCTGGGGATAGCATTGTTGTTGAATTCTAACTTTAATCCATGTCTTATAGAGGGAGTCATAGCTATTGTAATTTCAAGTGTGCGATGTCCAGAGATTACAGTCTCTAAGCACTCCTCCCCATTCTTTGGTACTTCTTTCAACTCACTCTTTTTTTTTTTTTGAGACAGAGTTTCTCTGTAGATTTAGATCCTGTCCTGGAAATACCTCTTGTAGACTAGGCTGGCCTAGAACTCACAAAGATATGCCTGCCTCTGCCTGATAAGTGCTGGAATTAAAGGAGTGCACCACCACCACTGGTTTCAAACCACTCTTTAGTGATGTTCTTGTGTCTAGGTAGGACGTATATAGAGGGATATGGAAGAAGATCATGTGTAAATTTTGATATAGTGATTCTATCTGTGAATAAAAACTCACACAGTTGTTTATTCTTAGTACTGAACAGTCATAGTCTCTGCATTCAACAGCTGCTGCTGATGTAATTTTATGTGAGGATGTGGCTACTCTTGGTTGCCATTGTCATTTGGGTGACTCCACACACACAAAAATGTGGTCAGCATTAACAAGATTGGTTGTGTCAAAAAAGAGGACCTGAATTTGTCAGGAAGCTGTTGTGGTTGGCCAGAGGTAGGGAAACAGGAAGGAAATATTTTTTTTTTTTTTTTTTGGTTTTTCGAGACAGGGTTTCTCTGTGGTTTTGGAGCCTGTCCTGGAACTAGCTCTTGTAGACCAGGCTGGTCTCGAACTCACAGAGATCCGCCTACCTCTGCCTCCCAAGTGGTGGGATTAAATGCGTGCGCCACCACCGCCCGGCCAGGAAGGAAATTTTTGAGTGAGGCTATGACCAAAATGCTTTGCAAACATGTAAAATCCATCACCTTAGAACATTAAAGGTCTCCAACCCTAATGTTCTTATGAACATCTGGTTCACCAACAATAACTCCCTTTCATTACAAATTTAAGTCCTTGAAATTAGATAATGTCCAATAACCCTTGAGTCAATCACATCTTGATTTTTACTTTCAATTGGTTCTGACAGTGTAACACTTGTGTTGAACACATCCTCCACTTCTCACGGAATCTGAGCTCTTCAAAAACACTAGTCACATCTAGTTCTAGGGACAGGATCTCCTATGGATCCTGTACCTTGAAAACAACTCCCTTATTTATCTTCTAGGACTGTCAGAGAAACACAGACTTTAACACAGTCAGAATACAAACATTTCACCTTCATTTAAGTAAAATAAAGAATAGCTCATTGCACTATAAATCTGGGCATCCATCTTCAGCCTACAGGCCATAATATCCAGCAGACTTTTTCACAAAGCAGGAGATGTTAAAGACAGTTCAGTCACTTTCTTCTGTATCTTGCAAAATGTCTTGCAGACTCTTTCATAAAGCAGAAACCCCAAAAGATCATCTCACCTTTAATCAAGTTCAGCAGTCATTTTTCTGTGGGTACGGCATGTCCAGTATAGCAGTTCAGGCAAGAGCAGTTTCTTGCCCAAATGGCTAACCAACTCCATAAGGAGCCCTTTGATGTCTATCTTCCTCTTGAAGTAGCTTGGTGCTGCCAGGAGAAGATGTGACTCATTGTCATGAAAAGTCCTAAGTTTTTAAAACATTTAAATGCCATATTTTTAAGGTCTATGAAAGATTTGAAGAATACTTACCTAACTTAAATGTATCTCTATACATCTAGAAAATCAAACTAACATGACTACAAATGACTATTATAGATTATCTATTACTTATTTTTATATACATTACATTTTGAATGAACTATACAATCACAATACCTTAATCAAGAGCAGAAATATACATATAACAAAATAGACCTTAAAATTGGATCAATAAAACAAGATCCATACCAATGCAAATTATTTATATCTATATCATATCCCTATGTAAATGTAAATGAACATATAAATGATATTTGGAAATATGGGAAGAGATTTATCCATACTGCTTCATGCTAATTGGGGGCACTGTTACTCAGGTGTTTCATGGTGTATCCTGTGTGCTAGGTTTATCTCAGTCAGCAGTTGGAAGAAGTAAATTTTTGAGGGTGTTGATGGTGACCTTTCAAGAGGCCTTCATTCATGAAACCATATTTGCCTGGAGGCAATCCACAGGATCTCTCATCTTCTGAGATTCTAACCGGCGTACATCTCCGGAAGAAGATCCATGGCTTCTCTGAATCTGCCCTTCTTCCTCCCAGCATTCAGTTTTGTTTTCTCCACCTTCCTAAGTTCCACCCTGTCTATTAGGCCAAGGCAGTTTCTTTATTCATTAACCAATGAAAACAAAACACAACCAGAAGAAACTTCTACACCAGGAAATAACACTTCATAAAAAGCAGTAGCATGCCACCAGGCCTGAGGTTTATGTTAACTGAGGTAATAAAAATGACAGAACTGAGATGCTGGCAAGTAGTGAAGAGAAGAACATGCTTATACATGGGGAATTGAGTACCTTGAGTTGAGGATCAGTATAGAAAGTTTGTAGGAGATGAAGGTCTTTGTTCTGATTCTTGATAATATAAACCACCAGGGAACAGAAGTGCAAAGCTGAATTTAAACTTCATTATCTTTGTAGATTATGCTGCTAAGGGCAAACAGGCAACACTCCCTCCTAAAAGTCTCAAATAAAATTTTTCTTTGTTTCCATTTGTGGTTATAAAATTTCCTGAGAAAATCAATGAGAAGGGGAACAGATTTATTTTGTGTCAAACTTCAACAGCACAGTTCATTATGACAGAAAGTCAGTACAACAGGAACTTAAAGGAGTTGGTTTCTATTATCCTTAATTATGAAGAAGAAGATGAATGAGTGTTGAATAGTGTCTCAGATGTCCACAGTCTCTTATTCATAGTAGAAATATTTACTATAGGTAACACATAGGAATGACATTCATATTGATCATAGAAAGAATGGATTAATAAAATTGATGCAAGTGTGTTTTTGTATATGTGTACATATGTATTATGAAATAATACAGCCTTACAGAAAGCAAGAAATTCTGATTTTTTATCATCTTATGGACTCTACATTGAGCAGAAATGTCCTGATCCAGAAAAAAAAAAAAAAAAACAGAAAGAACTGAAGAGGAGGATGACTGTCATTTGATTGATGAGAAGAAAAAATAGCAAGCGGTGATCACAGGGCTTTCTAATGTAGTCAGGTTTTTCCAAAGTAGTGGAAAGGATATATAAAAAGAGTTTAATGAAATTCCTTACAGAATATGGTCTGAGTAGTACAAAAGAAGAGTCTCACACTGGAGAAAATGGGAATCTGTTAATTTTTCAGACTACAATTCAGGTACCCGAACAGCTCCAATCTCACTACAAAAATCCTTCAGGATTCCTTGAGAACTACTGGTTTTCACTGTATGTTTTATATCTGGGCATGAATGCTGCAGTTAAGGATAGATGAACTTGCCAGGAATGAAAACAAAAAGATAAAAAGTTAGATTCCTTTCTTTCATGTGCTTTTATCTAGTCTGTTATCTAACAGTGCTGACCACACTCATCTAAGTAGGACATTTCTAAAATAATATGATCAAGAAGACGCAAGGAATGATAGAAGGATTGTGGTGAAGTTGGCATTGGAGATGGGAGAGGTAGGGATAAACATGATATAAATTATATTCTCTGTGTGGAGTTTACAAAAAATATAATAAAAAAGCAAAAAGTTCCTCACGGGAATCCCTAGTAGACAACAAATTAGTTAATTTCAAATCCTTTCAAGTTGAAAACCAAGATTAATTATTACAATTTTATGCAGAAGGGAAGTCTCTGTAACTTCAATGTACAGCCTGAGCTCAGTAGTAGTAACTTGTAGAGTGTGATGGAAAGTCCCCTAAAATGAAGTTTAAGCTTCACACAGGGAAGAAATGTAGAACAGGAACTATTAAAGGGTAATGATAAAATTTTAACACAGTAGTAACAATAATTCAATGTTTCTCATGTGTTTACTCACATATGGAAACATCAGTTTTTATATAGTAAACTCAGTTCTGCTCCCATCTTATTAAGTCAGTTAATATAGACAGGTGAATGTCATGTCAGTTGGTACATAGATATATGATAGAAAGATGTTATGCAGGTAGATGGATAACTGTGTTACTAAATATTTGTAATTGGTAGATACATAGTTGGATCACAGATGTCTATGATGCATGATGAATGTGTATTTGATATTTGTATATATCAGAACACAGGCATAGACTTAGGCATCTTTTCTCTCTGGCCATGATGTGTTATGTGAAACTATGTTCAGCTTTTTATTCACATTTCTCTTAATTTTGGGTGCACATACAAATTTCTTGCTGGAACATTTGCTTGAAATTAAACTGACCTCGTCATATCAGTAAGTTATCACATCTTAAGCATCAATGAAAAACATGACTGCACAGTCTGATGCATCTGTGTGTGCACAAATTCTGTTAAGTATGTCCTATCTCATAAGAGAAAGCATGCACAAAGCCATTAGCTGCAATTATATTCTGTTTTAACCAGTCCTAAACAATATGAGAAAAAAGAGTAGAGTAAAATCCCTAGTTTTTTCCTCATGTCTGTTCTGAATTTGAATCCTTGGCTTTATTGTCTACTGATTGTGCCCTCCTGGTGATAAGTTCCTCTGAAAGAAATTTTGTGCCTGTGCTCACTCAGAAGTGCTCTGACAACATTTCTTTCACAACAATACATGGAAGTATCCTCAGTGGTCACAGAGTAAGTTTCAGGAAGAACTGGTTCTCAGATGTTTCATTAATGATGAAGTGTTAGCCCTTGAAGAATGGACTATAACCAGTGCCACCACTACCACCACTAATATGTAACTCACCAACTCTAGAACCCCCCCTTAGAGCTGTCAAATCCAGGCCCAGGCTCGTGATTAAATAACCAGTGACAGTGCAGGTGAAGGAAAATGAGCGTGAGACCTTAATCAATCTAAGTCTTGTCTCCTGAAGCTTCACCTGGGGCAACACACCTGAGTATAAGAAAAAAAATAGTCACTGTTAATTACCTCCTATTAAAACCTCTATACTGACATATGTGTGAAATTGTAACACTCACCTTGGGGTGTTGTCACCAGTCACAGGAAAAGATCCAGTAGTCTCATCAGTAGACAAGAACCCTGTTTGTTTGCATAGTGGTCAGGCATGTGTGTGAGAGAGCTATGAGTTCCCACAGCCTATGGTATCCCATAGCCCAAGAAAGGATATAACAGACTGGAAGATAAATTTTTATGCACAAGGTCAGCCATTTCTTTTTAAGTCAGGAGGCAAAAATTGACTTCCAACATTCCTTTCAAGATGAAATAACTGTCTTAACATTATTGATGCATGAGTCTAGAAAACAGCGTGTGGTTTTTAGTGTTATGATAAAGACATCTATGACTGTACCTATCTTCCTTTTTATAGACCCACCATCTTCTAGTTAGTCTGCATATGTTTTAGGGCAGTTCTCAGGATTCTCTGGTACTTTTGATATTACTAATTTTGTGGAACCCCATAGAATTCCTGATATCCTTCCATGTTCAAAATGCTATGGTGTATTCACATTGCCCTTAGTGCTTCTTGTTATAAGAAGTCCACACCCACCCTGTTCCAATTTCCCTGAGTGATGTTGGTGACACTTGATGGATCTTCAACATCCCATACCACTTCTCTAATGGAATCAATTCATTCTTTATACACTGACATAGCTCACAGCCTACTCAGGGCATCTGTGTGACAGTATGTTGGGAGGAGATACGTGATTGGCCAACTACAAGGACTCAGGGAGAGGGATCAGAGATTACCTACACAGCCCTATGTATTTGTAGAGGTGATGTCATTACCATCATACATCCCTACTTCACTATAGAGTTGGACTTGGAGTCAAGTCTAAACAAAGTTTTCTCTAGAGAATTTTGGTTTTGATTCTATTTGTCAAAGTTTCAGCATAAATGTCAAGATTTAGATTGTGATTGGTGGTACAAGGAATTGAGTAGCAAAGGCACTAGAGTACAGAGAAAGCATTGGAGGTCATGGAAGGAATTCACTCTTTACATCAGGATATGGGGAATAGTTTATTCAATATACTACCACTTTCTTCATTCAAACATTCACCAATTTCTTGTCTTAGGAACTTGCCATGTAGTTTTGCATTAGGGCTCACATTGACAGCACCTCTATTTTTTTTTAACCAAATCACTATATGGTCATATTCTCCATATTCACGAAATTCAATTATGGGATAAAATGTTTCTTCATTGTGTATGTGAAGATGAAGATGTGGCTCAGGAGACATCGAATCTATTCCAAGTTTCAAGTGTCACTTTTACGCCATATATTAAAGCTCGCATCCCATTTGCTTAACAGTCACTAATAGAAGAAAAAGCTTGGTGATATGACTGCTCATATTCTTTACCTTTCAATGCACTTCAAGACCTGGGCATTATTTCCTACTCTGTGTCAGGGATAAGAGGGCTCCTTATGAGTGGTTTCTCATAAGAAAAAGCTCAAGGCTCCACAAACAAAACAAGTCATTGACATTGACTCTGGCTTCCAACCAGAAATAGATAAAAGATGATTTTACTGAAGACATCTTGACACACAGTTTGAGGAGTCAAGCAGAAAATAGCTTAATTTACATGAAAGAATCCATGGCTGATACTCTAAACCCTCAGGCTTTAGGGGGGTGGGGTCATAGTTCTTAGAGAAGAACCTACTCAGTCATTTTGCTAACTGGACATGTTAGTAAATTTGTTCTAAATATTTATGTTTAAATACATAGTTAGTGCTGATCTCTGCCTTCATCAAATAAGCTTATTTTGCAGTAGAGAGATGCTTACTTCTGAGGCATATAACTTTTCACATTTCTTAGAAAAAGTTAATGTGTTCAGCTCTAGTGGGCATCTATGTCCCCTCCTCCATGCCCAAAGAATACCTCATTAGAGAGGGTGGAGAACAAAGAATGAGGAGGAGTGCTATGCTGTAGAACTCCATGACAATGTGAGCAGACCAAGAACAGATCCTTATTTTCATCACATTTGAGTTGACAAAAGTTATCTCTTTGCTTTGAATACCCACTTGGTCCTCTCCAGTGAGATCAATCAGAAGGTTCCAATAATGTGATGGAGGATAGCCCACAACACCCAAGACTTTCCCTGAATCCTACAGGTGCCACAAGCGGGGACATCTGATACTCAGATCAAGGATCTGTGACTCAGATTATCACTGAAGAAACAGAAAATTGTTTGCAACTGAATCAGTGTAAGTTCTCTTTTGAAAAAAACAAGGGAGAAAGAAGTATATTACATGATGAAATTAAAATCTTGTAAACTTTTAAAGTGTGCTTAATTACCTTGGAGAGGTAGCATATTTATTTTAGCCAAAAACAAATTGATTACAAACCAGGAATCTGGGAAGACCAGAATAAATCCTAAGAACTACAAATTACAATGCGATTTGACAACATTTCCTGAAAGGGTCATGAAACTAAAGAACACCTTAAGCAGGATGTTAGGCAAGAACTTCTTGCAGGCTTCTGAAGTATAGCCAGGATCAATGATAAATTTTATGTTCATGTTTCATGTGAGGATGATAGAGAGAGTGTAGGAAATCAATGTTAATGATTTATAGGTCCTACCAGGGTATTCCTGCATGATCTGTTGACTCTAACCAAAATCCTAAATTCTTCTCTAACTGGAAAATTAACTGAATCTCTGTTGTGAATCTAGGGAATCCACTCTCAATGACTCCTGAGTCTCTTCAAGATTAATCCCAGTGCCCACAGTATAGCCAGGACTTCCCTATGTGATGCTCTCTATCTTGTTCATATGAGATCACAAGCTGTATAGAAAAATAAACATTACAGGGAAAACAGAACTTCAAAAATATTCAGATGCATTAAAAATTAGTACAGACTAAGTTCCAGAAGATTGTAATGGGAAAATATCTCTGATACACAGAACAAGCCAAGAATCTGAGAAGACAACCCTTCACGGGCTTGAGCACCGCTTTGATTCAGCACTCTGAAAAGTCTTGTCATAGGACTGGTGAGTCTCTGTTGGCCCTTATTATTGCTTGCTGTTTCCATGTTCTCTGTAGGAAGGTTTCATACAGGTTCACACTGCATTTCAATCACTGTGTCTCGGGTAGAGTAATATATGACTGTGTTGTCAGTTTGCAGAATTCAGTTTTAAGAAAACTTGCCTCTTGGAGGTGTTCCTGCTGATGGTTACTGAGGACTTGAGAACTGAATTATAATCCGTGTTTTCATTATACCATATTATTCCCATTAACTCCAGACCCTATCCTAGAGACTGGTGGACCCAGTGTACATGATAGCTGGTTAATGAGAACACAGAGACAGTGCAGGTGGGTCTGTGATTGCTGCACTAGGTCAATTTCTGATTTCTTCACCTGAAACTGTGACAGTGCACCTGGGGAAAAGCAACATCACCATCATCTAAATATTCCATACATGATATACCTGTTTCTCTCTTTTTAAACCCTGAAACAATTACAGGTTGGTAAATTCAAGAGGCAGAGAAGCAGCACCAGGACACCCATGCTCTTCTGGAGGCTCCAGTATAAAGGAGATGGGGCTTCTTAGCTAGGTCTTGGCTTTCTTTCTGAGCCTGAGGGCTGCTTTTCATTGGGGGTGGTTCCTGAGAGGATAAAGGAAGCCCAGGAAGTTTCCTTTCCTTTATGACTGACTTTTTCTTTGTGCTTCTCAGTAGAAATGGAAATGGATACTCAGGAACATTTTCCTGGTTCTGGGTGGGTTTTTAATCCCTGACAAACAAGAAACTTTTTGAGTCACACTGTGCAGACATGACAGGCAAAAGATAGGAATGTTCATGGTGAGTCCACATTCATTCAATGATCTTGGAGCAGGTATCATTACTTGATGCATTTGAATGTCTCTGAAAATTAATAAGGTAGACTAAGGATGTAAATTTGAGCTCATAGTCATTAGAAATCTTACTTAAGAAATCTTACTTAAAATTTATTATTTTGGTGTCAGTCGAGACAATTTATTCTTATCCCTCATCTAGAAGATAACTTTTTGATTACTAACATTTTGTATCTTATTAGGCTCACACTATTTACCTTCCTAATTAGGAACACCCTACATGGGCACTTTCCCTTGAACATCTTTATTTACTTCAGTCTTCTTTTCTCTTTGCATTTTTTGTCTCACCTTCTCTGTCCTCACATTGTAGCATATAAGAACCCAGGATTTATGATTATGGCATTGGTGATAGAAGAGAAATCCAGCAGTTCATAACACCCTGTGAAAAGAAGTAGCATGCAGCCAGGCTTGAGGGTTAAGTGATCTAGAGTAAGGAAAAGATATAGTGATAACAAGACATGGAAGGAGGTCATGCTTGAACAGTGGGAACTATTTTCCTTGTGGTGGGGATAACCATAGAGGACAAGGCACTTTCCTGCTATTTTCACATGCCTTGGTAATGTAAATCACCAGGGAAGGGAAATGAGGAGCTGTAACCAAACTGCCCTGTCAGATCCTGGAGAACATCCACCATTTTCTATGTACTTGTACCCCACATTTTATGTCCCTCATTTTGTTGTGCATAATCTGTTTACTGTGAGTGGTGGTGGTGGAGCTAAAACATAAGATAGATGAGACAATCATCCTTGCAAATGCTGATTGAAAAACAACATTATGAGTGTTGTGTTCTTCTTATTTCTAACATTTGGGAGGTTAAAATAATATTTCTCAGAAATGTTTACTATGTCTAATCTTGGGTTTGTTTGTATTTTCATTGTGGTTACAAAAATTGGGAAAGGACATCACAGACACATTTCTGATATTACATTTGAGAACTTGTTTTTGTTGACTTATTCAGGTATTTTTGACTTTGGTAACTTCAGAGATATTTTCTATCTATATTCTCTACTCTCTTGTTCCCTGGGTTTTTCTTTCCTGTGAATCTGCCTAGAAGGAAGTTACTAAGCAAAAGTCATTTGCAAAGGGAATGAGTTGATGGTAAAGTCACACATTATTTTTAATTATGTTCTATTTGAGAGGTGGATATTTATTCTTAAGTGTTTCATAAGTCATTTTTCCTATGTGGTAGACAAATGGCAATTATTTAATGGGCCACATTATCATGACAATATCAGCCTGTCCATTTGTGTTGTAGTTAGAATTCCATCAACATAATATAAAATAGAGGTATCATGAAACAAAGAACCTCAGCTGGGAAATATGCCTTCATCATTTTGGTCTGCATGCAAGACTTTGGGAACCATTTTCTTGTATAATGACTCATGTGAGAGAGCCCCAGGCTGATGTTGAAGATGCCATCCATGATAAGGTGTTCCTGGTTTGTATAAGAAAGCAGCCTGAACAACCATGGAGACCAGGCTGGTAAATCAGAGTTTCTGATTCAGTTTCCACCTTCAGGTTCCTATCTAGATTTAGTGTCCTGATTTTCCTCATGATGGATTGTGAGAGTTAACATGACAGAAACCCTTTAATTCCCATGATGTTTTTGTTCAAAGTGTTGATCACATTGAAAAATCACAAGGTAGGATAACTGAAAATTCTTCTCATGAAATTACGGAAGTAGGTCACATGGCAGGCTTTACAACTACAACCTCAGCCACACACAGAGTCCCCCTTCCACATACAGCCACACATTCCAACATATACAGAGACACATGAAGAGTATGAGAGTCCCACTTCCAGATACAGTTCCATACCCATCCTACACACCCACAATCAGAAACACTCTCCCATATACAGGTAGAGAGGAGGACTTTCTTCTTTTTTGGCAGGGTCATCTGGGTGGCCTAGACTTTCTTTATAGACCATGTTATGAGAGACATTATTGTTTCTATCTCCATAGTGAATGGATTAATACTATGTTTCATGATGCCCAACCATCAAATGCAGTGTTGTTGATAATTAATTATTTTTGTGAGAAATTTCAATACAATATATTCTGGCAATTATTTCCTTTCTCCCTTCTTTTGCACATCCTGTCCATCTACCCAAATAAAAGAATTCCATAAAAAGTCTGAGTTTTAAGGGTCATTTATGAGGACATATAAGGGCTTGGACATGAGGCATTCATTTCCACATAGACAGGTAATGCTTTCAAAATCCAAAATTGGCAGTACATTTTCTCTCTTAAAAGTTATTAATATTAAAAATAATATTAAAATATTAATTAAAAATATTATACAATACATATATTTGATTTTATAGATTATAATTCATTTATCAATGTATAGTAATAAAATTCAGGGCTCAAGAGTTGACTCAGCTGTACTGTGCCTGCCTCCCAGTACTAGTATTGATTCACAACACTTTGCTTGGAAGATGGGTGTTATTGTTTATCCTATATTCCCATCACTGGGGGAGAGGCATTGTGACTGGAGGTGCTCGAAGTCTTGCCATCCAAAGATACTATCTGCATATCTGTGTTCCACATTCACTGTGATATCCTTACTCAAAAATAAGATAGAAATCAACTGGTAAATATACACAAATTCAACTCTAGCCTCCAAACACATGTGAAAACCATGTACTATGCATGCACAGTACAGCCAATTAACATTCACAGCCATCTAAACATTGTCTTTACTGTGCATAGAATTCACAATTTGTATTTATTTAGACCTGTGTCATGGATACTGCAGACCTTGATGAACTGCTTGCTGCAGAACCCAAGAGATGAACTCCTGTAGACTTGTTCCTTCTCCACAACTTCCCAACTGCACTTCCTACTCTGAGAACTTCCATTCAATTTCCAGCCATGAGAGTGGCTCATTTAAGACTATGAATGCAAGAAATGATATTTTTCTAAGTGCTTAATTCCTATTTTTAAGTGAGTTTGGTTCTCAAACTTAAGATCTTTCACATGGTGACAAAGCACTCTATCACAGAGCTACAAGCCTAGCTCAGTCTTTTAAAACATAACATTTTTTCTACAGAAAATAATTTTTGATGACTGCATTTATGCACTACAAAAAAAAAAAAAAAAAAAAAAAAAAAAAAAAAAAAAAAACAGGAACTGTAGGGCCCCGGTCTACCCTTGTTGCTGAGGTTCATCTTGAGGACAGTTTCTGGTCAGCTAACTAAAGCATGCTGTTTGTTCCTGTGCTCCCCCTGTCCTGCCTGGTGATTAGCTGTAGGGCATTGACTCCATTGTTGGTATGGTAATTTGCCACCTGCCTGGGTTTAAATCTTTGTGCAACAGCTAGGTACACAAGGATTTCCCCAAGTTTGAATAAACGGCATTCTGCTGATCTCCTTTGGAATGGTCCAGGTCTCTTTGTGTGTTCTTTCAATCTCCAGGCCCTTGCCTGACTCGCGTATGGTACAGTGGCATGTGAACTGTACTGAGGGTGTAACACAAAATTGGGTGTTACAAGGAACCACAAATTTTTCTTCCTTGACACCCAGAACTTATAACTGATTCTGTAAAGGATCAATTTACTGCCAGGCAGTGGAGGCACATGCCTTTAATCCCAGCACTTTGGGGGCAGAGGCAGACAAATCTCTGTGAATTTGAAGCCAGTGTGGTGTACAAGAGCTAGTTCCAAGATAAGCTCCAAAGCTAAAAAGAAATCCTATCTCAAATACACAAAAACAAAACCAAACAAACAGAAGGATCAATTTAGTGAGCATAGATTTAAGAATGTTGGGGTACTGAGGATAAACAAACAATGAAACAGAAGGAAGAGAACAAGAAATATGGAAAGCATATCCTCAGCTGGTGACTCCTATTCTCATTCTGGACTCCATTACGTTTTCAAGACTACTGTGTAGTGGAACCACAGATTGTGCTGGAATCTCACTACTCATGTTCAACACCACACACCTGAATAAAAAGAAAAATAAGAACATACTGCACATATGAATAACAGTGTCTGTCACATATCTTAAAGAAAAGACAGGTCCTGTTGAGCTGTGTTCTCTGGATTTGATGCTTTGGGAATCATTGGGCTCTTAAGGAAGAATGGAAACTGGAATGTCTTCAGAATCTTGCTCAGGGTAAGGGAAGCCCTGAACCTGAAGTCAAACCTTGAATCCCAGCCCTGCTGCTCACCTGACCTCAAAGCAGGTTTCTGTCATCAGATGATGCTATGGTAACCTCTCTAATGTAAACTATTTACAGATGATGAGAAAGTTTGCATCACTGAAGCAAGCACACAACACTCAGATATATACACACAGAGAGATATACAACAACAGAGAAATTTTTTTCCAAAAACACACTTACAAGTATATTAACTTCATATGATATTTGAAAATGTTCTTTTTCTACCTCTTGTTATTCATTCTGCTTAAAAACAAATCAGCATGCTTATTTATAATGCACTGTGATTACATTGATTCATCCCACTACCTTTTCTCCTTTTTCTCTCACTTCTTTGACCCTTCTGGCCTCTCAGTTCTCATATCTCTTCTGTTCTATCCTCCATTCTTTCCTGATTTTATGCACCAACTCTGCTTCTTTTTCTGCTCATCAAGAAGTGAGATTGCAAGGTCACATCATCTTGTGTAATTCTCTAAGTCCCCCCCCCCCAGTTTCTATAATGTCTCAGTAGAACCACATTCCCATTTCCATAGCACAGACATTCCTTTTCCTCCATTACAATAACACTCAGTCTTATTCTTTCCTTGGGTAAATGAAACTCATATCATTAGTTACAGGCAACCAATTCTTTTGGGTTTAAGATCCATTTCTGTGGTTATTAAAAATATCAGCTTTACGCAACGTGTTCTGCCCACATGTACTGGTCAAGTGAAGTATCCCAATGAGAGAATGGAGGGCAGAGCAATGTGTGTTCATGATGACATCACCTCTCAACCTTGGGTTCCCAGTGTTATCTATTAACTTCCTGACTCAAAACTTAGAGAAGTGGAAGAAAGCAGTTTTTCTTGAAAAGAAAAAAAACAAACTGTTCTCTTGGATGACTGAAATCATGTTATAACATTTAACAGGGAGTAGTGATGTTTCAAACACAGTATTTATTAATCAAAATGATAAATCTCTTTTGAAATATTACCATTTGAATCAAGGTCTCATATAAACTACACAAGAAGTATATCATTGGGATAAATCACAGCATTGAATGAGAAATTTTTTTAAAATACACTGTGTTAATTAGGGGTTTATGCTTCTGTATGGGTAGTGTAGTGCTCATGGAGACAAACAGATGGCCCAGGGTCCTCTAGACTCACATGTGGTTCTCAGATTCCTGCCTCTTCTAGGGTTTATCTCCTTCTTTGCCTTCTTCAGGAACTTCAGGAACATTTTGCTCTGTGTGATGATCTGCATTTTGTTCAGGTAAAAACACATCCTCAGTTTTTAAAAAAAAAAAAACTATAATTGGGCTGTGAAAAACAAGTTTTTGCAACACAAGAACCCATCAGTGGGTCTTGAACACAGAAATCAAAATCCACAATTAAATAAAGAAATGGGTGTGACATTCAACCAGGTACACCATATAGGGAATGTGGAGACAAAGCCATCACTGGGACTCATTGGCCAACCAGACTATACAGTCGTTGAGATCCAGGCCAGGTGAGAGAAATGGTCTCAAAACAAGTAATACAGATTGTTAGAGAAATTCATCATGTGTCAGCATACACACACACACGCACACACACACACACACGGAGAAGAGCAAGAAAGAAAGATTGAGAGAGAGAGAGAGACAGAGTGAAACATAGGCAGAAATAGGGAGATAGAAAGAGATAAAGGGAAACATGGAGAAACACTATAATAAATAAACGCACAACTGGAACCAGAAATTTAATAATCATTTGGACATTCAAGGATTACTACTCACCATACCTGTTGAGAAAATCTCTAAGTGTGATAAGAGGAGACAGTGCAGGCACAGAGAAGTTCAGTCTTCCATGCTTCTCTAAGCAGGCTCTTTTGTGACCCAGATCTCTAAGTGCTCTCTGCGTCCCCAGCTGGTCCAGTGTTCCCCACAGCAGTGTTTTTGTCTGAGCTCACAGTAACATTCACTCACTGTGTCTCTTGCACAGTAATACATGGCTGTGTCCTCAGATCTCAAACTGTTCATTTCCAGGTACAGAGTGTTCTTGGCATTGTCTCTGGAGAACGTGAACCGGCCCTTCACAGCGTCCATATACCAGGTGCTACCACCATCTGGATTAATGTGTGTGATCCACTCCAGCGCCTTGCCTGGAGCATGGCGAACCCAAATCATCCAGTAGCTACTGAAGGTGAATCCAGAGGCTGCACAGGAGAGTTTCAGGGACTTTCCAGGCTGCACTAAGCCTCCCCCAGACTCCAGCAATTGCATCTCACATTGTCCACCTGTTTACACAAAGAATTCTGGTTATAAAACTGACACAGAAGACATATTTTCTTTCTCATGGTCACACAACATACAGCATCTCATCTTTATGAATTACCTTTTAAAATAAGAACAAAGGAAACCAATATCAGCCCTAAATCCATGGTGAGTGTCCCGTTTTCAATGCTGAACCCTTACTGGGCTTGTCTCCTCTGCCAGAGCTGCAGGGTCAGGGAGGGGCTGGATTTTATGGGCACAAAGAAGACTTATTTGCATATCTTCCTGCCATAACAGCCTCTGTAGTTGGACCTGGGCAGAAGGCAGTACTCAGAGCAGATATAAAGCATTACATCCACTGATGACACTTATAGAAATTGAAGCATTAATGTAACTCCGTGTATATATATTTTCATTGTTAGGGATTCACCACACTTTACTTTAGTCTCTTTTCATCATATGCATGGAACATGTGTTTCCACACTGTCATGTCTCTTTAGGATCAGTGTGAAATAGAAAAGCTCCACACACATCTGAGTTTCTAAATATTAGCTCTGTCTGTCCCTCTGTCTCTTCTGGACACGGCTTCCTGAAGTGGATTATGGTTAGGATCACACCTGCATCTGTGTAAAATTCCTTTGATGAGATAGGAATATGAATTACCAGAAAAGAGGCTAGACACACTTTACATGGGCATAAATAGTATAAGAGACCACACCCAAGTGGGCTGGTAATATAAAGGCTACTGTTGGTAGGAATTCCTACAGTACTTCCCCATTTTGTTTAAATAAGGGAGTTCTAAGCCTAATACAAAATTATACACAATAGGAACAAATATATCATGCCACAAACATGTGATAAATGTTTCAATAATTATCCTATCCTGATAAGTTTTAGTCTTATATAATAAATAACTTGGCCAAGTAATGAGAGGAAAGTCACTACAACTATCTAGTCTTCAATCCCATTGAAGATTTGAGAATAAAAATAATAATACTGGAATGAGCAGGAAGTATAATTAAGTAACTTTCAAAATGTGCAACAATTGACAGAGGTAACTGACTACCTTGGCAACCAACTTTGTTTAAGGCCTAGAATAACTGACAGACCATTTTCTGAGGCAAGAAATTTTTCAAAACCTCTTAACCTGTATTGCCAAGGTTTGACAGTCTTTTTTCTTGTATCCTGCTTGTCCTGTCCAGACATCGTGCCTTTTGTCAGTGATAGATACATAGGCAGTTCCTTGCACAAAGGCCAGTTTTGCCAAGAAGAAAACAAACTCCAAGAGGAGTGTCTTCTTTGGTGCTCAACATTCTTTTGGGAAATAGATTGGTGCTGCTAGGAGCAGTTGTATCTCACTTCAACAGAACCCTAAGTTGTTTAAACGCCATATTCTACAGTTCTCTGAAGTGGTTGAAGATTACCTGTCTATGCAGAATAAAATATCTATGTATCTAAAGAACCTGATTAGTGTAACAATAAGTATGACAAACATAGATAACTACTGATCTATAATACCTATATGACTTAAAGTCTACGACTTCATATTAGAATATTATACAATAAACAACAGTGCAACAAATGAGGACAATGACCTCAAAATGTAAGCAATTATAAAAGTATTTTGATTATAGGTAGAAATGTACATCGTAATATGATAAATATATCCTAAATTTGTATAAATATACAAAAATGTTTTTAAGCAAAGGTAAAACCATGCATGAACACAATATGACAAAATAACTTTTCCTAGATATACAAATAGATGAAAATAGGAACATATTCAATATAATTTAAGTTTCTATCAATATACAAGAATCTATACCAATGTAATTTGCCTATAAATAATAGCTCACAAGTGTTCACTCAATTACTCATTATTATTTATAGTGTGAGTAAGCTCACATTAATTTATTATCCCATCCAAGTTTCTCCTTTTTTTTTCAAAGATATCCCTTAACCCACAAAATGTTTCCTGAAAGCCCCAACCCTATACCAATTATAATCAACCCCTAAATGATGTCCCGAATCCTGTGGACAAACTTTGGTGGGAGAGGGGATGTCATCTTCTAGAATTACTTCCAGCTGTCATGGAGTTGATGTACTTTTTATGGGATCATGTGAAAGTAAAATGATGGTTACTGTCCAAGATTACTGTCTGGTATAATTAGAAATAGTCTCTGAGTATTAGGGTATTTCTGAGGTTCCTATTTGGAGTTCTGGGCAGAACGTTGTAAAAAAAAGTACACCATTTTAGCTAACCAAGTTGGAATCATCTTGAGTAGCTGATACCTAAAACAGATCTTAATTATAGCACTATTAGCACAATGATGTCATCTTAACCAGGTGGAGTTGTTGCAGGCCCCATCTTCTTCCTGAAAATTTCAAAGATTACTGCAGGAAAATTCATTGTTCATTGTGGAAAACTTAAACAATGCGTATATAGGCATATACAGAAATATATATATATATATTCAATGAAAAGTACAATAGAGACAAAAATATGTATGAAGAAATGTAAAATTTTTTATGAATTTACTTGAATTTAGAGGACAGAACCATTGTCTAACTCCAAAGTCAGAATATATGTATATATATACATATACATATATATATATATATATATATAAATGTATATGGTTTGATCACCTGTCCTAACATGTCATACTACTTTTTCTTGATGATCCTTATTGGATAGTTATTTTTCCTTCTGTTAGCATCCAAACATCCAGGGTCTCTTGAATTTTTGAAGATGTATATTTTCCTGTAAAGACAAGAGCTAAACTGTGCCCCATATTTTATAAGGTTTCTTACCACCTGTATTGCTGTCACCACTGTGAATGAGCTGTCATTTCTCTTTCTCAAGAGTTTTCTCTTTTCAAACTGAATATTTATAAATTTTGATGCTATCCATAGTTTTTCTTCTCCCCAACATAGCACATCTCCTGGTTTTCATTGTGAAGTCAACACATCCATGAAATAAACTGACTGATTTAATTCAGAAGACTTTTCTATTATCCAATGTCTCTCTGCTTCTGTTGTCCCTTTCTCATTAGTGTTAAGAAAATTAAATTTTAATAAAGCATTATGCAATCTATTCCTGGGGGGGTATTTTCCATCCCTTTCTGTTTATTTAACATATCCTTTATAATTCAGTTTAATCTTTCTACAACTGCCTGACCTGTAGGATTGTGTAGTATACCTGTAATATGCTTTATATTATAATAAGCAAAAAAAAACTGTTTCATTTTCTTAAAGACATATGCTGGACCATTTTCTATCTTTATTTGTGCAGGTATACCCATGATGTCCATAACTTGTAATAAAGGTGTGATTACTGAATCAAACTTTTCTGAGCTCAAAGCAGTTGCCCACTGAAAGCTGAATAAGTGTCAATGGTGTGGTGTAAATATTTTAATTTTTCAAATTATGCAAAGTGGAAAACATCCATCTGGCATATTTTATTCCTTTAGGTACCCTTTGAGTTAGTCCCTGCAGAAAGAGGTCTTTGGTTATAGAAAGAGCAAGTAGGATATCTCTCTATAATCTTCTTAGCTTGTTGCCATGTAATAGAAAACTCTTTAAACCTTTGCTCTTGGCATGATCTTTCTTATGGAATTCTGAGGCCTTAAACGTTCTTCCAATTAATAATTGATCAATTTCTTCATTACCTTGTGCTGAAAGACCTGGAAGACGTGTATGAGATTGAATTGTGTTATGTATCTGGGACAAAGCCTATTCCTGATTATATCTTGTACCTGTGTGTAACATAATGGGCCTGCTTGTCTGGGTTTACTGTCCTGTCCAGTTCCCATAGCTGGTAAATCCCAAAGAATATCACATAGAGGCCTCCATAACTTACAAACTGATTGGCCCTTTAGCTTACGCTTTTTATTAACTCTTATACATTATATTAACCCATTATTCTTATCTGTGCTAGCCTCATGGCTTAGTACCTTTTTCAGTGGGGTAGGTCACATCTTGCTTCTTTGGTGTCTGGACAGGACTGCAGGAAGAGCTTCCTTCTTCCCAGAATACTCCTGTACTCATTGCCCTGCCTCTATTTCCTGTCTGGTTGTCCTGCCTATACTTCCTGCCTGGATACTGGCCAACCAACATTTATTTAAAGTATGATTGACAGAATACAGACAATTCTCCTGCACCATTTCCCCCTCTTTTTTTTAAACTAAGGAAAATATCCATAATCCCTTTTTTGGGAATGTGGGCGTAGTATTCCAGGATACTTCCAGATGGTTGGGAGTGCTGATAATCTTATGGGAACCTAAAGAAAATTTAGAGTTATGATTAAGTCCTGACTGGAGTATCTTCTGAGGCTTGATCATCACAGGCAGCATCTTGAATCTGTTCTGGATGTAGAATTCAGACATTTGGCCCATCCTTTCCTACTGGAGAATTCTCAAGTGCTCTTCCTTGATCAAATTTGATTTTTCTTAACTCAGAATTAATCCACAGCCTCTCATTTCCTGTGGAAACAAAAGCAAAATCTCTTCTCCAAAGTAACATACCTTCTGACTTAATTTTGAATTCAAGGTATTTTAAAATACCTATCTTGGATTAGCTCAACAACATTTATAAGCAAATATCTTTTAGCACCTGTTGCTCCTTCCTCAGCATTCAAACAATTGAAGGAGAGCATAATAACATACAGCATTCAGATTCTCTGTGTGTTTTCCAACGTTATGTGGCTTTATTTTAAACTCCATTTCTTTTATTTTTAATTTTTGGCTTTTTGAGACAGGGTTTCTTCATGTCTTTGTCCTGGAACTCCCTCTATAGACCAGGCTGTCCTTGAACTCAGATATCTGCTTGTCTCTACCTCCCCTGTGCTGGGATTGAAGTTCTGTGCTACCACACCTTGAACACACAGAGATCTGTCTGCTTCTGCCTTGAAGGCATAGGGATTAAAGGTGTGTACTACCATTCCCAACTACTTTCTTTATTTCTTTTTTTAGGAACTTTAAACTTTTTCTTTTTCTCCAAAGCCTCCATATATTTTTAAACACACTTAAGGTATTTAGAGGTTTTGTTTCTCTTTGAATCTGTCTTTACTGTATAACACTCTTTTTCTGATGACATGAGTCTTTAATTTGCTAAGCAATATGGAAAGGATTAAGGCCGTGGTTTTGATGGCTAGATCCAATCCATTTCTTAGTTTTCTGAGATTCCAGCCTAAAGGCAGATGTACTGTTTCTAGCCATGTTTAATGCCACAAGTCTATGGCGTTTTAAGGTCCTTGCCAGCAAGAAAGCTAAAGCAGTGTGCTCAAAAAACACACTCAAATTCTCTGTAGCTGGACCTTCTGTCTGAAAGAGTCAGAGTTAGCACTAGCAGGATGGAACAGAAAGCCAGCATTTTAAAATGGTGTGGCTTTTTCCTTCTATGGCTGAAAACTAAAAAGCATGCTGTCAGCTTTTCATTAAAATCATTTAAGTATTTTGTGACAGGACCTCTTAAAACAGCTGCAAGGTTTTACAGGTAAAGATGAGTCAGGAAACCTCTCTTAAATGAGAGTGCTTGCCTCTAGAAAGGAGAGCCCACCCGAGAAAGTGCTGCTATCAATAAGCCATGCTTGACTCTATTATTTTAAGTCTGGAATTACTTCTCAAGGTCTCTCAGGCTTTATGTGGATGTAGTTGTCCACATGTTGAGCATCATTCTGCTGTCTGAGATTTTCTGTCCTGCCCAGTTCCTGCAGTTTTTAAGTCCCAAAGGAATTTACACAAAGGTCTACATTAACTATAAACTGATCTAGTAGCTCAGACATCTTATTAACTCTTATAACATATATTAGCCCATTATTCATTTCGTTTCTATGTTAGCCACAGCATTTGGTTCCTTATTTGGCAAGGCAGTCACATCTTGCTTCTTCTGTGGCTGGGTCATGACTGCAGACTAGGACATCTTTCTTCCCATAATTCTCCTTTCTCATTGACCCACCTCTATTTCCTGTCTGGTTGTCCTGCCTATACTTCCTGCCTGGCTACTGGCCAATAAGCATTTTTTTTTAAAAAAATAGAATTGACAGGATACCAACTATTGTCCCACAGCAACATCTGATATTCAGATCAAGGATCAATGACTCAGATATCACTGCAGAGACCACAAAACTTATTTGCAAGTGAATCTGTGTAAGTAAGAAGTCTATGAAGTAAACAATGGAAAGAGAAATATATCTACATGATGAAATTAAAATCCTGTAACCTTTTAAAATGTGTTTAAATACTTTGGTAGAGGTATGGTATTTTATTTTAGCCAAAAACAATTTGATTATTCACTAGCAATCTGAGAAGATCAGAATAGATTCTAAGATCTATAAATCACATTTTGATTTGAGAGCATTATCATAAAGAACGTGAGGCTCAGGGACACCTTAAGCAGTGGTTATCTAGAAACATCCTACATGCTCCTGAACCTCAGCTGCTGTCTCTAGCTGCATTACTTCCATGGTCTGAGTACCAGAGCATAACCAGGATCAATGATGAAATTGATGTTCATGTTTTATGTGAGGATGATGGAGGGAGTAGAGGAAATCAAGGTTAAATACCAGGGTATTCCTACATGATCTGTTGGCTCTTAATGAAATTCTAAATTCTGTTCTAACTGGATAATTAACTGGAGATCAGTTGTGAATCTAGGGAGCCCACTCCCAATGATCCCTGAGTCTCTTCATGATTGATCCTGGTGCACACAGCACAGCTAGGTCTGCCTGTGTGATGTTTACTATCTTGTTCAGATGAGATTGCAAATTATATAGAAAAATAAATATTACAGTAGAAAACAGGACTGCAAAAATATTCACATATTAAAGTTTAGTACAGACTAAATTCTAGAAGAGTGCAATGAGAAACATGACTTTGATGCTCATAGCATCCCTTCATGGTCTTGTGCAACTGCTGTGATTGAGCATCTGAAATGATTTGTGTTAGTGCTGGGGAGTCCCTGTTGGCCCTTAGTACTGCTTTTTCATCCCAAGGTCTCTGTAGGAAGGTTTTGTACAGGTTCACACTAGAGTTCCATCACTGTCTGGTAGAGTAATATATGGCTGTGCCCTCTGTTTGAAAACTGCTCAGTTTTAAGGAAAATTAGTACTTGGGAGTGTGCCTGCTGATGGTGACTTAGGATTTGAGAAGAGAATTATAATCAGTGTTTTCATTATACCATATTATTTCCAGTAACTCCAGATCCTATCTTGGAGTCTGATGGACCCTGTGCAAATGACAGCTGGTTAATGAGAACACAGACACAGTGAAGCTGAGAGACAGGGTCTGGGTCTGTGATGGCTGAACCAGGTCAGGTCCTGACTCCTTCACCTGGACCTGGAACGGGCCACCTGGGGACAAGTTATATAATCATCGGTCATACATTCCAAACATGGTGTACCTGGGTCTCTTTCCTTAAACCCCAGAACACTTCCAGGTTGGAAAGTTCATGAGGCAGCGGAGCAGAACAAGGACAGTCATGCTCTGTTGGAGGCTCCAGTGAGAAGGAGATGGGACTTCTCATATTGAATAATAAATACTGTTGTTAAAACCTCAAATTACCATTTGAATCAAGGCCTTACATAAACTACACAAGAAATAGATCATTGGACTAAATCACAGAATTGGATGAGAACTTTTAAAAAATACACTGTTTTAATTAGGGGCATTAATTCTGTGTGGGTAGTGTATTGCTCATGGAGACAAACAGATGGCATAGAGTCCTCTAGACTCACTTGTGTTTCAGAGCTCCCTGTGTCATCTAGGGTTTTAATCTTCTTTGCCTTCTTCAGGAACTGATGCAGGTCAAAAGACAGGATCACTCTAGCTCAGTATGATGATCTGAATTTGGTTCAGGTAAAGGACATCCTAAATTTAAAAAGCAGCTATTATGGGGCTGTGAAAATCAAGTTTTTGACACACAAGAACCCTTTAGTTAGTTCTAAACACAGAACTCAGAATACATAAGTAAAAAATAAAGAAAGAAGTCAGGAAGAATGAAAGGAAGGAAGGAAGAATGGAAGGAAGGAAGGAAGGAAGGAAGGAAGGAAGGAAGGAAGGAGGGGAGGGAGGGAGGGAGGAAAGGAGAGAGGGAGGAAGGAAGGAAGGAAGGAAGGAAGGAAGAAAAAAATGGGTGTGATAGAAAACGAGGTATACCATGTAGGTAATGTGGAGACTAAGCAATCACTGTGAATAACTGTAAAATCAGACAATCCAGTGGTTGAGATCCAGACCCATGGAGATAGAATTTGTCTCAAAACAAGTGTTACAGGTTTTTAGAGAAATGCTTCATAGGTCAACACACACACATACACACACACACACACACACGGAGAGCGAGAGAGATTGAGACAGACACAGTGAGATAAAGGGTAATAGGGAGAAACACTATAATAAATCAACACAAACACCACAACAAGAAACAGAAATTAGAATAAACATTTGGTCATTCAAGGATTACTACACATTATATCTGTAGAGATAATCCCTAAGTGTGATATGGAGAGGCAGTGCAGACACAGAGAAGTGAAGTTTTTCATGTTTTTCTGAGCAGGCTGTTCTGTGACCCAGATTTCTAAGTGCTCTCAGCGCCCCCTGCTGGTCCTGTGTTCTCCTCAGTGGTGTTTTTTTCTTAATTCTCAGTAGCATTCACTCACTGTGTATCTTGTACAGTAATACGTGGCTGTGTCCTCAGATCTCAGACTGTTCATTTCCAGGTACAGAGTGTTCTTGGCATTGTCTCTGGAGATTGTGAACCGACCCTTCACAGAGTCCGCATAGGAGGTACTACCACCACCAGTATTAATATATGCGACCCACTCCAGCCCCTTCCCTGGAGCCTGGCGGACCCAGCTCATCCAGTAGTCCCTGAAGGTGAATCCAGAGGCTGCACAGAAGAGTTTAAGGGACTTTCCAGACTGCACTAAGCCTCCCTCAGACTCCAGTAATTACACCTCACAGTGGACACCTGTAAACGCAAAGAATTCAGGTTAGAAAACTGACAAAGAAGGCATTTTTTCTCTTTCTAATGTGCACACAATAGACAGCATCTCATCGTTATGAATTACCTTTTAAAATAAGGACAAAGAAAACCAATATGTGCCCTAAGTCCATGGTGAGTGGCCCTGTGTTTAGTGCTGAACCCTGACTGGGAGGACTTAGGAATTCAGGACAGGTCTCTGCCAGAGCTGCAGGGTCAGGGCAGGACTGGTTTTTATGGGCAAAAGAAGCCATATTTGCATATCTTCCTGCCATAATAGGCTCTGTAGTTGGACGTGGCCAGAAGGCAGTACTCAGAGTAGATATAAGACATCATATACAGTGATGATAGTTAATGATATTGAAGCATTAATGTAGCTCTGTGTACATAATTTCCTTGTTAGGGATTCACCATACTTTATTTACTTCTCTTTTCCCCATGTGCATAAAAAATGTTGTGTTTCCACATCGTCATGTATCTTTAGGGTCAATATGAAATAGAAAACCTCCACACAAAGCTGTGTTTCTAGATATAAGCTCTGTTTGTCCCTCTGTTTCTGCTTGACATGGCTTCTTCTTGAGGTGAATCCTGACAGGAACACTTGAAACTTTTCTGGATTCTACTTAGTTCTAAGAGGTGCTATCATACGCACTATGGAATTTTGCAAATGATACATTTCTTGTTCTGTCTGTCTTCCTCTTAGTGGAAACATATTTGTATTTGCAGCACTTAGTTGTCTGCATCCTGAAGTTCTCCCTATGATCACTTTGTACTTCCCACTCTGCCTTTCCCACCTCAATACCATTCAACACATGGCTGGCTTCATGTTGTCTAAATTCACTTTTATTTCTGCATATTTATATTTTCATCATAATGTGGGCATTTCATAAGCGTCTATAACCAAACACAAAACTTCTGCATCAATTTTGTATTTTCAGAAGGCTTTGTTTTTGTTTTTCCAAATTCTCATGCTTTGCTTTCTACCCACTCAGGAACTCTTTCTCACTACACCCAACTTTTCCTTTGAAAACCCTTGTATTACTTTGTGCTTTTTAACTTCTTTCCTTCACTTAAGACGTCTTTTCCTGTCTTGACTTCCATTCTAGTTCTAAGCCTACATAACAGAAGTTTCAAACACACAGTCTGTATTCTCTATAAGGCAGAAAATGTTCTTCCCAATCTTCAATATGTTGTATAATATAAGATTTCCAGTACCATTCAAGTTCCTCCAATTCTCAACTGATGAAGGGGAGGTGGGAAGAATGTAATGAGTGGAGCACAGGGAGGAGTGCTGTGAAATGTTGTCTTCTGCACATGACATGGATATCACAATCATGGACTCATAATGGTTGTTGTTGTCTGTCTAACCCCAAATAGGGCCAAGTCAGCCAAAACCCTGGTAGAGATAAAGCTGAAAATTCCTTGATCCTACTTCTTACTGAGCAACAGTTCTTAAGTTCTTAATTAAGTATACGGTTGTTAGGGACCCATGTTTGGAAGTTGTTGGAGTAGCTGGGTGGAAAACATTGCGTATAGGGATCCTAAACTGAAAGAATAAAGAAAATTAGTAAAAACTGTATAGCTGAGGCTTAAAGAAAAATTCAGAAAGCAAATGATTAAGGAATATTGGTAAATATCAAACAACTTGGTAGGCAACTTTATCTGGGACCATCTTTCAATCCAGCTAAGAACTGGTGGGGTCCTTCAATGATGTATAAAAATCTATTTGCATATAATCCTATACATGATTTGTAAAATACTTTTTTTTTTCACATTTAGTTAGCTGTTACTTTACCCTTAGGTAAAAATATCCCATCTTCAATCAGAATTAGGGGAACCATATCATTCTTTCCCTACACTTTCAGAGCTCATGCTGCAGGTACAGTTATTCTGTTGTCAGATTATATATGTATATATATACACATACATACATACACGTATATATATGCATATATGTGTATCATCTAGGTATACTCTTTTCTTTAAAATTATCTAGAATGAATCAGAGGACATACTGAAGAGAAGAGAAAATCAAGGGCATTTCTATAAACAATTGTTACTTCTTTTCTACTCCAGAGGAAAAATTTTGCCTGTGTCTATTTAATAATTTATTTACCTTAATGTGAATATGTGAAGTCTTTTAATTCATATTGGTAGGCTTTCCAAAAAATGTTCTGGATATTCTTGGTCAAAAGTATAAACCTGGTATTAGAATAGTGGTATTGGTTCTGATATATTTTAGGTCCAACAAACTCATTAAAATCTTACCCTATTTATCCATTTCAGGAGCAGCCATGTATGCTGATCTTCACACTGACACAGGAAAATATGACAGTGGAAACTTTGAGTTCAACATTGAGTGGAGTTATTCAACTCACGGTTATGTATTCTTCTGTCAGGATTCTAAGAATGTAGTCAATGTGGTCTCCGAAGTTTTATCACACACTATTGGTGTCACTACCTGGATTTTAGGAGACGCCTCAGATGAAAAGAATCTCATTTCCTTTTTAAACCTGCCCCCAGTCTGTCATGCATTAACATTTAGCCCACAGTCAACATGACTTCTCTGAAGACACTTGTCTAGCTCACACATGAGACACCTGCTGTTTATTTCACCAACAACAGAGAGTGCAGAGGAGTAATTTTGGGAGCAACAAAAGAAGCACCAACAAAAGCACAAACTATGAAAATCATAGAACTCAGTTGTTTATGGGAAGGACTGAAGAGAGACGAACCAGAGACTGGAGCTGTTGTCTGCTGGGATGTGCATATTTGTGGCTGAGAAATTTGTGGTCTGAGTTGCACAATATGCCTTTAGGTGAATCATTAGTTTGGATTTCAAAGTACAAGCTAATTTTTAACAAAATGCTTATGTTCAAAAATAGAATCTTTTCTTTTCTTTTTTTTTTTTTTTTTTTTTTTTTTTTTTTTTTTGGTTTTTTCGAGACAGGGTTTCTCTGTAGCTACGGAGCCTGTCCTGGAACTAGCTCTTGTAGACCAGGCTGGCCTCGAACTCACAAAGATCCGCCTGTCTCTGCCTCGCGAGTGCTGGGATTAAAGGCGTGCGCCACCGCTGCCTGGCTCAAAAATAGAATCTTGCAACAATTATAACAACTGTACACTTTTATAGGGTCCTTGTGAGGATGTAACTCACAAACTTTTAGTACAAGTTATTTAATTTTTTGTCTAAGAGGAGATTCAAGGCAGTGTTTTTCATACACATAAGTGGTCTCAGGGACACTACACCTGGATATTTCTAAGTTCCCATTTTCTGTTTGTTTGTGTCTCTGTCACTATGTACTTTTTATTTACTTCCTTGTCTCTTTACCACTTGAAACACATTGAAAAAGCAGGTTCCTAAATATGATTTTTGTATTGGTGACAACTCATAAAAAACAGTAGCATGGATCCAGTCTTCATGGTTATGTTACCTGAAGCAATAAAAGGCAGAGAATCCTAAGTGATGACAAGCAGTGGAGAGGAGGACATGCTTGAAAAATGGTAACTATTTGTCTTGTGTTGAAGATTACCATAGAGAAATGCGGTTCACGGTTTTACTCAATGCCTTGGTAGTGTAAATCATCAGGGAATGGCAGAGAATGCCTCAAAACACTGTTCAATATATCCCAGAGAATATCAACCAATTGTATCACTTTAGATACCGCATATGTTGTGTCCCTTATTCCTCTGAGACTATTCTCTATTGTGAGTAGCCATGGAGCAGACAGGTCTTACGACTGGGAAGCCGGCAATACTGTGCCAGCTCTGATGGGCATCCACACCTGTAAGTGCTTTGTCAACCTTGTTCAGGATGCACTGTTTGTTAGAACATTTTTAGACATTGTGCTCAGTGTGTCTCATCTTTGCTTTGTCTTATTTTTCATTGTGCTTTTTGGATCTTGTGAAAGATCACAGAATAATTGCATATTTTCATACCATTTTGGAGAACTGTCATGTGACCCCTTACTCAAGAATTTTTTCTTTGGTTACATCATATAGAGTTTGTGTCCACATTTTATTCTCTCATGCTCCTAGGGGTTCCCTTCTCCATGAAACTCTCTAGAAGGAATCACTAAGGAAAAAAAATTGTTCAACGGGAATGCCTTCAAGGTAAAGCTGCACATTACTCACAGTTATCTTCTATTTGAGAGTTGCATCCTTATACTTGAGTTTGTTCAGTCATTTATTCAGTCATGTTTAGTGGACTCATGAACATTCAGTTAATGGCTCCTATTACAATTGCAGTACGATATTTGATACTCATATGATGGTTAGAGCTTTTTCAATGTAGAAAAAAAGCTATGATTATCTGGACACAGCAAACCTCAGTTGGGAGAAAATCCCCCCCCCCCCCAAATTGACCTGTACAAAAGCCTCTAGCAGCATTTTAGCAACATTAGAATGGTACAATTTTCTTTATATTGTTGAGGAAGGAATTGGAAAATATTTCATTTGAAACAAGAAAAGGGAATTTATTGCAGAAGGAGAAATTTTATGAAGATTTAGACAGAATAGAACTTTTTAAAGCTAATCTATGAATCAGTCATTCCTACTACCTTCTTTCCTCTTCTGCTCACTCCTGATGACCCTTCTGACCCCTCCTACTCTCATGTCCTTTACTTTTCTTCTTCCTATCTCTCCTGGCCTCCAAGTTAAACATCTGCTTCCTTATTTCCTCTCTCTTCTTCCCTCCCACTCTCTCTCACATTCTTTCTTTCATCATTCCCTTCCATTTCCTTGTTTCTGGCTATATATAATATGTTGTTTCTGTTATATGTACATAATTGTTATGGCTATACTGTATCTAAAAGGCAGCAGACAGCTCTATCACATTCCTCCAGCAGTCTCTGGCTACCTTTCTTGGGCTTTTGAACATACATAATATGTTTGTTTTGGGGTGAGTATTCAGCAGTCACTTATTCTCAATAATAGTGCAGTCATGGGTACATACTTTACACGTCACACAGTTTAGAAAAGTTTCACCGACCAAGGCTGAGAGAAGCACTAACATATTGATGTAAGTATAGAAGACAGTTTTAGTATATGCTTCCCAACAAAATACCAATACTTGATTTCCTCATAGTATTGTGTCCTTTGTACTGTTGGTTTTCGAACAGTTCTGTGTTCTAATTTTTTAAATGTTTAAATATGTTTTAATTTTGAAGGATGATAATCTCGGGAAAATATATGGAGGATCTCAGGTTTGTGTGGTGTGTGCTGTCCCTCTCCTCTACATGCTTGACCATTTCAGTCGCTAGGTTTCATAGATATATTGTACATGAACATAAACAGTTTATGTGTGTAATGACCATGTGATGTCCAGAGGTAACCATCCCACAGAACTCTTCCCCATTTTATGGTACTTTCATTCTTTCAACCCTCTCTTCAGTGATGTTACTTGTGCCTTGTGGGAGGCATATGGAGGGGTACGGAAGTAAGGGATGCGGAAGTTTTGATATAGACATTCTGTCTGTGGAGAAGTCCTCACACAGTTGTCTATTCTCAGCAGTGAACAGTCATAAACTCTCTGCATTCAATGATGGCTCATGGGGGATGGAGATTTATTTTACTTGAAAGTGTAACTATTGGTTTTTGCCTTTGTCCACACCAACAGGCTTATGATAAAAACTGTTTGGATTTGTTGAGTCATAAATGAAGACATGAATTTTGGAGGGAAATGTTTTGGGAGGGCCAAGGAGTGGGAATTGGAAAAAATGTTGTATGAGGATATGGCCAAGATACATTACAAATGTGTATGAGTTCTCAAAAACATACTTAAAAAATCTTTTCAAAATAATGTAGTGTATTAAAAGTCCATAACTGTAGAACATTAAAGGCTTCCTATACCAACGTTCTGATGAGCAGCTGGCTCACCAGTAGTGCCTTCCTACCCCCACAAATTGAAGTCCTTTAAATCTGTTCTGTCTCTATGAATGCCAGAGACATCCCTATCTCATTGTTTTTTTTTTTTTATTGTTGTTGTTTTGTTTTCAACAGACCCTGACTGTGTAACTGATTTTGTTGAACACATCCTCCACTTATCATGGAATTTGCACTCCTATGAAGCATCTGAAATGCCCAATTCCAGGGAAAGTATTACCAAAGAGTCCTATACTTTGATGACAATTCCTTTAACCACTTTTTCGAACACGCAGAGATTCAGACTCTAAGGAATGTTCCTCTCACTTTCCTTCCTTTTGCTCCACTCTGGCAATCTTTTTTCGGATACCCACAACTGCTACAACTTCTTCCTCTCCTATCTATGGTTTTCTCAAATGAAGCAAGCAAGGCTTCTTTCTCTTTCTTTCTTTCTTTCTTTCTTTCTTTCTTTCTTTCTTTCTTTCTTTCTCTTTTTCTTTCCTTGTTTTATTCTTTCCTTTCTTAATTTTTGTTACAAAGGGACAAATATCAATATATATATATATATATATATATATATATATATATACTTTTGCTTTTGAGAAGATCCATCCCTTCAGCAAAGATACATATAATGTATATCATATTTTATTAAAAATAGAATTTTCATGATCAGATTAAGAACCTGAGCGTGTAATTCCTACATAGAGACCACAAAGCTCATCTTAATCATAACAGGTAGCAAATGAAGGTGTGTGGAAAAAGAACATCTAAGGGAAAAGATGTATGCATGTTAAAAAGTAAATTCTTTAGTGCTTGTGAATTCAGTGGTCTGTAATGAAATAGCATACAAATAAACATAAAAGGAAAGATGAAAAGAGAAATGATTCCCACATATGGCAGCTGCTAGCATCACAGAAGAACTGCAGTCTCCAATCAACTAAGTAATCCCACAGCTGTCTTAGAACAGGAGTTGGGGTACAAAAATTCCTTACCTGGTGAGTAGGACAGGTACCTGAGGCTCAACTGCTGTCCCCAGCTCCATTGTTCTCCTAATCTCCACGCAGGAGTCCTCTCAGGATCAATGACTTACTTTCCACACAAGCTAGGACAAGCTAGACAGTATGTTTACTGTTTGGTCTGATGTGCACACATTGAGTGAGGACTATGTTGAGTGTAAAGCTTTCCAAGATTCATGAGTCACTGACCATGCCTGACCTTTGTTTAACTTGAATTCTCTAGTGTTTCAACCATGAAACCCAAGAGAGGCTCTGCTCTGAGTCTAGAGAAACCCAATAATTAGAGTCCTAAATTATTTATAACCTGATTTTAGTACCCAATGTAGAGTCAGTTTCCCTGTGTGATGATCTCCATCACAGTTGAAAATACTCTTTTATATTTGACCAATTCAAATGTATCTGCATACCACTCTTGTAGAAAGATTTTCTGTGTGATGTACAGAGGCAGCTCAGACATATGGATTGTAGCCCATCATGTCCCACTGCTCCTGTTCAGGGTGATTTTGACCTGTCTGCTTTCTCATTGCTCCCCTCTGTTCATAAGAATGCCCTGAAGGGAGGCTTGTATCTAGGTCCATGCTTATTCTCTTTAGTGTGTATTTTGATACAGCAATACGTGGTTTTATCATAGACTTTCAGAGTATTCATTATCATTGACAAAGTGTTCTTGTAATTGTCTCCAGAGATGGTCATTTGATTCTCGACAGAATTTGTATATTTCATTGAGACACCAGCCTTACATGTATAAGATCCACTCTAGTCCCTTCCCTGGAGCACAGCAGGTCTAGTGCATATAGTAATTTCTAAAAATGAAGCTATATGTCACACAGGGATATTACACTGTTGCTCCAGGATGCAACAATCCTCCTCCACATTCCACCTACTGCACCTCTCATAGGACACCTGCAAACACTGAGGTTCTGTTCTTGAAACTGATACACATGCCCACCTTCCCTCACACTCATAACTATTTACAAACTCAGCATCTGTTCTTTCTCATAAATTGCCTTGTAAATGAATAAAAAGACTCTTCTCATCCTAAATTTCATGGTGAATGGTCTGAGTTCAGTGTATCACTGAATGGACAGACCTAGAAATTCCAGACTGGATTACTCTTCCAGAGTTTCAGGGTCAAGGCTGGGAAGTTTTTCCTGAGCAGAATGTGGTACTGTTTGCATTTCCCTGTTATGCATGTTCTCTTGACCTGGGCTCAAAAGGGAGGTTATATTCAGGGCATACCTCACATTCATGGTGGGCACTGTAGTAATGACAGGATTCAAGAAAACCTACCCTCAATGTGGCTGTGTCCTGTAAATATTCAACACTCAAACATTCAGAGGCTCATTTATACCATAATGTTTCCTAAATAACACAGTTACCTGTATCCAGTTCAGTAAGGAAGCTGAATTCTCAGACAATCGTGTTTACAATTATTGAAAGCACCATAATATAATTTTTCATCAGAAGATAATCTGAGGCATGGGAACATCATTTTCTGTAACTCTTCTCTAGAAGTTGAGAGAGACCACAGGCTCTCCTGTGTTCCTTCCCACACATTTGTCATTTCAAATTGCCCCCTTGAGAAATATCACGATGAATTTGTCCCATTTCATGACTTAAATTCATTAAATTCTCAGATAGTTGGCTAACACTATATTGCACCTGGTGTTTCCAGACCCTGTGGAATCCTATGGTCTACCTTGGGGGAGCACATGAACTCAAAGTGTAGCTATATCAGGAGTTTCCTTCTTTATCACATGCATGCATCTGTCCTTGAATGTACAGAAGATACAAAAGAGGAAGAAAAACTTCACAATGTAGTTAATTACTAACATGTCTTTAAACCAGCAACACAAACTATTAAGTTGCTCATTTAAGTCAAGAATATATTTAATAACCATTAATGACATGAAACATAGTTGATGATTCCTATATCTACAAATAAGACAGTGTGAAAAATGAATCTGAAGGACCTTCATTGGAAGCAGGACGATTTATTAATATTTGATTCCTCCTGTCATTTACTTTGGAGTAGTAATCTTCCATCTAGTGCTCTCAGCTCTCTCAGTCTTCTCCCTCCAAGGATCCACATCTGCTTTATGATTGGAAAGGAAGTGTAAGAACTGTGGTGCTTGGATCTCTGAACAAATCCATTAAGAAAGATTTGAAAAAAGAGTAAAGAGTGAAACGTCTGTTTTAAATAAGAGTCAATCACAACAGTGGTCAGTCTTAGATATCAGCCTGACTGGATTAATTTTCAGTTACTGAGACATTCTCTAGTCCTCCTGGGACTGTGAGCTGTCATAGCCATGATGTTCAAAGTCTCACCTTCCTGTTAGTCAGAAAAGAAGTCCACACACAAGAATGTGGACCTGATGCTGCAAGGGCAGTGCAGAGAAGATGCAACTGCTTTCTTTGAGCAGTCTGTCTTCTGTCTGCAGCTTCCAGGTGTTATACCTAATGGCTGAACTTATGAAGCTGGTATTGATTCAGCTTCTATCTTGCATTTTTACAGAACTCACAGAATACCATTCTCAGTTATGACATCATCAAAGGTGAAAAAATTTCAAGAAAATCTGACTGTGCCTTGATCAGTTCTCAGGTATCATCATATTTACACTGAACAAAATAACATATGTTTCCAATGCTTATCTGTTCTTTCATAGTGACACAGTCTATAGGATCCCAACATACCAGTGAGGGATCATCAGTTTTTCCAGGTCCTTGTAGGATCCAAACTTGAGTATACCTGAGTTTCAGATAAAGAATCTGTCTCAGATATTACAACAGAGACTGCCCATCATGTTTGCTGAGAGGCAATGTAAATAATATAGGAAGGAGCCTATAGGAAAGAAACTGGATGAACGTGTTAAAAGAAAATTTTTTAGTCCCTTTAAATTAGGGAATTACATGAGTAAAAACAACAAATAAATATTAAAGAAGAAAACAAAAGACATGCTCTCTGCTGAGTAGATTATTGACTGCCTGCAGCTAACTGAAGATTGGTGAGATGATACTGATTGTATTGTCCTCACAGTCTCAATGATGGAGTCTCACACACATTTTATTATCAGTTCCATACCTGTGTCTGATGTGCACATATTTTTTGAGGATGAAGGTGAGAGTGAAGAGCACAGTTTTCTTGAATATTTGACCTGGTCTTATTTCCTTGTTGCCTCTAACTTGAATTCTAGTGCTTTCATGAAGGTAACTATTGAGACTGCTCTGAGTCTAGTACAGCTTGCTCCAATACTGAGGGGACTAAGAGGTAAGTGTACAGCCATGTGGCAGGATACCCCACTCTCTAGGACCTTCACAGTGAAGCAAAACTTTTGCCACTCCCTCAACTTTCTAGGGTTTTCTAGCCAGCAAATAAAAGCATTTCCTGCATGTAGGCTCCCCCAACGCCCTACACCATCCTCCATACCCTCCAAGCTACTAGACTTACCTCACATCCAAACTCACCTAACCTCCTGCAATCTTGGTGGAACTCTGCAACATAGCTTGCTCCAATACTGAGAGGACTAAAAGGTGAGTGAACAGCAACATGGCAGGACACCCCACTTTCTAGAAAATCCACAGTGGGCTAAATTCAGGGCCTCTGCCCCAACTCCCCTGGTTTTTTAGCCAGCAAGCTAGAGTGTTTCTTGCAGGTAGGCTCCTTTAACACCAACCCTATCCAATGGACCATCCAAGCTACTAGGCCCACCCCATCCTCAAATTTGCCTATCCTTCTGAAACCTCAGTTGAACTCTGAAACACACTCCCTTAGATTTTCTAGCCAGCCAGTAGAAAAGTTTGCTGCAGCTAGACTTCTCCATTACCCAAGCCCATCCACCAGACCCTGTAAACTACTAGCCCCATCATGAACCTCTAAACTTGTCTATTCTCCTGCAACCTCAGAGGAACTCTGAAACACACAGCTTGCAACAATACAGAGAGCACTAAGAACTTGCTACAGTACTGAAGGGAACAAGAGCTTGCTATGCTACTGAGGGGAACAAGTTCTTGCTACAGCACTGAGGAGGCCAATAGAGAGGACCAAGAGAGGGAACCAGGAGAGAAGACCGAGAGAGCAGTCTTAGAGAAACCTCAGTGGCTCACGAGACACAGACATTAAAACTATAGAACAAGCAAACAAAAATCCAAAACACTCAGACAGCCAAAGAAAGGATTGGACCAAGGTGCAAAGACACTGCCAGCCTCAACTGAAGCAAGAAATGAGTAGGCTCCAATGCAAGAATTCATCCGATAACCCAAAAAGCATCATGGTAACAGCAGAACCCGGTGGTCACATAACAGAAACACTTGATCATCACAATCAAGAAGAAGCAGAAGGCCAGTAGGTCCTGGCGCGTGCCTTTAATCCCAGCACTCGGGAGGCAGAGGCAGGCGGATCTCTATGAGTCTGAAGCCAGCCTGGTCTACAAGAGCTAGTGCCAGGACAGTTAGGGCGGTCACACAGTGAAACCCTGTCTCAAAAAAAAAAAAAAAAAAAAGCAGCAGAAGAAAACGACTTTAAATGTAACTTTATAAAAATGATGGAGGCCTTTAAAGAAGAAATAAAAAGAGCTCCCTTAAAGAAATGGAGGAGAAGACAAACAAAAAATGAAAGAAATTAATAAATCCCTCAAAGAAATCTAATAAAACCAAGAAAAAACAATCAAACACATAGAGGAAATAGTTCAAGACCTGAAGACTGGAAGAGAGGCAATAAAAAAAAACAAAAACCTAGGGAATTCTGGATATGGAAAAATCTGGATAAACGAACAGGAAATACAACAGAGACAATTATAACCAACAGAATATAAAATATAGAATAAAGAATCTCAGAAGTTGAAGATACTATAGAAGAAATAGGCTCATTGATAAAAAAAAAAACATTAAATTTAACAAATTCTTAACACAAAACATTCAGAAAAATTGGAACACCATGAAAAGACCAAACCTAAAACTAATAAGGGTAGAACAAGTGTAGTAAAATAATATAAAATATATAAGTATATAAATATATAAAGTATATAAAAGAATATGGTTAGAACTCCAGTTCAATGGCACAGAAAATATGTTAAATAAAATCATAGATGATAACTTTCCCATCCTAAAGAGGGATATTCCTATTATGGTACAAGAAGCTCAAAGAACACAAAATACACTGGATCAAAAAACAAAACAAACAAAAAAGGAACGGTTACCTCACCATATAATAATTGAAGTGAAAAACATACAGAATAAAGAAAGAGTATTATGAACTACAAAGGAAAAATGCAAAGTACCAAAAAAGATCGAGGTATGAGAATTCCACCTGACTTCTCAGTGAGAACCATAAAAGCCAGAAGTTCTGGTCAGATGCAATGCAGATAATAAAAGAACATGGATGCAAACCCAGACTACGATATCCAACAAAGATTTCAATCACCATCGATGAAGAAAACAAGATATTCCATGACAGAACAGATTTAAAAAATATGTATCCACAAACCCAGACCTACAGAAAGAACTAGAAGAAGAACCCCAACCCAAGGAAGATAACTGGACCCAAAAGATACAGGCAATAGATAACCTCACATCAGCAAAGTACAAAAAAGGGAAACTCACAAACACTACTATTGAAAAATAACTGGAATTAACAACCATGGGCCATTAATATCTCTTAACATCAATAGACTCACTTCACATATAAAAAGACACAGGCTAAAAGAATGGAAGCAAAAACAGCATTCATACTTCTGATGTATACAAGAAACACACCTCAATCTCAAAAACAGACACTACCTCATGGTATAGGGTTGGGAAAAGGTTTTCCAATCAAACAAACCTAAGAAACAAGCAGGTGTAGCTATCCTAATATTTAACAAAATAGATTTCAAACTAACATCAATCAGAAGAGATGGAGAAGGACATTTTATACTCAAAACAGGAACAGTCCATTAAGATGTAGTTTCAATTCTGAACAACTATGCCCTTATATAAGAGCACCTACACATGTCAAAAAAATGTTGCTAAAACTTAAATTACACATCAAATCCCACACACTAATAGTAGGAGACTTCAACACTCCACTCTTGTTAATGGACAGGTCAACCAGACAGAAACTCAACAGAGAAATAAGATAACTAACAGATGTAATGAACCAAATGGAATTAACAGACATATATAGAACATTCCACCCAAACAAAAAAGAATATACCTTCTCCTCAGCACCTCATGGAATCTTCTCTAAAATTGATCATATGCACAGTAACAAAGCAAACTTCCACAGATACAAAAACAAAACTGGACTAACCTTCTGTGTCTTATCAGATCACCATGGATTAAAGTTAGAATTTAAGAACAATATTACTCTCAGAAACCTTACAATCTCATGGAAATTTAATAGTGCACTACTGAACCACCACCCCTGGGTCAAGGAAGACATAAAGAAATTAAAGACTTCCTTGAAATCAACAAAAATAGAGATACAACATATCCAAACCTATGGGACACCATCAAAACAGTACTAAGAGGAACATTCATATACTAAGTGCCCACATAAAGAAAACAGAGAAAGCCCTCATCAATTACTTTAAAACACACCTGAAAGCTCTATAACAAAAAGAAGCAGATGCACCCAGGAAATGTAGAAGACAGGAAGTAATCAAATTGAGGATAAAATTAACAAAATGGAAACAAAGAAAACAACACAAAGAATAAATAAAGCAAAGAGCTGGTTCTTTGAGAACATTAACAAGATAGACCAATCCTTATCCAAATTGATCAAAAGCCAGAGAGAGAACATCTGAATTAACAAAATCAGAAATAAAAAGGTTGATATAACAAAAGGCACTGAAGAAGTTCAGGGAATCATTAGGTCATATTACAAAAACCTGTACTCCACAAAATTGGAAATGTAAGAGAAATGGACAAATTTCTAGATAGATACCATATAACAAAGTTAAATGAAGACCAGGTAAACAATTTAAATAGACCAATAAACTGCTAGGAAATAGAAGCTGAAATCAATGACTTGCAAACCAATAAAAGCTCAGGGCTAGGTGGTTTTTGTGCACAATTATACCAGAGTTTTTAAGAAGAGCTAATAACTGTAATCCTTAAACACTTCCACACAACAGAAACAGAAAGAACTTTGCCAACCTCTTTATGAGGCCACAGGTACCCTGCTATCAAAACTACAAAGAGACTCAACCAAGAAATAGCATTATAGACCAATCTCACTCATGAGCATAGATGCAAAAATGCTCAAAAAAATACTGCCAAACCAAATCCAAAAATACAACAAAAAATCCCCCACCATGATTAAGTCAACTTTGTCCCATAGATGCAAGGATGATTCAACATAGGAAAAAACACCAATGTAATCCATCATATAAATAAACTGAAAGAAAATATTATATGATCATTTCATTAGATGTTTGGCAAAATCCAATAACCTTCATAATAAATGTCTTGGAGAGATCAGTGATACAAGGAACTTATCTACTATACAAAAAAAATTAATCAATATACAAAAACACAACATCAAATTAAATAGAGATAAACTCAAAACAATTCCACTAAAATCAGGAAAAAGACAAGGCTGTCCACTCTCTCCATATCTCTTCAACACATTTCTTTAAGTTTTGGCTATAGATATAAGACAACAAAAGGCGATTAAGGGGAATGAAATTAGAAAGGAAGAAGGCAAACTTTTTGTTATTTGCATATGATATGATAGTATATATATAGGAGGCCCCCAAAACCCTTCCAGAGAAATCATACAGCTGATAAATACATTCAGTGATACAAAATCAACTCAAAAATGAGTAGCCCTCCTATATACAAATGATAAAGAAGCCGAGAAGGAAATAAGAGAAAAATCTCCTTCCACAATAGACAAAAATAAATAAAATATCTTGAGGTAACAGTAACCAAAGAAGTGAAAGTTCTATTTGACAAGAACTTTAAGTCTTTGAATAAAGAAATTGAAGAGGATAGCAAAAAAATATAAAGATCTACCATACTCTTGGATAGTTAGAATCAGCATATTAAAAATGGTAATCCTACCAAATGCAATCTATAGGTTCAATGCAATCCTCATCAAAATTCTTACACAATCTTCACAGATATTGAAAGAACAACAATCACTTTAACATGGAAAAAAAAACCCAGCATAGCAAAAAACAAAAATCCTGTGCAATAAAGGAACGTGTGGAGGCATTATCATCCCTGACATCAAGTTTGATTACAGAGCTATGGTAATGAAAACAGCTTGGTACTGGCATAAAAACAGAGAGCTTGACCAATAGAATCAACAAGGCTTGTATATTAATCGACACACATATGAACACCTGATTTTTGAGAAAAAAGCTAAAATTATACAATGGGAAAAGGAACATATCTTCAATTATTGGTTCTGGCATAACTGGATATTAACATGTAGAGATTGAAAATAGATCCACATCCATCCCGATGCACAAAACTCAAATCCAAATGGATTAAAGACCCCAATAACCCCAATATAAATCTGACCACACTGAACCCAATAAGAAAGTGGAAAGTAGTTCAATGCATAGACACAAGAGACCACTTTCTAAATATAACCCAGGGAGCACAGACACTAAGAGTAACAATAAACAAATGGGACCTCCTGAAACTGAGAAAGTTCTGTAAAGCAAAGGACACAGTCAATAAGACAAAAAGGCAGCCTACTAAATGGGAAAAGATCTTCACCAACTCTACATCAGACAAAGGACTAATTTTAAAAAAAATATATAAAGAACTCAAGAAATTAGACATTAAAATTCTAAATAACCCAATAAAAATGGGCTACCAAACTAAACAGAGAATTCTCCACAGACAAATCTCAAATGGTCAAATGATACTTATGAAAGTTTTCAACATTTTTAGTTTTCAGGGAAATGTAAATTTAAACAACTCTGAGATGCCATTTTGCACCTGTCAGAATGGCTAAGTTAAAAGACACCAATGATAACCTATGCTGGAGAGGAGTGGAGTAAGGGGAACACTCAGCCATTGCTGGTAGGAATAAAACTTCTACAAATACTTTGTAAATCAGTATGGTGGTTTCTCAGAAAATTGGGAATCAACCTACATCAAGATCCAGCAATATTACTCTTGGGCATATAGTCAAATGATACTTAATCATACTACAAAGGCATTTGTTCAACTATATTCATAGCAGCATTATTTGTAATAGCCAGAACCTGGAAACAAACTAGATGCCCCTCAACTGAAACTGGATAAAGAAAATGTGACACATTTACACATTAGAGTATTACTCATTGATCAAAAATAATGACATCTTGAATTTGGCATGCAAATGGATAGAAATATAAAACACTAACATGAGTGAGGTAACCCAGACTCAAAAAGATGAATATGGCATATACTCACTCAGAAGTGAATACAAATTATATTGAGACTATAGTTCATAATCCTAGAAAAGCTAAAGGCTCAATGCCCTTTGTTTATGGCTAGAATACGCTTATGAGTGAGTACATACCATATTCTTCTTTTTGTCTCTGGGTTATCTTACTCAGTAGAGTGTTTTCTATTTCCATTCATTTACATGCAAAGTTCAATATATCATTGTTTTTTACCACTGAGTAGAACTCTAAAGTATATATGTGCCACACCTTCGTTATCCATTCTTCTATGGAGGGGCACCTAGGTTGTTTCCAGGTTCTGGCTATTACAAATAGTGCTGCTATGAACATAGTTGAACAAATGCTTTGGTAGTATAATTAGGCATCTCTTGAATATGTTCCCAAGAGTGGAATTGCTGGATCCTGAGGTAGGTTGACTCCCAGTTTCCTGAGAAAACTCCACACTGCTTTCCAAAGTGGTTGCACAGGTTTGCATTCCCACCAACAATGGATGAGTGTTCCCCTTACTCCACAACTTCTCCAACATAGGCTACCATTGGTGTGTTTGATTTTGGCCATTTTGACTGGTGTAAGATGGTATCGAAAAGTTGTTTGGATTTGCATTTCCCTGATCGCTAAGGAGGTTGATCATGACCTTAAGTATCTTTTGGCCATTTGAACTTCTTCTGTTGAGAATTCTCTGTTCAGTTCAGTACCCCATTTTTAATTGGGTTAATTAGAGTTCTAATGTCTAGTTTCTTGAGTTCTTTATATATTTTGGAGATCAGACCTTCATCTGAAGTGGGGTTGGTGAAGATCTTCTCCCAGTCAGTAAGTTGCCTTTTTGTCTTAATGAGAGTGTCCTTTGCATTACAAAAGCTTCTTCATTTCAGGAGGGCCCATTTTATTAATTGTTGCTCTTATTGTCTGTGCTACTGGGGTTATACATAAGAATAGGTCTCCTGTAAAAAAAAAAAAAGAATTGGTCTCCTGTGCCCATGTGTTGCAGACTACTTTGCACTTTCTCTTCTATCAGGTTCAGTGTGGTCAGCTTTATATTGAGGTCTTTAATCCATTTGGACTTGAGTTTTGTGCATGGTGATAGATATGGATCTATTTTCATTCTTCTACATGTTGAAATCCAGTTATGCCAGCACCATTTTAGATGCTTTCTTTATTCCATTGTACAATTCTAGCTCCTTTGTCGAAAATTGGTGTTCATAGGTTTGTGGGTTAATATCTGGGTCTTCTATTCAATTCCATTTGTCTACATCTGTGTTTTTGTGCTAATAGCAAGCTCTTTTCATTACTGTAGCTCTGTAATACAGTTTGGGTCAGAGATGGTAATGCCTTCAAAAGTACTTTTATTGTATAGGATTGTTTTGGCTATCCTGCCTTTTTTTTTGTTTTTCCATATAAAGTTGATTATTATTCTTTCAAGGTCTGTGAAGAATTTTGTTGAGATTTTGATGGGGATTGCATTGAATCTATAGTTTGCTTTTTGTAGAATTAACATTTTTACTATGTTGATACTCCCAATCTAAGAGCAAGGGATCCTAGAGAAGCTAAATAAGAAGATGAACCCAAAGAAAAAATATATTTATCCTCCTGGATATCGGATGTTGACAAGATCATCAGGCAAAAGTTGGGAGCAGGGGAGTGGGGGTGGTTTGGGGGAAGGGGAGATGGGGAGAGAGAAGAGAGAAGGGGAGGATTGGGGAAGGCTTTGGGGAATGGGATAAATGAGATGGAGGAAGGGTAGATATGGGAGTAGGGAATAAGTTATTCTAATCAAGGGAGCCACTTTAGGTTTGGCTAGAGTATTGGCTCTAGAGGGGTTCCCAGGTGTCCAAGGGGATTTCCCCAACTAGTTCTGTGGGCAGCAGAGGAGAGGGTGCCTGAACTGGCCTTATCCTATAGCCACACTGATGAATATTTTGCATATCACCATAGAACCTTTATCTGGCGATGGATGGAGATAGAGACAGAGACCTACATTGGAGTACTGGAATGAGTTACCAACGTCTAAATGAGGAGCAGAAGAAGGGAGAACATGAGCAAGGAACTCAGGACTGTGAGGGGTGCGCACACCCACTGAGAGAATGGGATGGATCTAATGGGAGCTCACCAAGGACAGCTGGACTGGGACTGATGGAGCATGTGATCAAACTGGACTCTCTGAATGTGGCTGACAATGAGGGCTGACTGAAAAACCAAGGACAATGGCACTGAGTTTTGATTCTACTGCATGGACTGGCCTTGTGGGAGCCTAGTCTGTTTGGATGTTCTCCTTCCCACACCTGGATAGATGGGGGAGGACCTTGGACTTTCCACAGGGCAGGAAACCCTGATGGCTTTTAGGACTGGAGAGGGAGGTGAAAAGGGAGTGGAGGGAGTGGGAGGAAAATGGGCAGAGGGGAGGAGGTGGAAATTTTTAATAAATAAAAAAAGAAGAAAAAAAAAGAAAAGCTAAATAATAAGGTGAACCAAAAATAAACAAACAAACAAAAAAAAGTATATGTCCACCTGGAAGTTGGAAACAGACAAGAATGCCTGACAAAATTGGGAGCATGGGGGTGAGTGGAGAAGGGAGCATGGAAGGGGAAGCGGAGTGGAGAAAGGGAGGGGTGAGGATAACTTGAGGCAATGGGCTAGTTGATTAGGAGGAAGAACAGACTTGAGAGCATGGAAAGTGATATCTTCATTTACAGAGCCAATTTAGAGTTACCAAGAAACTTGGCTCTAGAGAAATGCCCAGGAATCTACAAGGATGACCCCATCTAAGACCCTAAGCAATAGAGGAGAAAAAAAAATAAACAAAGTTGACTTGCCCTGTAATAAGACTAATGAATATCTTATATAACACCATAGAACCTTCATCCAGTACCTGATGGAAACAAAGGCAGATACCGGCATTGTATCCTGGACTGAGCTCCCAAAGTCCAGTTGAAGAGAAGGAGGGATGAGAATATGAGCAAAGAGGTCAAGACTATAATGGGTACGCCCACTGAACCAGTCTACCTGAACTAATGGAGTTCACCAACTCCAGATGACACGGGAGGAACAAGCATAAGACTAATTTAGTCCCTCTAAATGTGGTTGATATTTGCATGGCTAGAACAGACTGAGAGGCCACTGGCAGTTTATTTATCCCTACTGCATGTACTAGCTTTCGGGGAACCTATTCCCTTTGGATGATACCTTGCTCTACCTAGATATTAGTGAGGATGGCCTAGGACCTTCCCCAAAGCGATGTGTCTTACCCTTTCTGAGGATTGCATGGGGTGTTCTGGGAGGGAATGTGGAGTGAAGGGGAGGAGAGGAAGGAGTGGGAACTTGGAATGGTATGTATAATAAATAAGATTGTTTTCTTTTTCAAAAAAATAAATAAATAGGAAAAATGCATAATTGAGTATACATTTTATCTTAAAAATCATTCTATAATGTATATATTTGTCTTATAGTTTAAAATGCTTTATTAATGTGTACAATATAACACATCAAAATTAAGGTCTGATGAGATGCCTCAGTGTTACTTTCCTGCCCCCATATATGACTGTCTCAGTTAAGTTCTTAGTACTTAACTATCAAGCTGGGTGTGATGCTTTATTCTGTACTCCCTGCACTGGGGAGGTGGTGGTAGGAAACTCTCTGTGACTTACCATCCCACCATTCTATCTGAACCTCTGTAATATAAACTATTCACATAGTATGAGAAGATATGCCTCTATAAAACAAATATGCTAACATCAAGACATCAACACAGAAAAATGGACAAATAGCAGCAGAGAGAAAAATACACAAACATACACATACTTGGAGAAACAGATATATGTATGCTAACATTCCTTTTCAGCCTATGTCACTCATTCTACTTAAAAAATTATCTAGTTCCTTAACAATATACATTGATAATATTAATGTATCTTAGTACCCTTTCTCATCTGCATCTTACACCAGATGACCCTGTGTTCCTTGAGCTCTGTGTTGTCCTGTGGAATCAAACCTCAGAGGAGTGATAAAGAAGAGTTGTTTCTGAGAAGATAAATGAGTCTGTTCTTTTGATGAGAAAAAGTGTCATAACCTTTTACAGGGAGTATGAATGGTTCAAATGCAGTATTTATTTATCAAAATGATGAATACACACTTGAAATGGTACTTTTTGAATCAAAGTTTCATATATACTACACGAGAACTCTCCCATTAAGCTAACTTCCAGCAAGGAATGAGAAAGTTTTAAATAAATGCTTTATCTTTTAATTAAGTGTATATGTTTCTATGTGGTTGATCTAGTGATCTTGGAGAAAAACAAGAGGTCCCAGGGTCCTCTGGTCTCACATGTGGTTATAAGCTGCCATGTGTCTAGTATTTACATTATTTTGGCTTTTTAGCTTCTTCTCCATCTGTAGTGGGAGCTGCGGGCTGCATTCCTGCCACCCAGCTCCCAGCTGCCTGGCTAGCTTATGCCCTGAAATAACCAGAAACAGTATTCTTTTTTTTTTTTGATAAGGGCAAACTTTTGTCCTTTACTACTCCAGTATTTTTAGGAAGAAATTATTTTTCCACTTCAACTGTTTAATAAGTCAGCTGTATGGTTTACCCTATTTTCCCCCATTGCTTTGATAAGTAAATTGTGCAAAATTCAGTCTTTTGGGTGATACAGATACTTCTCAGAAAACATTCAATTAGACTTATACAATAAAGCATACCTATTCAACATCTGGGTCATATTTAAGAAATCAATTTCTCTTGCCTCTAAAAGAGTCATTTTTTTCTCATTTTTTTATTCTTTTTTAATTAAAATTTCCAACTGCTCCCCGTTTCCCATTTCCCTCCCCCTCCTTCCACATATTGCCCCCTCCCCCCGCTCCCCTCCCCCTATCTCCACTCCACTTCTCATCACCCCAGTCCACTCCCCCTCCCTCTCGATACTGAAAAGCAGTCCAAATTCCCTGCTCTACAGGAAGACCAAGGTACTCCCACTTCTATCTAGGTCCAGGAAGGTGAGCATCCAAACAGGCTACGCTCCCACAAAGCCAGTTCATGTATTAGGATCGAAACCTAGTGCCATTGTCCTTGGCTTCTCATCAGCCTTAATCGTCCGCCTTGTTCAGAGTCCAGTTTCAACCCATGCTTATTCAGTCCCAGTCCAGCTGGCCTTGGAGAGCTCCCAATAGATCAGTTCCACTGTCACAGTGGGTGGGTGCACACTTCGTGGTCCTGATTTCCTTGCTCATGTTCTCCCTCCTTCTGCTCCTCATTTGGACCTTAAGAGCTCAGACGGTTGCTCCAAATTGGGTCTCTGTCTCTCTCTCGATCCATTGCCAGATGAAAGTTCCTGTGCCATTCTCCTTGGCCTCTCGTCAGCTCTCATTGTCCGCCACATTCAGAGAGTCCGGTTTTATCCCATGTTTTTTTCAGTAGCAGTTCAGCTGGCCTTGGTGAGCTCCCAATAGATCGGTCCCCCTGTCTCAGTGGTTGGGTGCACCCCTCATGGTCCTGAATTCCTTGTTCATGTTCTCTCTCCTTCTGCTCCTCATTATAACCTTGGGAGCTCAGTCCGGTGCTCCAGTGTGGGTCTCTGTCTCTATCTCCATCCATCACTAGATGAAGGTTCTATGGCGATATGCAAGATATTCATCATTATGATTATAGGATATGTTCATTTCAGGTTCCCTATCCTCAGGTGCCCCAATGAACTAACTGGGGACATTGCCCTGGGCATCTGGTAGCCATTCCAGGTTCAAGTCTCTTGCCAACCCTTAGGTGGCTCCCTTAACTAAGGTATGAGTTTCCCTGCTCCCCAATCCAACCTTCCTTTAACCCCAATCACCCCGATTCCCCCAGTTCCCCTCATCCTCTCCTTCACACTTTTCTCTCCCCATCACCCCTCATCCCCATCCCACCCCACCCCCCAAGATTCCAATTTTTTGCCCATCAATCTTGTCTATTTCCCATAGCTGGGAGGATATCTATATGTTTTTCCTTGGGTTTACCCTTTTGTTTAGCTTCTTTAGGATCACAAATTATAGACTCAGTGGCCCCTATCCATGGCTAGAAACCAATTATGAGTGAGTACATCCCATGATCTTCTTTTTGGGTCTGGGTTACCTCACTCAGGATCGTATTTTCTATTTCCATCCATTTGCATGCAAAATTTGAGAAGTCATTGTTTTTTACCGCAGAGTAGTACTCTAATGTATATATATTGAATACTTTCTTCATCCATTCTTCTATTGAAGGGCATCTAGGTTGCTTCCAGGTTCTGGCTATTACAAATAATGCTGCTATTAACATAGTTGGACAAATGCTTATGTCATATGATAGGGCATCTCTTGGGTATATTCCCAAGAGTGGTATTGCTGGGTCCAGGGGTAGGTTGATCCCAATTTTTCTGAGAAACCGCCACACTGATTTCCAAAGTGGTTGCACAAGTTTGCAGTCCCACCAGCAATGGATGAGGGTACCCCTTTCTCCACAACCTCTCCAGCAAAGGCTATCCTTGGTGTTTTTGATTTTACCCATTCTGACAGGTGTAAGATGATATCTCAAAGTTGATTTGATTTGCATTTCTCTGATCGCTAAGGAGGTTGAGCATGACCTTAAGTATCTTTTGGCCATTTTAACTTCTTCTGATGAGAATTCTCTGTTCAGTTCAGTGCCCCATTTTTTTAATTGGGTTAATTATCCTTTTAAAGTCTAGTTTCTTGAGTTCTTTATATATTTTGGAGATCAGACCTTTGTCTGTAGCAGGGTTGGTGAAGATCTTCTCCCAGTCAGTAGGCTGCCTTTTTGTCTTAATGACAGTGTACTTTGCTTTACAGAAGCTTCTCAGTTTCAGGAGGTCCCATTTATTCAATGTTGCCCTTAATGTCTGTGCTGCTGGGGTTATACATAGGAAGCAATCTCCTGTGCCCATATGTTGTAGGGTACTTCCCATTTTCTCTTCTATCAGGTTGAGTGTGTTCAGATTGATATTGAGGTCTTTGATCCATTTGGAATTGAGTTTTGTGCATGGTGATAGATATGGGTCTATTTTCATTCTTCTACAGGTTGACATCCAATTGTGCCAGCACCATTTGTTGAAGATGCTTTCTTTCTTCCATTGTACACTTTTTGCTCCTTTATCGAAAATTAGTTGTTCATAAGTTTGTGGGTTAAAATCCGGGTCTTCTATACGATTCCATTGGTCGACTTCTCTGTTTTTATGCCAGTACCATGCTGTTTTCATTACTGTAGCTCTGTAATAGAGTTTGAAGTCAGGGATGGTAATGCCTCCAGAAGTTCCTTTATTGTATAAGATTGTTTTGGCTATCCTGTTTTTTTTGTTTCTCCATATAAAGTTGATTATTTTCCTTTCAAGATCTGTGAAGAGTTTTGATGGGATTTTAATGGGGATTGCATTGAATATAAATTGCCGTTGGTAGAATTGCCATTTTTACTATGTTGATCCTCCCAATCCACGAGCAAGGGAGATCCTTCCATTTTCTGGTATCCTCTTCAATTTCTTTCTTCAAAGACTTAAAGTTCTTGTCAAATAGATCTTTCACTTCCTTGGTTAGAGTTACCCCAAGATATTTTATGCTTTTTGTGGCTATCGTGAAAGGTGATGATTCTCTTATTTCCCTCTCTGCTTCCATATCCTTTGTGTATAAGAGGGCGACTGATTTTTTGGAGTTGATCTTGTATCCTGCCACATTACTAAAGGCATTTATCAGCTGTAGAAGTTCTTTGGTGGAGTTTTTGGGGTCGCTCATGTACACTATCATATCATCTGCAAATAATGCAAGTTTAACTTCTTCCTTTCCAATTTGTATCCCCTTTATCCCCTTATGTTGTCTTATTGCTATTGCTAAAACTTCGAGAACTATATTGAAGAGGTATGGAGAGAGTGGACAGCCTTGGCGTGTTCCTGATTTTAGTGGGATGGCTTTAAGTTTCTCTCCATTTAATTTGATATTAGCTGTTGGCTTGCTGTATATAGCTTTAATTAAATTTAGGTATGACCCTTGTATCCCTAATCTCTCCAAGACATTTATCATAAAGGGATGTTGAATTTTGTCAAATGCTTTTTCCGCGTCTAATGAAACGATCATATGTTTTTTTTCTTTCAGTTTATCTATATGATGGATTACATTGATAGATTTGCGTATGTTAAACCAGCCATGCATCTCTGGTATGAAACCTACTTGATCATAATGGATAATTTTTCTAATGTATTCTTGGATTCGGTTTGCCAGAATTTTGTTGAGGATTTTTGCGTCGATGTTCATGAGTGAGATTGGCCTGTAATTTTCTTTCTTGGTTGGGTCTTTGTGTGGTTTTGGTATCAGAGTTACTGTAGCTTCATAAAAGGAATTTGGCAATGACTCTTCTGTTTCTATATTGTGAAATACCTTAAGGAGTATAGGTATTAGGTCTTCTTGGAAGTTCTGGTAGAATTCCACATTGAAACCATCTGGTCCTGGACTTTTTTTGGAAGGGAGGTTTTTGATAACCGCTTCTAATTCTTCACGACTAACAGGTCTATTTAGGTTGTTCACCTGGTCCTGGTTTAACTTTGGTATATGGTATTTATCTAAAAAAGTGTCCATTTCTTTTACATTTTCCAGTTTTGTGGCATACAGGCTTTTGTAGTAAGATCTAATGATTCTCTGAATTTCCTCTGTGTCTGTGGTTATGTCTCCCTTTTCATTTCTGATTTTATTAATTTGCAAATTCGATCTCTGCCGTTTGATTAGTTTGGATAGGGGTTTATTAATCTTGTTGATTTTCTCCAGGAACCAGCTTTTTGATTTATTGATTCTTTCAATTGTTTTCTGTGTTTCTATTTTGTTGATTTCAGCCCTCAGTTTGTTTATTTCCAGTCTTCTACCCCTTCTAGGTGAGTCTGCTTCTTTTTTTTCTAGAGCTTTCAGGTGGGCTGTTAAGTCTCCAATGTGTGCTTTCTCTGTTTTCTTTAAGTGGGCAGTTAGTGCTATTGTTGTAATAAGAGCGGCGGGGCTGCATCCCCAGCACCCGGCCGCCCGCATGGCTAGCTTATGCCCCAAAATAGTTACATGGAAACTGTATTCTTTTAAACACTGCCTGGCCCATTAGTTCCAACCTCTTATTGGCTAGCTCTTACATATTGATCTAACCCATTTCTAATATTCTGTGTAGCCCATGAGCTGGCTTACCAGGGAAGATCTTAACCTGCGTCTGTGTCTGGTGGGCGAATCATGGCGACTCCTGACTCAGCTTCTTTCTCTCAGTATTCTCTCTGTTTACTCCACCCACCTAAGGGCTGGCCTATAAATGGGCCAAGGCAGTTTCTTTATTAAATGAAAGTAATTCCTCCATCATTTCCCCTTTTTCTGTTTAAACAAAAAAGAAAGGCTTTCACTTTAACATAGTAAGATTACATATAGCAAAACAGTTATCAAGCAAGAATTACAGTTATAATATTTATATCTATTTTATCATAACTAAGGAAAACTATAACTATCTATCCATTCTTCAACTCCATCAAAGACTCCAGAAGGATATAATATTACCTAAGTAAACAAGAAATAAGAAAACTCTAGAAATGACAGAGACATCTCGCTGCCTGGACAGTCATCCAAAGTTTCTCTGTACCGTTGGGGCATCTGTCTTCAGCCTACCGGCCCATAGTATCCAGCAGACATTTTCATCAAGCAGGAAATTCCAAAGACATTTCAGTCACTTTTTGCTGTGTCCTGCAGAATGTCTTGCAGACTCTTTCATGAGTCAGGAACCCCGAAAGACCATCTCACCTTTAGGCAAGTTCAGCAGTTCTTTTTCTGCGGGTTCTTTGTGTCCAGTTTATGCAACAGTCCAGGCATGAGCAGTTTCATGCCCAAATGGCTATCAAACTCCTTAAGGAGCCTCTTCGGTGCCCATCATCCTCTTGAAGTAGATGGTGCTGCCAGGAGCAGACGTGTCTCATTGTCATGAAAAACCCTAAGTTATTAAAATATTTTAAATGCCATATTCTGCAGTCTTTGAAAGATATGAAGAATGTCTATCTAACTGAAATATATCTCTATATATCTAGAAAATCTAACTAACATGACTATAAGCTTGAGTATTGATGATTATCCATTAATCTATATTTCTTAATTATACATTACATTTTTAAATGAACTACACAATCACAATACCTTAATCAAGATCGGAAATACATATACATATAACAAAATTGACATTAAAATCTATACCAATGTAAATTATTTATATCTATATCATATCCCCCTTTAAATGTAAAAGAATATTCATAAACCATATTTGGGAACATGGGCGCAGTTTTTTTCTCCAAACTGCTTCCTGCTGAATGGGGGCGCTGTATTCAGATCTTTCATAGTGTAACCTGTGTGTCAGGGTCATCTCAGTCGGCAGTTGAGTGAAGTATTTTTCTGAAGGTGTTCACAGCAACCTTTCAGGAGGGCGTGGTCTATCATACCATATCGGGATAGACGCAATCCACAGAGTCTCATCCTCTGTGAAAACAAAAGAAGACCCTCTCCAAAGCATCATATCCTTAGACCCATATTCTGAAATCATAATACCATTATATCCATTCTGGTTTAGCTTGGCAGCCCATATAATAAAATGTCTCTCTGTACTTAGCTCCTTCACAGTCAAAAATTTTAAAGAAAATACAATAATACAAAGAATCCAGACTCTCTGTGAATTTTCCATTTTTACGTGGCTTATTTTTCTTTATTTCTTTTAATCTATAACTATCTGTACTCTGTCTCTTTAAAGACTTTACCCTTTTTTTTAAGACATTAACTTTATTCTTTATATATATATTTTCTCTCTCTCAAGCCTACGTATATTCATCCAACAGTGTCTGAATCAGTTCTATTGTGAATCTGTAATTTTTTAGTATCCAGGAGCACTTTGTTTTGTGCTTTTAAATCGCTAAGCGCTTAAGAATCTAAGCTGTGACATTCCTAGGTCAAAAACAGGTACTGCCTGCTTGCCCCGCCCAGTCCAACATGGCGGAGCAGCTCATGCCTCTGATCCTTGCACATTGCACCAGTAGCGTGGTAGAGCTGCTTGTGCCTCTGAGCCGCAGCACAAAATGACTTCCTTTTAGGCACACAGTGAGTCTAGTTGCCATCAAACAAATCGTAGCACTTTATTCCAAATGCTCCATTCAAAGACTCTGTCTCCTGCAGGAGCCAGACAGAGATCGCGATGGCGGCACAGCCCAGAAAGCCGGCATTTTAAAACAGCCAGTTTTTTTCCTGCTGCTGAGTCAGGACAATTTCTCTGCGGCACGCAACCCACAAACAGCAAAAAGCTGTCTTAAATTCTCTCTCTCTCCTTTTTAAGCCCTCTCAGGTTTTATGTGGAGTTCATTATCACGTTGGGTGCCACTCTGTTGTAATAAGAGCAGCGGGGCTGCGTCCCCAGCACCCGGCCGCCCGCATGGCTAGCTTATGCCCCGAAATAATTACACGGAAACTGTATTCTTTTAAACACTGCTTGGCCCATTAGTTCCAACCTCTTATTGGCTAGATCTTACATACTGATCTAACCCATTTCTAATATTCTGTGCAGCCCATGAGCTGGCTTACCAGGGAAGATCTTAAGCTGCGTCTGTGTCTGGTGGGCAAATCATGGCGACTCCTGACTCAGCTTCTTTCTCCCAGTATTCTCTCTGTTTACTCCACCCACCTAAGGGCTGGCCTATAAATGGGCCAAGGCAGTTTCTTTATTAAATGAAAGTAATTCCTCCATCATGCTATGAACTTTCCTCTCAGGACTGCTTTCATAGTGTCCCATAGGTTTCAGTATGTTGTTTCTTTATTATCATTGTCTTCAAGGAAGACTTTAATTTCTTTCTTTATTTCTTCCTTAATCCAGGTATGGTTCAGTAGTTGACTATTCAGTTTCTATGAGTTTGTAGGCTTTCTGGGGGTAGCATTGTTGCTGAATTCTAGCTTTAATCCATGGTGATCTGATAAGATACAGGTGGTTATTAATATTTTTTGTAACTGTGAATGTTTGCTTTGTTACCGAGTATGTGGTTGATTTTTGAGAAGGTTCCATGAGCTGCAGAGAAGAAGGTATATTCTTTCCTATTTGGGTGGAATATTCTATAGATGTCTGTTAAGTCCATTTGATTCATTACCTCCATTAATTCTCTTATTTCTCTGTTAGGTTTCTGTCTAATTGACCTGTCCATTGGTGAGAGAGGAGTGTTAAAGTCTCCTACTATTAATGTGTGCGGTTTGATGGCTGCCTTGAGTTTTAACAATGTTTCTTTTACGTAGGTGGGTGCTTTTATATTAGGGGCATAGATATTCAGGATTGAGATTTCATCCTGATGAATTGTTCCTGTTATGAGTAGAAAATATCCCTCTCCATCTCTTCTGATTGATTTAAGTTTGAAGTCAATTTTGTTAGAAATTAGTGTGGCCACACCTGCTTGTTTCCTAGGTCCATTTACTTGATAGGCCTTATCCCAGCCCTTTACTCTGAGTAGGTGCCTGTCTTTGTGGTTGAGGTGTGTTTCTTGTAAACAGCAGAATGTTGGGTCCTGTTTTCATATCTAATCTCTTAGTCTGTGCCTTTTTATAGGTGAGTTGAGTCCATTGACATTAAGTGATATTAATGACCAGTGGTTGTTAACTCCGGTCATTTTTTTAGTAGTAGAGTTTGTGTGTTTCCCTTCTTTGAGATGTGCTGGTAAAGGGTCTCTAGATGTCTGAGTTCTTGTGGTCATTGTTGGACTCCTTGGTTAGTGATTTTCCTTCTATTACTTTCTGTAAGGCTGGATTTGTGGCTATGTATTGTTTAAATTTGTTTTTATCCTGAAAATTTTGTTTTCTCCATTTATAGGGAACGAAAGCTTGGCTGGGTATTGTAGTCTGTGCTTGCATCCATGGTCTCTTAGTTTCTGCAGTACATCTATCCAGGACCTTCTGGCTTTCATGGTTTCCATAGAGAAGTCAGGTGTAAGTCTGATAGGTTTACCTTTATAAGTAACTTGGCCTTTTTCCTTTGCTGCTCTTAGTATTCGTTCTTTATTCTGTATGCTTTGTGTTTTGATTATTATATGGTGAGAGGATTTTTTTTTTGATCCGGCCTATTCGGTGTTCTGTATGCTTCTTGAACCTTCATAGGTATATCTTTCTTTAGGTTGGGAAAGTTTTCTTCTATAATTTTATTAAATATATTTTCTGGACCATTGAGCTGCGCTTCTTCTCCTTCTTCTATTCCTATTATTCTTAGGTTTGGTCTTTTTATTGTGTCCCATATTTCTTGAATGTTTTGTGATGAGAATTTGTTGGCCTTGTTGTTTTCTTTGATCAGCGTGTTTATTTTCTCTATGGTATCTTCAGAATCTGAGATTCTTTCTTCTATCTCATGTATTCTGTTGGTTATGCTTGCTTCTGTAGTCTCTATTCGTTTACCTAGATTTTCCCTGTCCAGCTGGCCTCCTGTTTGTGTTTTTTTCTTTGCCTCCATTTCAGTTTTTAAGTCTTGAACTGTTTCCATTATCTGTTTGATTGTTTTTCCTTGGTTTCCTAGGGTATCATTCACTGATTTATTCAATTCTTCAAACTTTCTGTTATACTTCTCATCCATTTCTATAAGGGCATTTTTTACATGCTGTTTAAGGGTGTCAATCACTTTCATAAAGTCAATTTTTTCTACTTCTTCATAATTAAGGTGTTCATGTCCTCCTGTTGTGAGGTCGCTGGGTTCTGGTGGTTTCATATAGTTTTTCAGATTGTTGGGTGAATTCTTGCATTGGCGTCTGCCCATCTCTTTCTCCGAATGCTCCGCTATGGATCTTCTTTTACCGGATCAGGTCTCCTTGCCTACTGATGTACCTTCCCAGTGATGGCACTCTGCAGTGATAGCTCTCCTGGAGCTCCAGTGATGTCTCTCCTGGTACCAATATCAGATCTCCGTGCCCAAAGACAGCTCTCCTGGTACCCAGATTAGCTCTCCCACTGATGTCTCTCCTGGTGCCGAGATCAGATCTCCGTGCAGGTTGGGTAGTTCGTAAACAAAGCCCTTACCTTGCTTGGTGCAGGCAGGCCAGTGAAACAAAGGAAGTCTCGCCTGCCTACTTGCCCTGAGGATTGCCCCCAGCACCAGACAGACTGAGCTGGATGGTGTTATGTGCCCAAAGAGGAAAGGAGGCAGAAGGAAGAAGGGTTCTGGATGCAAGCTGGGTGGGACAAGAAGAGAGAGGCAGTATGCAGGGTGTAGAGCCCCTGCAGGGAGCCCAGGGAGTGTAGGGTGGGGGATGAGGAACGTCAGAGTTCCCTGTCCAGGGCTGCTTCCGTGGCCGCCTGTCACAAACTCACCCCGCTGCTGTCTCTCCTGGTGCCTAGATCAGATCTCCGTGCAGGTTGGGTAATTCGTAAACAAAGCCCTTACCTTGTTTGGTGCAGGCAGGCCAGTGAAACAAAGGAAGTCTCGCCTGCCTACTTGCCCTGAGGATTGCCCCCAGCACCACACAGTCTGAGCTGGATGGTGTTATGTGCCCAAAGAGGAAAGGGGGCAGAAGGAAGAAGGGTTCTGGATGCAAGCTGGGTGGGACAAGAAGAGAGAGGCAGTATGCAGGGTGTAGAGCCCCTGCAGGGAGCCCACGGAGTATAGGGTGGGGGATGAGGAACTTCAGAGTTCCCTGTCCAGGGCTGCTTCCACCGCCGCTGGTCACAAAGTCACCCCGCTGCTGTCTCTCCTGGTGCCTAGATCAGATCTCCGTGCAGGTTGGGTAGTTTGTAAACAAAGCCCTTACCTTGTTTGTTGCAGGCAGGCCAGTGAAACAAAGGAAGTCTCGCCTGCCTACTTGCCCTGAGGATTGCCCCCAGCGCCTGACAGACTGAGCTGGATGGTGTTATGTGCCCAAAGAGCCAGAAACAATATTCTTTTAAACACTGCCTGGCCCATTAGCTCTAGCCTCTTACCGGCTAACTCTCATATCTTGATTTAACCCATATTCAGTAATCTGTGTAGCACCACGAAGTGGTGTCTTACCGGGAAAGATTCAGCATATCTGACCTGATAGCTAGGTCCATCATATCTGACCTCACTTCCCTTCTTCCCAGAATTCTGTTCTGTCTACTCCACCCACCTAAGGGCTAACCTATCAAATGGGCAATGGCAGTTTCTTTATTAACCAATGAAATCACCACAAACAGAAGACCCTTCCACATCATCCATCTTATGGTGATCACCACAGAATCACTTCTACCTTGTGTGATGATTTACATTTTGTTGATTTCAGAGCATATCCTAAATTTAGAATACAACTTTAATGGAGCTGTGAAAACAGCTCTGTGCTTCAGGTTCTTGCCATAGCAGAACAACTGAATGGGATCTAAACTATTAATTCAGGTCTCCAAGACTGCAAAAAGAGTTGTGTGGCAGCCAAAGAATTATCTTATCTGTGGGATCTGGGGATGGGATAATCACTGGGGCTCACTTGTTCACCAGCCATTTGTGAGATCCAGGACAGGTGATAGAAGTTGTCTTTCTAAATATTTTGTAGATGGAGGGCCCTTGATAGTCTGTATTTTTATCTGGGGACTCCTCAATAAAGAGGGACCAGGAGTAGAAATACAAGTTAGTGGTTGGCCAGTGGATGGGAATTTGGAATTCTTTATAGGTAAGGGTGCTTAGGAGAAGCAGGTAATTCTGGGAATCTTTGTTAGCAGTAAAAGCATCAACAAATCACAAACTGAAACTTGGTTTTCTTAGAACTCAGATGCTATGGAAAGGGCTGGTGTCAGTTGGAGGCAGTAATGAAGCTTATACCAGTAGGGATATGCACACTAGTGGCTGAGAATTTTGTACATCAAGGGCATGCAAATACGACTACAGAGGAATAATACCTTGAAAATTAGGGTGCATACTGATTTTTAACAAGATGAAAATGTTTAATATTAGAAACTTTCAAAAATGATAACCAAGAAAAAAATTATAACCAAGTATAATCTTTTAAGTTTTCTTGGTTTAGAAGAAGGAAATATTGTATATTTCATTTTCAAATCTACCCTTGGAAAGTGTATTTTACAGAGAAGCTGCAGTTTCTCCATCACATGTTCAAAAACAAATAGAATAAATTACAAAATATTTAAAATTCCAAAGCTTTACATTGAAATTTAAGTCAACAAGTGTCACAATTACAGACTCCTTTTGAATTATTATTTCACACACACACACACACACACAAAGAGAGAAAGAGACAGAGAAAGAGAGAACACCACAGAATATATTAAATTATATGTCATTTTTTCTGTTAGTCAGAAGCAACTGGATAATTTAGAGAGTATGTAAAAAATTGATCTCATGTTTGCACACATAGAAGGTTGAATATAATAAGAGAAAGAAGAGGGGCCTCAGGATATGCTTGCTCGAAGAGCAAACCACAGGTTCTGATATTAAAACTCAAGGTCACAAAGCTTTAGCCTCTGAGGTGAACCTTACTTTTGGTTCTCAGGAATCCCTGTTCATCCATAGTGCCCTCTGGTGGTCCCAGATGTCTCTACAAGGAGGTATTTTTTGTGTAGGCTCAAATTGGAGTTTCCTCACTGTGTGTCTGGCACAGTAATATGTGGCTGTGTCTTCAGTGTGCACACTGTTCAATTTTAAGAAGACTTCATTCTTGGAGTTGTCCTTACTGATGGTGATTCGAGATTGGAGAGGTGAATTGTACTTTGTGCCTCCATGATTCCATATTACTCCCATCCACTCCAGATTCTTTCCTGGAGAATGGCGAACCCAGTGTACAGCATTGCTGGTCAATGAAAACCCAGAGACAGTGCAGGTGAGAGACAGGGTCTGTGAGGGCTGTACCAGGCCAGGTCCTGTCTCCTTCAGATGTACCTGGGAAAAGACACCTGGAGACAAGCAACATCACGATCAGTCATACATTACCTAGATGACATGCCTGGGTCCCTCTCCTGAAACCCTGAAACACTTACAACTTGGAAATGTCACCAGGCAGAGGAGCAGCACCAGGAAAGCCATGCTTTGCTGGAGCTCCAGTGAGAAGGAGATGGGGCCTCTCAGATAGGCCTGGGCTTTTATAGTGAGTCTGAGGGCTGCTTTGCATTGGCACACACTCCTGAGGGGATAAAAGAAAGCACAGGACTTGGTTTCCACTTTCCTAAGGTGAATGAGATTTGTCTTATGTTTCTTAGAGGATGAATATGGGAACTCAGGAACATTTTCTTGTTATTGTTTATATTTCCAAACCGTGACAAATGGGAATTAGTATGAATTACACTGTGTAGACCTGGCAAGTTAAACATAGGAGTGTTTACCCTAAGTGAGTCCACATTTATGCAGCACAGGAAGAACAGTGTACCATAACCTAAATGCAGTTGTATATCTCTATAAATTGCAGAATTGAATTTAGTATGAGATTGGGCCTCTTAGTTATCAGTAACCCTACTTTAAGAAATAACTTAAAATTTATTCACTTGGTGTCAGTAAAATAATTTTTATTCTCATAACTGGTCTAGAACATAACTTGTGAAGATAAAGCTCACTAACATTAGTACATGTGATTTCAAGTATTTATCTGAGAAGATACCCAAGAGACTTATTTAGTTCCTACCTCATGTGGCTCAACCTATTCAGTTTATCATTTTGGAGCATAGTATCGAGGGACTGGTTTTAGTACCTCTTGACATATGTCAGTCTACCTTTCTCTATACACTTTCATCTCTCTTTATAGCCAGTAATACAGAAAAACCCTTGTTCCTTTATATAATTATTGCATTATAAGGGATGTGAAATTTGGCTGTCAATAAAATTTCAGGAAGCACAGTAGTATACAACTAGTCTTGAGAGTTGTGTTAATGAAAGTGAAAAATATGGAAGGGAAGCTGAATCATTAAAAAAGTGGAGAAGTAGGCAGTTATGAATATGGGAACCCTGTGCCTTGAGTTGTAGATCACCATAGAGAACAAGAGTGTGTAGAGCTTTCATCCTTGCTTTGGTAACACAAACCATAGGGGAAATAAAGTGCAGAGCTGGACCCACACTGATCAATCAGCATTCAGAGAATGTCTGCCTATTACTTGGTATTGGAGATCTCACATTTTAAATTCCTTATTTGTGTGTGCATAATCTTTGACTAGAGTGGCAGTGGTAGAGACAGGTCTTACTTAACATTAGCGATTCAGCCATTTGTGCAAGCTCTGATGGTCACTTCCACTATGAGTACTGTGTTTCACATATTCTTTGCCCTGGATGTTAGAATATTTTTCAGATATTATTCTCAGCATGTTTCATAGTGGGTTTATCTAATATTTTTATTGTTTTAACAAAAATTTGTGAAGGAGTATTACATAAATAAATGTGCATCTCTTGTACTATATTGGTGATTTTGGCCTTTGGTTGCTTCAGAGATAGTTTGTGCTGGCACTTTCTTGTTCATTGAATTTCCCTTTTCCATGCATTCCATGAAGGAAGTCACTAAGCAAATTATTTGTAAAGGTTAAGAATTCATGGTAAATCCAACCATCACATATAATTATATTCTACTTGATAGGTAAATTCTTATACATATGTCTTTTATCAGTTGTTTACTTATGTCTGGTGGACACAGGAAGACTAACTAATGGGTCATATTATAATGTTAGTTCCAGCTTGTACATTTGTGGTGTGGTCAGAATACACTGAACATAATACAAGCTCCAGTCATCAGGGAAGAAGGGACTTCATTTGTAAAAGTCTCCTCCAGCAGGTTGTTCTTTAAGAATGAATGTAGGGCCATTTTCTTGAGTAATGATTGATAAGGGAGGGTTTAGACACACAGGGTAGTGCCATCTATGAGAAGTTGTTCCTATTTTGTATAAGCAGACATGCTGAACAAACAGGGAGTGCAGGCCAATAAACAGGGTCCTTTATGGTTTTCCTTTCAGTTCCTACTTTCAGGTTACTGCTCTGATTTCATGTACTGATATACCTACATAATGGACTATAAGATTTGGTTCATGCCTGCATCGTTCAGATCTTTGCCTGATGGTTGAACCTATGAATGCACAGCCCTCTCTTTGCTATTTCTCCAGAACTCACAGGATGTGAATGTATTACAGCCACAGCTATTCCATCATTACAGGCAACAATGTTCATGATTTTCTGAAAAATCTAGATAATTTCACAGGTGACATCATGCTTTGATTGAAGAAACAAAATCACTTGGCTTCCAAGCCCACCTACTCTTTTGTAATGAAACTTTATATGATTCCAGCATGCTATCCAGAATACTTCTTTCTTCCAACTTTTGTAACCTGAATACATCAGAGCTCTAGATAAAGAACCTCAGTTCAGAATTAGCCAGAGGTGTTATACATCGTAATTTTTGAACAGCAGTGTAAATAATACTCTTAGAAACTTGTAGGAAAGAAAACTCATTGCACCCAATAAATTCTGTTGGAATTCCAGAAGCTGAACTTTAACACATAAACAGGAAAGAAGCAAAGAAATCACGTTATGTATGAGTGGGTTAGTATCTATTTTCAACTAACTGAAGCTCAGTGAGTATCACTAGATACATTGAGTTCACAGTCTCAGTGCTGAAGCCTCAAACACATTTTATTATTAGAACTACAGTTGATTCAAGGCTTTGTCTGTTACCTATTCTGTGTGGTGATGATGATGTAGAGACTAAAGGCAATCTGTGTTCATGGTTCAACGACACTGACTGGTTCCTTTTTTATCTCCAACATTAAACAACACAGTGCTCTAACTAGGTAATATTACTGAGTCTCTGTTCATAGTATAAGATTACACAATCTCAGGAAGTTCCATATGGACGGGTGAGTGTGTGCTATCCTGGAGCGGACTGTCCAGTAGAGAGCACAAAGGCCGCTACCCCAGCTCCTACTGCAGGGCTTTCTTTCCTACACACGCGCCCCTCCCCCAACCACAAGCCTGCCTTGCCTGCAAGGTCCTTTGCTGTGGAACAGCTTCCTGCCTTTCACTAAGGCTACCAACCCAGAGCAGTAAGTGCCTGACTAGAGGGCAGGCCTCAAGGTCCCCGCCAGGGAACGCGGGGCCCCTGCTGCTGGGGCTGCAGTGTCTGCTGTGCTCTCCTGGACCTGCTCTGCCTGCCCCCTACTTCCCTTGGTCCCTGGCTCATTGGGGCTACCAGGTGTCCCTGTGTAGGTGCTGAGAAGTCCTATCTGGACGGGTGAGTGTGTGCTATCCTGGGGCGGACTGTCCTGGTAGAGAGCACAAACCCACCTCCCCCAGCTCCTGCTGCAGGGCTTTCTATCCCCCAGCTCCTGCTGCAGGGCTTTCTTTCCTACACACGTGCCCCCACCCCCACCCCCAAGCCTGCCTTATCTGCAAGGTCCTTTGCTGTGGAACAGCTTGCTGCCCTTTCACTAAGGCTACCAACCCAGAGCAGTGAGTGCCTGACTAGAGGGCAGGCCTCAAGGTACCCGCCAGGGAACGCAGGCCCCTGCTGCTGGGGCTGCAGGGTCTGCTGTGCTCTCCTGGACTTGCTCTGCCTGCCCCCTACTTCCCTTGGTCCCTGGCTCATTGGGGTTACCAGGAGTCCCAGTGTAGGTACTGAGAAGTTCCATCTGGACGGGTGAGTGAGTGTGATCCTGGGGCGGACTGTCCCAGTAGAGAGCACAAAGGCCCCTCCCCCAGCTCCTGCTGCAGGGCTTTCTATCCTACACATGCGCCCCTACCCCCACCCCCAAGCCTGCCTTTTGTGCAAGGTCCTCTGCTGTGGAACAGCTTCCTGCCTTTCACTAAGGCTACCAACCCAGAGCAGTGAGTGCCTGACTAGAGGGCAGGCCTCAAGGTCCCTGCCAGGGAATGCGGGCCCCTGCTGCTGGGGTTGCAGGGTCTCCTGTTCTCTCCTGGACCCGCTCTGCCTTCCTCCTACTTCCCTTGGTCCCTGGCTCATTGGGCTACCAGGAGTCCCTGTGTAGGTGCTGAGAAGTTCCATCTGGATGGGTGATTGTGTGCTATCCTGGGGCGGACTGTCCCAGTAGAGAGCACAAAACCCCCTACACTAAGGCTACCCAACCAGAGCAGTGAGTGCCTGCCTAGCAGGCAGGCCTCAGCAATGCCCAAAAGGGAGCCCAGTCACCTGCAGCTTGTACTGCAGTGTTGCCTGTGTTCTACTCGACCCCGCCCTACCCCCTGCATTTGCCCTTTTTTCCGCGGGTCATTGGAATACCAGGCTTCTCTGTTTTGGTGTTGAGGAGTTCATCTGGAAGGGAACGGTTCCTGCCCCTACACTGAGGAGATACACCCAGAGAGTTAGTCACAGCAAAGACTGCTCCAAGACACCATGACTCTCCTGGCTCCATTTGAAGGAAGATATGGGCAGGCGCCAATGCAAGAATTCCCCCAACAACTTGAAAGGCAACGTGACATCACCAGAATCCAGGAATCCCGAAATAAGAAGTGTACACCCTAATCCAAAAGAATTAGAAGAATTTGACTCAAAAGTGAATTATATGAAAATAATAGAGGACCTTAAACAGGAGGTGAAAAACTGCCATAATCAATTAGAGACTACAAACAAAAAGGTAGAGGAAATGAATAAATCTCTTTAAGATACCGAAGAAAACCAAGAGAAACAAGAAAAAGTAATCAAACAGGTAAGGGAAATGGTTCAAGACTTGAAGAATGAAGTGGAAGTAATAAAACACAAACCGAGGGAAGGATGGAGATGGAAATTTGGATAAACGAACAGGAACTACAGAGACAAGTACCACCAACAGATTACAAGAGATAGAAGAAAGAATCTCAGACACTGAAGATACCATAGAGAAAATAAACACTCTGATCAAAGAAAACAGCATAACCAACAAATTCTCATCACAAAACATTCAAGAAATCTGGGACACAATAAAAAAAACCAAACCTAAGAATAATTGTGATAGAAGAAGGAGAAGAAGTACAGCTCAATGGTCCAGAAAATATATTTAATAAAATTATAGAAGAAAACTTTCCCAACCTTAAGAAAGATATTCCCCTCTGTTCCTAACCCACCCAGCTTGCATCCAGAACCCTTCTTCCTTCTGCCCCCTTCCTTCTTTGGGCACATAACACCCCTAGCTCAGCCTGTCTGGGCACTGGGGGCGAATCCTCAGGGCAAACAGGCGGGCAGCAGTTCCTTTGTTTCACTAGCCTGCCTGCACCAAACGAGGTAGGCGCTTTGTTTACGAACTACCCAACCAGCACGGAGATCTGAGCTCCGTACCAGGAGAGCCATCAAATTTAAACAATATGTAGCCACAAATCCAGCCTTACAGAAAGTAATAGAAGGAAAATCACTAACCAAAAAGTCCAACAATGACCACAATATCTCAGACAACTAGAGACCCTTCACCAGCACAACACAAAGAAGGGAAACACACAAAATTTACTACTAAAAAAAATGACTGGAGTTAACAACCACTGGTCATTAATATCACTTAATGTCAATGGACTCAACTCACCTATAAAAAGGCACAGACTAAGAGATTGGATATGAAAACAAGATCCAATATTCTGCTGTTTACAAGAAACACACCTCAACTACAAAGACAGACACCTACTCAGAGTAAAGGGTTGGGATAAGGTGTTTCAAGTTAACGGACCTAAGAAACAAGCAGGTGTGGCCATACTAATTTCTAACAAAGTTGACTTCAAACTAAAATCAATCAGAAGAGATGGAGAGGGACATTTTCTACTCATAACAGGAACAATTCATCAGGATGAAGTCTCAATCCTGAATATCTATGCCCCTAATACAAAAGCACCCACGTACGTAAAAGAAACATTGCTAAAACTCAAGGGAGCAATCAAACCACACACATTAATAGTAGGAGACTTTAACACTCCTCTCTCACCAATGGACAGGTCAATTAGACAGAAACCTAACAGAGAAATAAGAGAATTATTGGAGGTAATGAATCAAATGGACTTAACAGACATCTATAGAATATTCCACCCAAATAGGAAAGAATATACCTTCTTCTCTGCAGCTCATGGAACCTTCTTGAAAATTGACCACATACTCGGTAACAAAGCAAACATCCACAGTTACAAAAAAATATCTGTAACCACCTGTATCTTATTAGATCACCACGGATTAAAGCTAGAATTGAACAACAATGCTACCCCCAGAAAGCCTACAAACTCATGGAAACTGAACACTCAACTACTGAACCATACCTGGATTAAGGAAGAAATAAAGAAAGAAATTAAAGTCTTCCTTGAATTCAATGAAAATAAAGAAACAACATACTCAAACCAATGGGACATTATGAAAGCAGTCCTAAGAGGAAAGTTCTTAACACTAAGTGCGCACTTAAAGAAAACAGAGAAAGCACACATTGGAGACTTAATAGCCCACCTGAAAGCTCTAGAAAAAAAAGAAGCAGACTCACCTAGAAGGAGTAGAAGACTGGAAATAATCAAACTAAGGGCTGAAATCAACAAAATAGAAACACAGAAAACAATTGAAAGAATCAATGAAACAAAAAGCTGGTTCCTGGAGAAAATCAACAAGATTGATAAACCCCTATCCAAACTAATCAAACGGCAGAGAGAGAGTTTGCAAATTAATAAAATCAGAAATGAAAAGGGGGACATAACCACAGACACAGAGGAAATTCAGAGAATCATTAGATCTTACTACAAAAGCCTGTATGCCACAAAACTGGAAAATGTAAAAGAAATGGACACTTTTTTAGATGAATACCGTATACCAAAGTTAAACCAGGACCAGGTAAACAACCTAAATAGACCCGTGAGTCGCGAAGAATTAGAAGCTGTTATCAAAAACCTCCCTTCCAAAAAAAGTACAGGACCAGATGGTTTCAATGCGGAATTCTACCAGAACTTCCAAGAAGACCTAATACCTATACTCCTAAATGTATTTCACAATATAGAAACAAAAGAGTCATTGCCAAATTCCTTTTATGAAGCTACAGTAACTCTGATAGCAAAACCATACAAAGACTCAACCAAGAAAGAGAATTACAGTCCAATCTCACTCATGAATATCGACGCAGAAATCCTCAACAAAATACTGGCAAACCGAATCCAAGAACACATTAGAAAAATTATCCATTCTGATCAAGTAGGCTTCATCCCAGAGATGCAGGGCTGGTTTAACATACGCAAATCTATCAATGTAATCAATCATATAAGTAAACTGAAAGAAAAAAACCATATGATCGTTTCATTAGATGCTGAAAAAGCATTTGACAAAATTCAACATCCCTTTATGATAAAAGTCTTGGAGAGATTAGGGATACAAGGGTCATACCTAAATATAATTAAAGCCATTTACAGCAAGCTGACAGCTAACATCAAATTAAACGGAGAGAAACTTAAAGCCATCCCACTAAAATCAGGAACACGCCAAGGCTGTACGCTCTCTCCATACCTCTTCAATATAGTTCTTGAAGTCTTAGCAATAGCAATAAGACAACATAAGGGGATAAAGGGGATTCAAATTGGAAAGGAAGAAGTTAAACTTGCATTATGTGTAGATGATATGATAGTGTACTTAAGCGACCCCAAAAACTCCACCAAAGAACTTCTACAGCTGATAAATACATTTAGTAATGTGGCAGGATACAAGATCAACTCCAAAAAATCAGTCACCCTCTTATACACAAAGGATATGGAAGCAGAGAGGGAAATAAGAGAATCATCACCTTTCACGATAGCCACAAACAGCATAAAATATCTTGGGGTAACTCTAACCAAGGAAGTGAAAGATCTATTTGACAAGAACTTTAAGTCTTTGAAGAAAGAAATTGAAGAGGATACCAGAAAATGGAAGGATCTCCCTTGCTCTTGGATTGAGAGGATCAACATAGTAAAAATGGCAATTCTACCAAAGGCAATCTATAGATTCAATGCAATCCCCATCAAGGTCCCATCAAAATTCTTCACAGATCTTGAGAGGACAATAATCAACTTTATATAGAAAAACAAAAAACCCAGGATAGCGAAAACAATCTTATACAATAAAGGAACTTCTGGAGGCATTACCTTCCCTGACTTCAAACTCTTTTACAGAGCTACAGTAATGAAAACAGCGTGGTACTGGCATAAAAACATAGAAGTCGACCAATGGAATCATATAGAAGACCGGATTTTAACCCACAAACCTATGAGCACCTCATTTTCAATAAAGGAGCTAAAAGTGTACAACGGAAGAAAGAAAGCATCTTCAACAAATGGTGCTGGCACAACTGGATGTCAACCTGTAGAAGAATGAAAATAGACCCATATCTATCACCATGCACAAAATTCAAGTCCAAATGGATCAAAGAACTCAATATCAATCTGAACACACTCAACCTGATAGAAGAGAAAATGGGAAGTACCTTACAACATATAGGCACAGGAGATCGCTTCCTATGTATAACCCCAGCAGCACAGACATTAAGGGCAACATTGAATAAATGGAACCTCCTGAAACTGAGAAGCTTCTGTAAAGCAAAGGACACTGTCACTAAGACAAAAAGGCACCCTACTGACTGGGAGAAGATCTTCACCAACCCCGCAACAGACAAAGGTCTGATCTCCAAAATATATAAAGAACTCAAGAAACTAGACGTTAAAATGATAATTAACCCAATTAAAAAAGGGGGCACTGAACTGAACAGAGAATTCTCAACAGAAGAAGTTCAAATGGCCAAAAGATACTTAAGGTCATGCTCAACCTCCTTAGCGATCAGAGAAATGCAAATCAAATCAACTTTGAGATATCATCTTACACCTGTCAGAATGGCTAAAATCAAAAACACCAAGGATAGCCTTTGCTGGAGAGGTTGTGGAATAATGGGTACCCTCATTCATTGCTGGTGGGAATGTAAACTTGTGCAACCACTTTGGAAATCAGTGTGGCGGTTTCTCAGAAAAATTGGGATAAACCTACCCCTGGACCCAGCAATACCACTCTTGGGAATATACCCAAGAGATCCCTTATCATATGACAAAAGCATTTGTTCAACTATGTTCATAGCAGCATTATTTGTAATAGCCAGAACGTGGAAGCATCCTAGGTGTCCTTCAATGGAAGAATGGATGAAGAAAGTGTGGAATATATACACATTAGAGTACTACTCTGTGGTAAAAAACAATGACTTCTTGAATTTTGCATGCAAATGGATGGAAATAGAAAATACTATACTGTGTGAGGTAACCCAGACCCAAAAAGAAGATCATGGGATGTACTCACTCATAATTGGCCATGGATAGGGGGCCACTGAGTCTATAATCTGTGGTCCTAAAGAAGCCAAACAAGAGGGCAATCCCAAGGAAAAACATATAGTTATCCTCCTGGCTGTGGGAAATAGACAAGATTGCCGAGCAAAAAATTGGAATCTTGGGGGTAGGGTGGTATGGGGGTAAGGGGAGATGGAGAGAGAAAAGTGTGAAAGAGAAGATGAAGGGAATTTGGGGAAACGGTATGATTGGGGATATAGGAAGGTTGGATAGAGGAGCAGGGAAACTCATATCTTAGTTAAGGGATCCACCTAAGGGTTGGCAAGAGACTTGAACTTGGAGTGGCTACCAGATGCCCAGGTCAATGTCCCCAGTTAGTTCATTGGGCACCTGAGGATAGGGAACCTGAAATGAACCTATCCTATAGCCATACTGATGAATATCTTGCATATCACCATAGAACCTTCATCTAGCGATGGATGGAGATAGAGACAGAGACCCACACTGGAGCACCGGACTGAGCTCCCAAGGTCCTAATGAGGAGCAGAAGGAGGGAGAACATGTACAATGAAGTCAGGACCACGAGGGGTGCACCCACCCACTGAGACAGTGGGGCCGATCTATTGGGAGCTCACCAAGGCCAGCTGGACTGTGACTGAAAAAGCATGGGATAAAACTGGACTCTCTGAACATGGCGGACAATGAGAGCTGACGAGAGGCCAAGGACAATGGCATGGGGTTTTGATCCTACTTCAGGTTCTGGCTTTGTGGGAGCCGAGACAGTTTTGATGTTCAACTTCCTAGATCTGGATGGAGGGGGGAGGACCTTGGACTTTCCACAGGGCAGTGAACCCTGACTGCTCCTGGGACTGGAGAGGGAGGAGAATAGAAGTGGGGGGAGGTGGAGAGCGGCGGGAGGATGGGTAGGGAAATGGGAGGCGGGGAGGAAGCGGAAAATTTTTTTTTCAATAAAAATAAATAAAATAAATAAATAAAAAAAAAGAAATTGATGAGAGAAAAGCGAGGCTTAAAAATGTAGAAATAAGTCAGGTTCCCAACAACTCAAGATGTGGTTATTAAGTTCCTCACGATGGGAGACCTAGTTCACATTTCCCTTAGGAAGAAAGGCAGTCCCAAGTCCCGAGAAGCATAGAAGCCACACTTAGAGGGGGCTGTGGTACACCTTGGTTCCTTCCCTTTCAGGAAACAAATGTTGAAGAGTCGTCCTTGAGCGAGGTACTTGTTAGAAGTTATTTATATACTTAGAACTCCACAGTCATTCTTGCCCCAAGTCACCTACATTTCAACGGAGAAAAACCCACACAACAAATCATTAAAATGTCCTATGCACATGTCAAGGTGTCCTTAGGGGTAGAAGAGCTACCTTTAGGAAAGGGAATTGAAAATGCTTTGTTGAAACATGTCGCAGAACATCTTATGAGACTGGAAATTGTACTACCTCACCAGGACGAAGTTCAAAGGGTGATAAGGGTGGTCAGACAGATACTTTAGTGCACTGAGGTACTAGCCTATGGACTTGATAGCTGGAACTCAAGATCCGGATCCCACCAAGTGGCAAGTAAGAACTGAGTAGCTGTCCTCTGACTTCCCCATGTGCACATTGGCGCACACCTGCCCCGGAACACACACATGAAGAAGGAAGGGATGGAGGAAGGGGAGGAGGAAAGGAGGGAGGGAGAGGGGGAAATAAGGAAGGAAGGAAGGAAGGAAGGGAGGGAAGGAGGAAGGGAGGGAGGAAGGAAGGAAGGATTGGTTTTTTTTTTTAAATGTTATTTAACAGGAGCACGCACTTCAGATCTTTAATACAGTGAGGGTTCCCAAGTTCTGTTCCCCTCACCATCTCCTCTCAGGGGTCTGTGAGTAATGTTTTCCTGGTACGTGGATAGCCGAGAATCACCAGTGTACCACATTTTTCAGGGAATTCTTTGCTGTGACTGAAGGTCTTTCTTTTAATTATGATAAAATATTAATTGTAATCCATTTTTTCCAAATACACCCTGAATCTGCCAATTGGAAAAAAAAAAGAAAGAAAGATATTCCTTTGAAGGTCCAAGAAGGATAAAGAATCGACTGGATCAAAAAAAAACATCTCCTCATCATATAATAATCAATACACAAAACATACAGAATAAAGAAAGAATATTAAGAGCGGCAAAGTAAAAAGGTCAAGTTACCTATAAAGGTAAACCTATCAGACTTACACCTGACTTCTCTATAGAAACCATGAAAGCCAGAAGGTCCTGGATAGATGTACTGCAGAAACTAAGAGACCATGGATGCAAGCACAGACTACTATACCCAGCCAAGCTTTTGTTCACTATAAATGGAGAAAACAAAATTTTCCAGGATAAAAACAAATTTAAACAATACGTAGCCACAAATCCAGCCTTACAGAAAGTAATAGAAGGAAAATCACAAACCAAGGAGTCCAACAATGCCCACAATAACTCAGACATCTAATGACCCTTCACCAGCACAACTTGAAGAAGGGAAACACACAAACTCTACTACCAAAAGAAAGAAAGAAAGAAAGGAAAAATGACCGGAGTTAACAACCACTGGTCATTAATATCACTTAATATCAATGGATTCAACTCCCCTATAAAGAGGCACAGGCTAAGAGATTGGATACGAAAACAGGATCCAACATTCTGCTGCTTACAAGAAACACACCTCAACCACAAAGACAGACATCTACTCAGAGTAAAGGGCTGGGAAAAGGTTTATCAAGCAAACGGACCTAAGAAACAAGCAGGTGTGGCCATACTAATTTCTAAGAAAGTTGACTTCAAACTAAAATCAATCAAAAGAGATGGAGAGGGACATTTTTTACTCATAACAGGAACAATTCACCAGGATGAAGTCTCAATCTTGAATATATATGCCCCTAATATAAAAGCACCCACTTATGTAAAAGAAACGTTACTAAAACTCAAGGCAGTCATCAAACCACACACACTAATAGTAGGAGATTTCAACACTCCTCTCTCACCAATGGACAGGTCAATCATACAGAAACCTAACAGAGAAATAACAGGATTAAGGGAGGTAATGAATCAAATGGACTTAACAGACATCTATAGAACATTCCACTCAAATAGGAAAGAATACACCTTCTTCTCTGCAGCTCATGGAACCTTCTCGAAAATAGACCACATACTCGGTAACAAAGCAAACTTACACAGTTACAAAAAAATATCGGTAACCACCTGTGTCTTATCAGATCACCATGGATTAAAGTTAGAATTCAACAACAATGCTATCCCCAGAAAGCCTATGAACTCATGGAAACTGGACAGTCAACTACTGAACCACACCTGGATCAAGGAAGAAATAAAGAAAGAAATTAAAGTCTTTCTTGAATTCAATGAAAATGAAGACTCAACATACTCAAACCTTTGGGACACTATGAAAGCAGTGCTAAGAGGAAAGTTCATAACATTAAGTGTCCACTTAAAGAAAACGGAGAAAGCACACATTGGATACTTAGTAGCCAACCTGAAAGCTTAAGAAAAAAAAGAAGCAGACACACCTAGGAGAAGTAGAAGACTGGAAATAATCAAATTGAGGGCTGAAATCAACAATATAGAAACAAAGAAAACAATCCAAAGAATCAATGAAACAAAAAGCTGGTTCTTGGAGAAAATCAATAAGATTGATAAACCCCTATCCAAACTAATCAAACGGCAGAGAGAGAATACGCAAATTAACAAAATCAGAAACGAAAAGGGAGACATAACCACAGACACAGAGGAAATTCAGAGAATCATTAGATCTCTAATGAGTAACAAAGGCAAAGTTATACTGATGATGTGAAAGCAAAAGTGAGGTGTGCTGAGAGAAAGGGAATGAGTAGAGAGGAAACAAGAAAATTTTTTTAAAAATGTTAAAGGTGATATGCAAGATATTCATCAGTATAGGATAGGGTCATTTCAGGTTCCCTCTCCTCAGTTGCCCAAGGTACCAGTTGGGGACATCTCCCTGGACACCTGCGAACCCCTCTAGAGTCAAGTCTCTTGCCAACCCTAAGATGGCTCCCTTAGTTAGGATATATACTTCGCTGCTCCCGTATCCACCCTTCCTATATCCCAACCATCCCAATCGCCCAAGCTCCTCCCATCCTCCCCTTCTCATGTTTCTCATCCCATTTCCCCTTTGCCCCATACCACCTCACCCGCAAGTTCCCAGTTTTGCCCTGCAATCTTGTCTACTTCCCCTCTCCAGGCGGATGACTATACGATTTTCTTTGGGTTCACTTTCTTATTTAGCTTCTCTAGGATCACAAATTGTGTGCTCGATGTCCTTTATTTATGGCTAAAAACTGATTATGAGTGAGTACATCCCATGTTCCTCTTTTTGGGTCTGGGATACCTCACTCAGGATAGTGTTTTCTATTTCCATCCGTTTGCACGCAAAATTCGAGAAGTCATAGTTTTTTAACGCTGAGTAGTACTCTAATATGTATATATTCCACACTTTCTTCATCCATTCCTCCATTGAAGGGCATATAGGTTGTTTCCAGGTTCTGGCTATTACAAACAATGCTGCTATGAACATAGTTGAACAGATACTTTTGTCATATGATAGGGGGTCTCTTGGGTATATTCCCAAGAGTGGTATTACTGGATCTTGGGGTAGGTTGATCCCAAATTTCCTGAGAAATCGCCACACTGATTTCCAAAGTAGTTGCACAAGTTTGCATTCCCACCAGCAATGGATGAGTGTACCCCTGTCTCCACAACCTCTCCAGCAAATGCTATCATTGGTGTTTTTGATTTTAGCCATTCTGACAGGGGTAAGATGGTATCTCAAAGTTGTTTTAATTTGCATTTCCCTTATCGCTAAGGAGGTTGAGCATGACCTTAAGTGTCTTTTGGCCATTTGAATTTCTTCTGTTGAGAATTCTCTGTTCAGTTCAGTGCCCCATTTTTTAATTGGGTTAATTAGCATTTTAAAGTCTAGTTTCTTGAGTTCTTTATATATTTTGGAGATCAGACCTTTGTCTGTTGCAGGGTTGGTGAAGATCTTCTCCCAGTCAGTGGGTTGCCTTTTTGTCTTAGTGATAGTGTCGTTTGCTTTACAGAAGCTACTCAGTTTCAGGAGGTCCCATTTATTCAATGTTGTCTTTAATGTCTGTGCTGCTGGGGATAAACGTAGGAAGTGGTCTCCTGTACCCATATGTTGTAGAGTACTTCCAACTTTTTCTTCTATCAGGTTCAGTGTGTTCAGACTAATATTGAGGTCTTTAATCCATTTGGACTTGAGCTTTGTGCATGGTGATAGATATGGATCTATTTTCATTCTTCTACATGTTGACAACCAGTTCTGCCAGCACCATTTGTTGAAGATGCTCTCTTTTTTCCATTAAATACTTTTAGCTCCTTTATCAAAAATTAGGTGTTCATATGTTTGTGGGTTAAAATCAGGGTCTACTCGGTTCCATTGATCGACTTCTCTGTTTTTATGTCAATAACAAGCTGTTTTCAATACTGAGGCTCTGTAATAGAGTGTGAGGTCAGGGATGGTAATGCCTCCAGACGATCCTTTATTATATAAGATTGTTTTGGCTATCCTGGGTTTTTTGTTTCTCCATATAAAGTTGATTATTGTCCTCTCAAGATCTGTGAAGAATTTTGATGGGATTTTAATGGGGATTGCATTGAATCTATAAATTGCCCTTGGTAGAATTGCTATTTTTACGATTTTGGTCCTCCTAATCCAAGAGCAAGGGAGATCCTTCCATTTTCTGGTATCCTCCTCAATTTCTTTCTTCATTGACTTAAAGTTCTTGTCAAATAGATCCTTCACTTCCTTGGTTAGAGTTACCCCAAGATATTTTATGCTATTTGTGGCTATCATGAAGGGTGATGCTTCTCTGATTTCCATCTCTGCTTCCTTTTCCTTTGTGTATAGGAGGGCAACTGATTTTTTGGAATTGATCTTGTATCCTGCAACGCTACTAAAGGTGTTTATCAGCTGAAGGAGTTATTTGCTGGAGTTTTTGGGGTCGCTTATGTACACTATCATATCGTCTGCAAATAATGAAAGTTTAACTTCTTCCTTTCCAAGTTGAATCCCTTTGATCCCCTTATGTTGTCTTATTGCTATTGCTAGAATTTCAAGCACTATATTAAAGAGGTATGGAGAGAGTGGACAACCTTGTCGTGTTCCTGATTTAGTGGAATAGCTTTGAGTTTCTCTCCATTTAATTTGATGTTAGCTGATAGCTTGCTATATATAGCTTTTATTATACTTAGGTACGACCCTTGTATTCCTAATCTCTTTAAGACCTTTATCATAAAGCGATGTTGAATTTTGTCAAATGCTTTTTCAGCATCTAATTAAATGATCATATTTTTTTTCTTTCAGTTTATTTATATGATGGATTACGTTGAAAGATTTTCATATATTGAACCAGCCCTGCATCTCTGGGATGAAGCCTACTTGATCATAATGGATAATTTTTCTAATGTATTCTTGGATTCGGTTTGCCAGTACTTTATTGAGTATTTTTGCGTCGATGTTCATGAGTGAGATTGGCCTGTAGTTCTCTTTCTTGGTTGTGTCTTCGTGTGGTTTTGGTAACAGAGTAACTGCAGCTTCATAAAAGGAATTTGGCAATGACTTCTCTGTTTCTATATTGTGAAATACATTAAGGAGTATATGTATTAGGTCTTCTTGGAAGATCTGGTAGAATTCTGCATTGAAGCCGTCTGGACCTGGGCTTTTTTTGGTGGGGAGGTTTTTTATAACAACTTCTAATTCTTCGTGACTAACAGGTCTATTTAGATTGTTCACCTGGTCCTGGTTTAACTTTGGTATATGGTACTTATCTAAAAAAGTTTCCATTTCTTTTACATTTTCCAATTTTGTGGCATACAGGTTTTTGTAGTAAGAACTAATGATTCTCTGAATTTCCTCTGTGTCTGTGGTTATGTCTCCCTTTTCGTTTCTGATTTTGTTAATTTGCGTATTCTCTCTCCGCCGTTAGATTAGTTTGGATAGGGGTTTATCAATCTTATTGATTTTCTCCAGGAACCAGCTTTTTGTTTCACTGATTCTTTGGATTGTTTTTTGTGTTTCTATTTTGTTGATTTCAGCCCTCAATTTGATTATTTCCAGTCTTCTACATCTCCTAGGTGAGTCTGCTTCTTTTTTTTCTAAAGCTTTCAGGTGGGCTATTAAGTCTCCAATGTGTGCTTTCTCCATTTTCTTTAAGTGGGCGCTTAATGCTATGAACTTTCCTTTTAGCACTGCTTTCATAGTGTCCCATAGGTTTGAGTATGTTGAGTCTTCGTTTTCATTGAATTCAAGAAAGACTTAATTTCTTTCTTTATTTCTTCCTTGATCCAGGTGTGGTTCAGTAGTTGACTGTCTAGTTTCCATGAGTTCATAGGCTTTCTAGGGATAGCATTATTGTTGAATTCTAACTTTAATCCATGGTGATCTGATAAGACACAGGTGGTTACCGATATTTTTTTGTAACTATGTAAGTTTGCTTTGTTACTGAGTATGTGGTCTATTTTCGAGAAGGTTCCATGAGCTGCAGAGAAGAAGGTATATTCTTTCTTATTTGAGTGGAATGTTCTATAGATTTCTGTTAAGTCCATTTGATTCATTACCTCCCTTAATCCTCTTATTTCTCTGTTAGGTTTCTGTCTGATTGACCTGTCCATTGGTGAGAGAGGAGTGTTGAAATCTCCTACTATTAGTGTGTGTGGTTTGATGACTGCCTTGAGTTTTAGTAACGTTTCTTTTACATAAGCGGGTGCTTTTATATTAGGGGCATATATATTCAGGATTGAGACTTCATCCTGGTGAATTGTTCCTGTTATGAGTAAAAAATGTCCCTCTCCATCTCTTTTGATTGATTTTAGTTTGAAGTCAACTTTCTTAGAAATTAGTATGGCCACACCTGCTTGTTTCTTAGGTCCGTTTGCTTGATAAACCTTTTCCCAGCCCTTTACTCTGAGTAGATGTCTGTCTTTGTGGTTGAGGTGTGTTTCTTGTAAGCAGCAGAATGTTGGATCCTGTTTTCGTATCCAATCTCTTAGCCTGTGCCTCTTTATAGGGGAGTTGAATCCATTGATATTAAGTGATATTAATGACCAGTGGTTGTTAACTCCGGTCATTTTTCCTTTCTTTCTTTCTTCCTTTCTTTCTTTCTTTCTTTCTTTTGGTAGTAGAGTTTGTGTGTTTCCCTTCTTCAAGTTGTGCTGGTGAAGGGTCATTAGATGTCTGAGTTATTGTGGGCATTGTTGGACTCCTTGGTTTGTGATTTTCCTTCTATTACTTTCTGTAAGGCTGGATTTGTGGCTACATAGTGTTTAAATTTGTTTTTATCCAGAAAAATTTTGTTTTCTCCATTTATAGTGAACAAAAGCTTGGCTGGGTATAGTAGTCTGTGCTTGCATCCATGGTCTCTTACTTTCTGCAGTACATCTATCCAGGACCTTCTGGCTTTCATGGTTTCCATAGAGAAGTCAGGTGTAAGTCTGATAGGTTTACCTTTATAGGTAACTTGACCTTTTTTCTTTGCCGCTCTTAATATTCTTTCTTTATTCTGTATGTTTTGTGTTTTGATTATCATATAATGAGATGTTTTTTTTTTTTTTTCGATCCAGTTGATTCGGTGTTCTGTATGCTTCATGGACTTTCAAAGGAATATCTTTCTTAAGGTTGGGAAAGTTTTCTTCTATAATTTTATTAAATATATGTTCTGGACCATTGAACTGTACTTCTTCTCCTTCTTCTATCCCTATTATTCTTAAGTTTGTTCTTTTTATTGTGTCCCAGATATCCTGAATGTTTTGTGATGAGAATTTGTTGGTTATGCTGTTTTCTTTGATCAGACTCTTTATTTTCTCTATGGTATCTTCAGTGTCTGAGATTCTTTCTTCTATCTCTTGTAATCTGTTGGTGGTACTTGTCTCTGTTCTTCCTGTTCATTTATCCAAATTTTCCATCTCCATCCTTCCCTTGTTTTATGTTTTCTTTATAACTTCCACTTCATTCTTCAAGTCTTGAACCGTTTCCCTTACCTGTTTGATTACATTTTCTTGTTTCTCTTGGTTTTCTTCGGTATCTTAAAGAGATTTATTCATTTCCTCTATCTTTTTGTTTGTAGTCTCTAATTGATTATGGCAGTTTTTCACCTCCTGTTTAAGGTCCTCTATTATTTTCATATAATTCACTTTTGAGTCGAATTCTTCTAATTCTTCTGGATTAGGGTGTACACTTCTTATTTCGGGATTCCTGGATTCTTGTGATATCACGTTGCCTTTCAAGTTGTTGGGGGAATTCTTGCATTGGCACCTGCCCATCTCTTCCTTCAAATGGAGCCAGGAGAGGCCTGGTGTCTTGGAGCAGTCTTTGCTGTGACTAACTCTCTGTGTGTATCTCCTCAGTGTAGGGGCAGGAACTGTTCCCTTCCAGATGAACTCTTCAACACCAAAGCAGGGATGCCTGGTATTCTAATGCCCCGCGGACAAAAGGGCGAATGCAGGGGGTAGGGCAGGGTCGAGTAGAACACAGGCGACACTGCAGTACAAGCTGGAGGTGCCTGTGCTCCCTTTCGGGGGTTGCTGAGGCCTGCCCGCTAGGCAGGCACTCACTGCTCTGGTTGGGTGGCCTTAGTGTAGGGGGATTTGTGCTCTCTACTGGGACAGTCTGCCCCAGGATAGCACACACTCACCCATCCAGATGGAACTTCTCAGCACCTACACAGGGACTCCTGGTAGCCCAATGAGCCAGGGACCAAGGGAAGTAGGAGGCAGGCAGAGTGGGTCCAGGAGAGCACAGCAGACACTGCAGCCCCAGCAGCAGGGGCATGCGTTCCCTGGCGGGGACCTTGAGGACTGCCCTCTAGTCAGGCACTCACTGCTCTGGGTTGGTAGCCTTAGTGAAAGGGCGGGCAGCTGTTCCACAGCAAAGGATCTTGCAGGCAAGGCAGGCTTGGGGGTGGGGGTGGGGGCACCTGTGTAGGAAAGAAAGCCCTGCAGCAGGAGCTGGGGGAGGGGTGTTTGTGCTCTCTACCGGGACAGTCCACCCCAGAATAGCACACACTCACCCGTCCAGTTGGAACTTCTCAGCACCTACACAGGGACTCCTGGTAGCCCCAATGAGCCAGGGACCACGGGAAGTAGGGCACAGGCCTAGCGGGTCCAGGAGAGCACAGCAGACCCTGCAGCCCCAGCAGCAGGGGCCCGCGTTCCCTCGCGGGGACCTTGAGCCAGATTTCAATTCTTAAGAATTGGAAACCTTTCTCAGATAAATCAAACATGAGTTAGGCTAATTGCATAGGGCCAGTAGGACAGATAGAAAGGCTGAGGTCATATGTGGCATATATATTAGAGATGCTAAGAGGTTGTGATCTTTTATAACAATGGAATACCCAGATAAACATTTATTTGATCTCAGTACTGACCACAAGCCAACTTACATTCTTTGAAAAGATACTATAAATCACTATAAAAAAACAGATACCAAACATTCATACTGTCCAAACAAACAGAACAACTGGCAAACTCTCATAGAAACCAATGATCCTAACTTTAAAATTATTAACAAAGAAAGCTATATCAGTTAAACAATGGCTTATAAAAATAGAGAAACTACAGTCTTTAGAATATCTGGTATAGGAGCAAAAAGGTTTTCAGCATAATGAACATTCAACTAGCCTTTTGAATTTTCCTGTATTTGTTGTTAAATAGAAATTTGGGAAATGGAGAATGGCAACAGATCTATGATCTCTTAATAATGTAATTCCAACAATGGCCTCTCTCCAATCTGGAATTCCTTTGACTTCCCTATTGCCTAAATGATGGCCTCTTATAGTCACTGATTTAAAAGTTTGTTTCTTCACCAAACCTTTACAAGAAAAAAACAGAGAAATATTTGTCTTTGCTGTGCCTACTCAGAGATTGCTAAAAGATATCAGTGGTAGATTTCCCACAGGAAATGTTAAATAGCCCCATCCCATGCCAATATTTTGTAAGTCAGCCATTGGAAAAGATAGTAATCTATTTCCTAAATCTTAAGTTTAACATTACATTGATGACATTTTGCTATCTGATTCAAATATGGATACTTTAAAAAGAATGTTTGAAGAAGTAAAGAAAATTTTGCCTTGTTGAGGTTTACACATTGATCCTGAAAAAATATAAAAAGGAGATTATTTATATTATTTGGGTTATAAAATAGGTTTATAGGAAATTAGACCACAAAAGTTGTAATTAAAAAGAGATCAATTGTAGACTCTATTACTTTCAAAAAATGCTAGAAGACATTTCCAATCTAATACTTATATGCTACTCTCATGGTGCTAAGAGATTTTAAAGAAACTTTCAGTATAGTTACCTATCTACAATACATGGAAATAGATGTTTTGCATATTGAAACCCCTGAATTTATTTCAGATGATACAAAATTTACTTTAGTATTCAACCAGATTCAAGATTTAATCAGGAATAGACTTCACTTTCCTTGATCCATATATATATGCCAGTTCCTCTAGCAAAAGGCAATGCAGAAATAGATCAATTATTGTTTGGAAATGTGCTAACCATCTCAGAATTTCACAAAATAACCCTGTTATTTCTAGAGTAAAGCTTTAAAAAAGAACCTTTTCATTAAATTGCAACAAGACAAGGGAATTATGAGGAGATGCTGTACTTGTTCTTTTTAAAACAAAACATTACTCCCTGCAGGAAGTAACACAAAGCGTATTCAAAGGAATGAAATTTGGCAGGTGGGTGTGTTTTATTTTTTAGAATTTGGAAAATTAAAGTATGGTATACCACACCATTGATACGTATTCACATTTTCAATGGGCAACTGTCTTGAGTTCAGGAAAGACTGATTTAGTATCACACATTTGCTTGAAGTTATTTCCATCATGTTTATACCAGCACAAATAAAAACAGACAATGATCCAGTATATGTCTCCAAGAAAATAAAACAGGTTTTTTTTCTTATTATAATTTAACATATATTACAGGTATAGCAAATAATCCTTCAAGTCAGGCAGTTATAGATTGATCAAACTGAACTATAAATAATATGTCAAGCTAACAGAAAGTAATGAGAAAGACTGCCAAAATAGATTGCATAAAGCTCTATTAACCTTGAATTTTTAATGCTAATGAGAATAGAACAGCAGCTGCATAAAGACATTGGATAACAGAGAAAACTTCTGAGTTAAGTCAGTCAGAACATCCTAGGAAATATTGACCTCAGAATGAAAACCAGCAGATATGCTATTTTGGGGAAGGAGAAACCTCTTGATAAACATAAATGACAGTTCATTCACAGAGATGACAATACTACAGGTTGTAGAGAAGCTCAGGAGTTTTTCCTGTCTTTCCAGGAAAGAGACTATCTTCATAAAATCAAGAGATCTCAGATATCTAGATGCCTAAAAAGAAAAGATAGATATCCAGAAAGAATCACCAAGCAAAGAGAAATCTGACTTATGATGCCAATATCCGCTGCAGGGTAAAATGTCTCTACCTCAAACACATATCTCCTTACTTCTCAGTATCCTGGTATACCACTCACAGGAGAAAACCCAACAATTTCATCAATAGTCAATACTCCTTTTTTGTACTTAGGTCAGTAATTTCTATGAGAGAGCTATGAGATCCCACAGCCCAGAAAAGGATATAACAGAACTGGAAGATAAATTTTCATGCAGGAAGTCAGCATTTTCTTTATAAGTTAGTGAGTGAAAATTGACTCCTCAAGTTCTTTCAAGATATAATAACTGCTCCAATATTATTGATGCATGAGTCTAGAAAAGAGCATGTGGTCTTTTGTGTTACTGTAAAGACATCTGACTGTAATTATCTTTCTTTCTATTGACTCACCATCTTCCTGTTAGTCTGAATATACACTAGAATAGTGCCCAGGGTTCTCTTGTACTTTTGATATTCCTAATTTGACTGAAACTCATAGAATTCCTGATTTTCTCCCATGTTAAAAATCTTATGATATGTTCTCATTTCCCTTAGTGCTTCTTATTATGGGAGGATCAAACCCATGATGCTCCATCTTCCCTATGGGATATTCATGAATGTAACTGGACCTTCGGCATCCAATACAATTTTTCTAATGTAATCAATTTATTCTTTATACACTGATGTAGCTCACACTACTCAGGACAATTTGGTGACATTATGATGGGAGGTTTGTTATGGGCCAACTGCAAGGACACAGAATGAGTGGTCTGAGATCACCTACACAATCCTGCATACTTGCAGAGTGATGCCCTAACCATCATGACAGAAACAAAGATCTGTATTTTGGTTATAGCCATTTTAAGTACACAAGTTAAATAAGCTATTTAGGATGCTCTGTAGGGCAAGTTCCAGGCCTAGGAAAGAACCCTTTCTCTTCTTATCTCCCAGTGAGACCTACAGGCCCCAGGCTTCAAAATTAATTAATATTCCCTTTGTTAGTTAAAAATCTCCTTATTCTCTTTCTGTCAGCTAGAGATGCCTCCAGACCTGACATTCCAGCATCTTCCCCTTCCTCTTCCTGTTTGGTATAGAAATGCCTCTGAAAAAAAAAAGTTGACAGCTTGATCAGAAATACAGACTTGATGTCCATTTCTTGTATCTTTTGCCACTCCATTCCTTTCTCTTACAGGTTACCAGGGACCCCGATTCATATCCTGCTGGTTGGGATACCATCATACATCCCTACTTCACTACTTGACAGTTTGACTTGGGGGTCAAGTCTAAACAAAGTCCTCTCTAGTGAATTCTGGTTTTGATTCTGCTACTCATGGTTTCAGCTCAAAAACCAATCTTCAGATTGCAATTGGTAGTATAGGGAAGAAAATAGGCAGGCATTAGAGTCCAGGAAAAACATTGGAAGACAGGGAAGGAATTTACTCCTCACATCAGGATATTAAGAATAGTTTATTGAATATACTACCCTTTCCTTCAACCAATCACCCACTACTGCTTCTGGGAACCAGTCATGGAGTATTGTATCAAGACTCACATTGATGGCCCCTCTTTTTTTTAATCAGACTACTATATGGTCATGTCCTCCATATTTACAAAATTCAATTATGAGATTAAACTCTTCTTCATTGTGTATGTGGAGATGAAGTTTGGGTCAGGAAAGGTAGAATATAGTCCAAGTTTCAAGTATCACTTTTGTGTCACAAATCAAGGCTCTCATAGCATTTTCTCAAGTTTGGCTACCAGTCACTAATTGAGATGAAACTTGATGATAAGCAGCTCATATTCCATACCTTCCGATGAGTTTCATGACCTGGGCAATATTTCTTGCTCTGTGTCAGGGATGGGAGGTTACTCATAAAGAAATGCCCAAGGTTCCTCAGACAAAATAAGTTACTGACATTGCCTCTAGTTTCCTATAAGAAATACATAAGGCGCAGATGCGGTGGATGTGGCGCAGATGCGGTGGACACGGCACAGACGCGGCAGACACAGCGCAGACTTGAACTTATATTTTTTGATGGTTCAAGCATGAAACAGTGAAGCCCACACTGAGAGCAGATTGTCCCACTACAATTAAATCAAGTAGGTTTTTGGTGGCTGGCCTGCAGAGTGGTCGGCCTTCTGTGGCGAGATCCCTGGTGAACAGGGAGCCTGGTTCTGTCCCTGAAGACCCTCCTGAGTCTTCTGCTGCGGGACCCAGGAAATAGAGCGGGGGCATTCCCCGACCCCCTTGACTCCCCGGTCAATCTGCGGTGGCTGCTCCCCTCTGCTGGGGCTGCTCCTCTTCTGCTGAGACCTCTCTCTCCCTGGTCCATCCAAGATTGCACCCAGGGGCTTCCTTCCTTCTCCCTCCCTTCGGGGGGGATGCGGGATACCCCAATTCAGCCTGTTTGGGCACTGGATCGGGTGCTCAGGGCAGAGGGCAGCAGGAGTTTCTTTGTTTTGGTGGCTGGCCTGCAGAGTGGTAGGCCTTTTGTTGGTGAGGTCCCTCGTGAATGGGGAGCCTGGTCCTGTTCCTGAAGACCCCTCTGAGTGGTGAGAGGGATCTCGGCCTGCAGCGGGAGCCAGGAAATGGAGCGGGGGCATTTTGTAAGTGGGGACCCTGGCCAGCAGGGAAACCTGATACTGTTTTAGAAGACCCATTAGATAGCATCGGCAGGAGGAGATGGGCAGGCGCCAAGGCAAGAATTCACCCAACAATCTGAAAAACAACATGAAAACACCAGAACCCAAAGATCTCACATCAGAAGGTCTTGAACACCCTAACACAGAAGATGTGGAAAAAATTGACTTTATGAAAGCAATAGAGTACCTTAAACAAAATGTAAAAAATGTCCTTATAGAAATGGATGAGAAGCATAACAAAAAATTTGAAGAAATGAATAAATATGGAAAAGATACCCTGGTAAACCAAGAAAAAAAATGATCAAACAGGTAATGGAAACAGTTCAAGAATTGAAAACTGAAGTGGAAGCAAGGAAGAAATCACAAACTGAGGACCAGCTGCATATGGAAAATCTAGGTCAACGAGCAGAGACTACAGAACCAAGCATAATCAATAGAATACAAGAGTTAGAAGGAAGAATCTCAGATCCTGAGGACACCATAGAGAAAATAAATGCACTGATCAAAGAAAACAGCAAAGCCAACAAATTCTCATCACAAAACATTCATGAAATATGGGGCACAATAAAAAGACCAAACCTAAGAATAACAGGGATAGAAGAAGGAGAAGAGTCACAGCTCAAAGGCCCAGAAAATATTTTTAACAAAATTATGGAAGAAAACTTTCCCAACATAAAGAGAGATATTCCTTTGAATATTTAAGAAGCATACAGAACACCAAATAGACTAGATCAAAAAAAAAATCGCCTCGCCATAATGATCAAAACACAAAACATACAGATTAGAGAAAGAATATTAAGAACTGCAAAGGAAAAAGGTCAAGTAATTTATAAAGGTAAACCGATCAGACTTATACCTGACTTCTCTATGAAAAACATGAAAGGCAGAAGGTCCTGGATAGAGGTACTGCAGAAACTAAAAGACCATGGATGCAAGCCCAAACTACTATACCCAACCAAACTATCGTTCACTATCAATGGAGAAAACAAAACATTCCAGGATAAGAACAAATTTAAACAATACGTAGGCACAAATCCAGTCTTACAGAAAGTAATAGAAGGAAAATCATGATTCAAGAAATCCAACATTGCCAACATTGCCTACAATAACTCGGGCATCTAGTGACCCTTCACCAGCACATCTCAAAGAATGGAAACACACAAACTCTATTACCAAAAACAATAAGAAACACTGGTCATTAATATCACTTAATATTAATGGACTCAATTCACCTATAAAAAGGCACAGGCTAAGAGATTGGATACGAAAACAGGTTCCAACATTCTGCTGTATACAAGAAACATATCTCAACAACAAAAATAGGCATCTACTCAGAGGAAAGGGTTGAGAAAAAGTTTTTCAAGTAAATGGGCCTAAGAAACAAGCAGGTGTAGCCATACTAATTTCTTTTTTTTAAATTTCCACCTCCTCCCCGCCACCCATTTCCATCCCCCTCCTCCCGCCCCTTTCCCCCTCCCCCCACTCCTCTTCTCCTCCCTCTCCAGTCCCAAGAGCAGTCAGTGTTCCTTGCCCTATGGAAAGTCCAAGATCCCCCCCCTCCATCCAGGTCCAGGAAGGTGAACATCCAAACTCTCTAGGCTCCCACAAAGCCAGAACATGAAGTAGGATCAAAACCCCATGCCATTGTCCTTGGCCTCTCATCAGCTCTCATTATCCGCCATGTTCAGAGTCCAGTTTCATCCCATGCTTTTTCAGTCACAGTCCAGCTGGCCTTGGTGAGCTCCCAATAGATCAGCTCCACTGTCTCAGTGGGTGGATGCACCCCTCGTGGTCCTGACTTCCTTGTTTATGATCTCCCTCCTTCTGCTCCTCGTTAGGACCTTGGGAACTCAGTCTGGTGCTCCAGTGTGGGTCTCTGTCTCTAACTCCATCCATCGCTAGATGAAGGTTCTATGGTGATATGCAAGATATTCAATCAGTATGGCTATGGGATAGGGTCATTTCAGGTTCCCTATCCTCAGCTGCCCAAGGAAATAATTGGGGACATTGCCCTGGGCACCTGGTAGCCACTCCAAGTTCAAGTCTCTTGCCAAACCTTAGGTGGCTCCCTTAACTAAGATATGTGCTTCCCTGCTCCCCCTATCCAACCTTCTTTTATCCCCAATCATCCCATTTCCCAAAGTTCCCCCCATCCTCTCCTTCACACTTTTCTCTCCCCATCTCCCCTTACTCCCATCCCACCCCCAAGATTCCAATTTTTTTGCCCGGCAATCTTGTCTACTTCCCATAGCCAGGGGGATAACTATATATTTTTCCTTGGGTTCACCCTCTTATTTAGCTTCTTTAGGATCACAAAATATAGACTCAGTGACCCCTATCCATGGCTAGAAACCAATTAAGAGTGAGTACATCCCATGATCTTCTTTTTGGGTCTGGGTTACCTCACTCAGGATAGTATTTTCTATTTCCATCCATTTGCATGCAAAATTCGAGAAGTCATTGTGTTTTACCGCAGAATAGTAGTCTAATGTGTATATATTCCAACTTTCTTCATCCATTCTTCCATTGAAGGACATCTAGGATGCTTCCACGTTCTGGCTATTACAAATAATGCTGCTATGAACATAGTTGGACAAATGCTTTTGTCATATGATAGGGTATCTCTTGGGTATAGTCCCAAGAGTGGTATTGCTGGGTCCAGGGGTAGGTTGATCCAAACTTTCCTGAGGAACCGTCACACTGATTTCTAAAGTGGTTGCACAAGTTTACATTCCCACCAGCAATGAATGAGGGTACCCATTTCTCCACAACCTCTCCAGCAAAGGTTATCATGGTGTTTTTGATTTTAGCCATTCTGACAGGTGTAAGATGATATCTCAAAGTTGTTTTGATTTGCATTTCTCTGATCGCTAAGGAGGTTGAGCATTACCTTAAGTGTCTTTTGGCCATTTGAACTTCTTCTGTTGGGAATTCTCTGTTCAGTTCAGTGCCCCATTTTTTAATTGGGTTAATTAGCATTTTAAAGTCTAGTTTCTTGAGTTCTTTATATATTTTGGAGGTCAGAGCTTTATCTGTTGTGGGGTTGGTGAAAATCTTCTCCCAGTCAGTGGGTTGACTTTTTGTCTTAGTGACAGTGTCCTTTGCTTTACAGAAGCTTCTCAGTTTCAGGAGGTCCCGTTTATTCAATGTTGCCCTTAATGTCTGTGCTTTTGGGGTTATACATAGGAAGCGATCTCGTGTGCCCATGTGTTGTAGGGTACTTCCCATTTTCTCTTCTATCAGGTTGAGTGTGTTCAGATTTATAGTGAGGTCTTTGATCCATTTGGACTTGATTTGTGTGCATGGTGATAGATATGGGTCTATTTACATTCTTCTACAGGTTGATATCCAGTTATGCCAGCACCATTTGTTGAAGATGCTTTCTTTCTTCCGTTGTATACTTTTAGCTCCTTTATTGGAAATGAGGTGTTCATAGGTTTGTGGGTTAAAATCTGGCTCTTCTATACGATTCCATTGGTCGACTTCTCAGTTTTTATGCCAGTACCACGCTGTTTTCATTACTGTAGCTCTGTAATAGAGTTTGAAGTCAGGGATGGTAATGCCTCCAGAAGTTCCTCCATTGTATAAGACTGTTTTGGCTGTCTTGGGTTTTTTGTTTTTCCATATAAAGTTGATTATTGTCCTCTCAAGATCTGTGAAGAATTTTGATGAGACCTTGATGGGGATTGCATTGAATCTATAAATTGCCCTTGGTAGAACTGACATTTTTACTATGTTGATCCTCCCAATCCAAGAACAGGGAAGATCCTTCCATTTTCTGGTATCCTCTTCAATTTCGTTCTTCAATGCCTTAAAGTTCTTGTCAAATAGATCTTTCACTTCCTTGGTTAGAGTTACCCCAAGATATTTAGCTGTTTGTGGCTATCATGAAAGATGATGATTCTCTTATTTCCCTCTCTGCTTCCTTATCCTTTGTGTATAAGAGGGCGACTGATTTATTGGAGTTGATCTTGTATCCTGCCACATTACTAAAGGTGTTTATCAGCTGTAAGAGTTTTTTGTTGGAGTTTTTGGGGTCACTTATGTACACTATCATATCATCTGCAAATAATGCATGTTTAACTTCTTCCTTGCCAATTCGAATCCCGTTTATACCCTTATGTTGTCTTATTGCTGTTGCTAAAACTTCAAGCACAATATTGAAGAGGTATGGAGAGAGTGGACAGCCTTGGTGTTTTCCTGGTTTTAGTGGGATGGATTTAAGTTTCTCTCCATTTAATTTGATGTTAGCTGTCAGCTTGTTGTAAATAGCTTTTTATATTTAGGTATGACCCTTGTATCCCTAATCTCTCCAAGACTTTTATCATAAAGGGATGTTGAATTTTGTCAAATGCTTTTTCAGCATCTAATGAAACGATCATATGTTTTTTTTTTCTTTCAGTTTATTTATATGATGGATTACATTGATAGATTTGCGTATTTTGAACCAGCCCAGCATCTCTGGGATGAAGCCTACTTGATCATAATAGATAATTTTTCTAATGTGTTCGTGGATTCGGTTTGCCAGTATTTTGTTGAGGATTTTTGTGTCAATGTTCATGAGTGAGATTGGAATGTAATTCTCTTTCTTGGTTGAGTCTTTGTGTAGTTTTGGTATCAGAGTTACTGTAGCTTCATAAAAGGAATTTGGCAATGACTCTTCTGTTTCTATATTGTGAAATACATTTAGGAGTATAGGTATTAGGTCTTCTTGGAACTTCTGGGAGAATTCCGTATTGAAACCATCTGGTCCTGGACTTTTTTTGGAAGGGAGGTTTTTGATAAAAGCTTCTAATTCTTCGCGAATAAGAGGTCTATTTAGGTTGTTCACCTGGTCCTGGTTTAACTTTGGTATATGATATTTATCTAAAAAAGTGTCCATTTCTTTTACATTTTCTAGTTTTGTGACATACAGGCTTTTGTAGTAAGATCTAATGATTCTCTGAATTTCCTCTGTGTCTGTGGTTATGTCCCCCTTTTCTTTTCTGATCTTATTAATTTGCAAATTTTCTCTCTGCCGTTTGATTAGTTTGGATAGGGGTTTATCAATCTTGTTGATTTTCTCCAGGAACCAGCTTTTTGTTTCATTGATTCTTTCAATTGTTTTCTGTGTTTCTTTTGTTGATTTCAGCCCTCAGTTTGATTATTTCCATTCTTCTACTCCTCCTTTGTGAGTCTGCTTCTTTTTTTTCTAGAGCTTTCAGGTGGGCTGCTAAGTCTCCCATGTGTGCTTTCTCTGTTTTCTTTAAGTGGGCACTTAGTGTTATGAACTTTCCTCTTAGGACTCTTTTCATAGTGTCCCATAAGTTTAGTATGTTGTTTCTTTATTTTCATTGAATCCAAGAAAGACTTTAATTTCTTTCTTTATTTCTTTCTTAATCCAGGTATGGTTCAGTAGTTGACTGTTCAGTTTCCATGAGTTTGTAGGCTTTCTGGGGGTAGCATTGTTGTTGAATGCTAGCTTTAATTCATGGTGATCTGATAAGATACAGGAGGTTACTAATATTGTTTGTAACTGTGGATGTTTGCTTTGTTACCGAGTATGTGGTCAATTTTTGAGAAGGTACCATGAGCTGCAGAGAAAAAGGTATATTCTTTCCTATTTGGGTGGCATATTCTATAGATGTATGTTAACTCCATTTGATTCCCTACCTCCATTAATTCTCTTATTTCTCTCTTAGGTTTCTCTCTAATTGACCTGTCCATTGGTGAGAGAGATGTGTTGAAGTCTCCTACTATTAGTGTGTGCGGTTTGATGGCTGCCTTTAGTTTTAGCAATGTTTCTTTTAGGTACGTGGGTTCTTTTATATTAGGGGCATAGATATTCAGCATTGAGACTTCATTCTGATGAATTGTTCCTGTTATGAGTAGAAAATGTCCCTCCCCATCTCTTCTGATTGATTTAAGTTTTAAGTTAACTTTGTTAGAAATTAGTATGGCCACACCTGCTTGTTTCTTAGGTCAATTTGCTTGATAAGCCTTATCCCAGCCCTTTACTCTGAGTAGGGGCCTGTCTTGGGGTTGAGGTGTGTTTCTTGTAAACAGCAGAATGTTGGATCCTGTTTTCGTATCCAGTCCCTTAGTCTGTGCCTTTTTATAGGTGAGTGGAGTCCATTGACATTAAGTGATATTAATGACAAGTGGTTGTTAACTCCGGTCACTTTTTTAGTAGTAGAGTTTGTGTGTTTCCCTTCTTTGAGTTGTGCTGGTGAAGGGTCTCTAGATGTCTGAGTTCTTGTGGTCATTGTTGGACTCCTTGGTTAGTGATTTTCCTTCTATTACTTTCTGTAAGGCTAGATTTGTGGCTACGTATTTTTAAATTTGTTTTTATCCTGAAAATTTTGTTTTCTCCATTTATAGTGAACGAAAGTTTTGCTGGGTATAGTAGTCTGTGCTTGCATCCATGGTCTCTTAGTTTCTGCAGTACATCTATCCAGGACCTTCTGGCTTTCATGGATTCCATAGAGAAGTCAGTTGTAAGTCTGATAGGTTTGCCTTTATAAGTAACTTGGCCTTTTTTCTTTGCAGCTCTTAATATTCTTTCTTTATTCTGTATGCTTTGTGTTTTGATTATTATATGGCAAGGGGATGTTTTTTTTTTGATCCAGCCTATTCGGTGTTCTGTGTGCTTCTAGATCTTTCATAGGTATATCTTTCTGTAGGTTGGGAAAGTTTTCTTCTATAATTTTATTAAATATATTTTCTGGGGACCATTGAGCTGCGCTTCTTCCCCTTCTTCTACTCCTATTATTCTTAGGTTTGTTCTTTTTATTCTGTCCCACATTTCCGGAATGTTTTGTGATGAGAGATTGTTGGCCTTGCTGTTTTCTTTGATCAGCGTGTTTATTTTCTCTATGGTATGTTCAGAATCTGAGATTCTTTCTTCTATATCTTGTATTCTGTTGGTTATGCTTGTTTCTGTAGTCTCTATTCATTTACCTAGATTTTCCATGTCCAGCTGGCTCTCTGTGTTTTCTTCTTTGCCTCCATTCAGTTTTCAAGTCTTGAACTGTTTCCATTATCTGTTTGATTGTTTTTCCTTGGTTTCCTAGGGTATCATTCAGTGATTTACTCAATTTTTCAAACTTTCTGTTATACTTCTCATCCATTTCTATAAGGGCATTTTTTACATGCTGTTTAAGGGCGTCAATCACTTTTATAAGGTCAATTTTTTCTACTTTTCTTGACTAAGGTGTTCATGACCTCTTGTTGTGAGGTCACTGGGTTCTGGTGGTTTCATATTGTTTTTCAGATTGTTGGGTGAATTCTTGCATTGGCCCCTGCCCATCTCTTCCTCCCAATGCTCCCCTATGGATCTTCTTTTACAGGATCAGGTCTCCTTGCCTACTGATGTACCTTCCCCGTGATGGCACTCCCCAGTGATGGCTCTCCTGGTGTTCCAGTGATGGCTGTCCTGGTGCCGAGATCAGATCTCTGTGCTGGTGGGTAGTTCGTAAACCAAAGCGCCTACCTTGCTTGGTGCAGGCAGGCTAGTGAAACAAAGGATCTCCCGCCCACCGGGTTGCCCTGAGGATTCGACCCCAGCAACCAGACAGGCTGAGCTGAGTTGTTTTAATGTGCTCAAAGAGGGAAGACGGGCAGAAGGGAGGAGGGTTCTGGATGCAAGCTGGGTGGGATAGGAAGAGAGAGGCAGTATATGGGGAGTAGAGCCCCTGCAGGGAGCCCATAAAGTATGGGTGGATGAGGAACTTCTGAGTTCCCTGTCCCTGGCTGCTGCTGCGGGTCATAAACTCACCCCAATGATGGCTCTCCTGTTGCCGAGAGCAGATATCCGTGCTGGTTGGGTAGTTTGTAAACAAAGCTCCTACCTTGCTTGCTGCAGGCAGGTTATTGACACAAAGGAACTCTTGCCCACTCGCTTGCCCTGAGGATTCGACCCCAGCACCCAGACAGGCTGAGCTGGGTGGTGTTATGTGCCCAAAGAGGGAAGGCGGGCAGAAGGGAGGAGGGTTCTGGATGCAAGCTGGGTGGGATAGGAAGAGAGAAGCAGTAGAGCGCCTGCAGGGAGCCCAGGAAGTATGGGGGCGGGGATGAGGAACTTCTGAGTTCCCTGTCCCTGGCTGCTGCCACGGGTCAGAAACTCACCCCAATGATGGCTCTCCTGGTGCCGAGAGCAGATCTCTGAGCTGGTTGGGTAGTTTGTAAACAAAGCACCTACCTTGCTTGGTGCAGGCAGGTTATTGACACAAAGGAACTCTTGCCCACTCGCTTGCCCTGAGGATTCGACCCCAGCACCCAGACAGGCTGAGCTGGGTGGTGTTATGTGCCCAAAGAGGGAAGCCATACTAATTTCTAACAAAACTGACTTCAAACTAAAATCAATCAGAAGAGATCGAGGTGGACATTTATATTCATAACAGGAACAATTCAACAGGATGAGGTCTCAATCCTGAATATCTGTGCCCCTACTATAAAAGAACCCACTTAGGTAAAAGAAACATTACTAGAACTCCAGGCAGACATCAAACCAAACACACTAGTAGTAGGAGACTTCAACACACTTCTCTCACCAATGGACAGGTCAATCAGACAAAAACCTAAGAGAGAATTAAGAGATTTATTGGAGGTAATGAAGCAAATGGACTTAACAGGCATCTATAGAATACACCACCCAAATAGGAAAGAATATACATTCTTCTCTGCAGCTCATGGAACCTTCTCGAAAATTGACCACATACTCAGTAACAAAGGAAACCTCCACAGATACAAAAAAAAAAAATCAGTGTCCACCTGTGTCTTATCAGATCACCACGGATTAAAGTTAGAAGGCAACAACAATGCTACCCCCAGAAAGCCTACAAACTCATGGAAACTGAATAGTCAACTACTGAACCACACCTGGGTCAAGGAAGAAGTTAAGAAAGAAATTAAAGTCTTCCTTGAACTTAATGAAAATAAAGAGACAACATGCTAAAACCTATGGGACACAAGGAAAGCAGTACTAAGAGGAAAGTTCATATCACTAAGTGCCCACTTAAAGAAAATTGAGAAAGCATACATTGGAGACTTAATAGCACACCTGAAAGCTCTAGAAAAAAAAAGAAGCAGACACGCTCCGGAGGAGTAGACGACTGGAAATAATCAAACTGAGAGCTGAAATCAACAAAATAGAAACACAGAAAACAATCCAAAGAATCAATGAAACAAAAAGTTGGTTCTTGGATAAAATCAACAAGATTGACAAACCTCTATACAAACTAATTAAACGACAGAGAGAGAACACGCAAATAAATAAGATCATAAATTAAAAGGGGGACACAACCTCATACACAGAAGAAATTCAGAGAATCATTAGATCTTACTACAAAAGCCTGTATGCCACAAAACTGGAAAATGCAGAGAAATGGACATTTTTTAGATAAGTACCATATACCAAAGTTAAACCAAGACCAGGTGAACAATCTAAATAGACCTGTTAGTCGCGAATAATTAGAAGATATTATCAAAAACCTCACTTCAAAAATAAGCCTTGGACCAGATGGTTTCAATGCAGAATTCTACCAGAACTTCCAAGAAGACCTAATACCTATACTCCTTAATGTATTTCACAATATAGAAACAGAAGAGTCAATGTCAAATTCCTTTTATGAAGCTATAGTCACCCTGATACCAAAACCTCACAAAGACTCAACCAGGAAAGAGAATTATAGGCCAATCTCACTCATGAACATCGATGCAAAAATTCTCAATAAAATACCAAATCCAAGAACACATTAGAAAAATTATCCATTATGACCAATAGGCTTCATCCCAGAGATGCAGGGCTGGTTCAAAATACGCAAATCTATCAATGTAATCCATCATATAAATAAACTGAAAGAAAAAAAAAACATATGATCATTTCATTAGATGCTGAAAAAGCATTCGACAAATTTCAACACCCCTTTATGATAAAGGTCTTGAGAGATTAGGGATACAAGGGTCATACCTAAATATAAAAAGCTATTTACAGCAAGCTGACAGCTAACATTAAATTAAACAGAGGAAAACTCAAAGCCATCTCACTAAAATCAGGAACATGGCAAAACTGTCCACTCTCTCTATACTTCTTCAATATAGTGCTTGAAATTCTAGCAATAGCAATAAGACAACATAAGGGGATCAAGGGGATTCGTATGGGAAAGGAAGAAGTTAAAATTCCGTTATTTGCAGATGATATGATAGTGTACATAAGCGACTCCAAAAACTCTACCAAAGAACTCCTACAGCTGATAAACACTTTAGTAATGTGGCAGGATACAAGACCAACTCCAAAAAATCAGTTGCCTTCCTATACACTAAGGATAAGGAAGCAGAGAGGGAAATCAGAGAAGCATCACCTTTTACGATTGCCACAAATAGCATAAAATATCTTGGGGTAACTCTGGCCAAGGAAGTGAAAGATCTATTTGACAAGAACTTTAAGTCTTTGAAGAAAGAAATTGAAGAGGACACCAGAAAATGGAAGGGTGTCCCTTGATTTTGGATTGGGAGGATCAACATGGTAAAAATGGCAATTCTACCAAAAGCAATCTATAGATTCAATGCAATCCCCATCAAAATCCCATCAAAATTCTTCACAGACCTTGAGAAGACAATAATCAACTTTATATGGAAAAACAGAAAAGCCCAGGATAGCCAAAATAACTTATATAATAGAGGATCGTCTGGAGACATTACCATCCCTGACTTCAAACTCTATTACAGAGCTTCAGTATTGAAAACAGCTTGGTATTGGCATAAAAATAGAGAAGTTGACCATGGAATTGAATAGAAGACCTGGACTTTAATCCACCAACCTTTGAACACCTGATTTTCGATAAAGGAGCAAAAATATACAATGAAAAAAAGAGAGCATCTTCAACAAATTGTGCTGCCATAACTGGATGTCAATCTGTAGAAGAATGAAAATAGATCCATATCTATCACCATGCACAAAACTCTAGTCCAAGTGGATTAAAGACCTCATTATAAGTCTGAATTCACTGAACCTGATAGATGAGATAGTGGGAGTACTCTACAACATATGAGCACAGGAGAACACTTCCTACATATAACCCCAGCAGCACAGACCTTAAGGGCAACATTGAATAAATGGGACCTCCTGAAACTGAGAAGCTTCTGTAAAGCAAAGGACAATGTCACTAAGACAAAAAGGCAACCCACTGACTGGGTAAAGATCTTCACCAACCCAGCAACAGACAAAGGTCTGATCTCCAAAATATATAAAGAACTCAAGAAACTAGACTATAAAATGCTAATCAACACAATTATAAAATGGGGCACTGAGCTGAACAGAGAATTCTCAACAGAAGAAGTACAAATTGCCAAAAGACACTTAAGGTCATGCTCAACTTCCTTAGCAATCAGGTAAATGCAAATCAAAACAACTTTAAGATACCATCTTACACCTGTCAGAATGGCTAAAATCTAAAACTCCAGTGATAGACTTTGCTGGAGAGGATGTGGAGTAAGGGTTACACTCATCCATTGTTGGTGGGAATCCGAACTTGTGCAACCACTTTGGAAAGCAGTGTGGCCGTTTCTCAGGAAATTCGTTATCAACCTACCCCAGGACCCAGCAATACCACTCTTGGGAATATACCCAAGAGATGCCCTATCATATGACAAAAGTATATGCTAAACTATGTTCACAGCAGCATTGTTTGTAATAGCCAGAACCTGGAAACAACCTAGATGCCCTTCAATGGGAGAATAGATGAAGAAAGTATGGAATATATACTCACCAGTGAAAAACAATGACTTCTTCAATTTTGCATGCAAACGGACAGAAATAGAAAACACTATCCTAAGTCAGGTAAGCCAGACCCAAAAAGAGGACCATGAGATGTCCTCACTCATAATTGGTTTCTAGCCATAAATAAAGGACAGTGAGACTATAATTCGTGATCCTAGAGAAGCTAAATAAGAAGATGAACCCAAAGAAAAACATATAGTCATCCTCCTGGATATTAACCTTCATCAGGCGACGAAAGGAGACAGAGACAGAGACCCACATTGGAGCACCAGACTGAAATCCCAAAGTCCAAATCAGGAGCAGAAGGATAGAGAGCTTGAGCAAGGAACTTAGGACCGCGAGGGGTGCACCCACACACTGTGACAATGGGGATGTTCTATCGGAACTCATCAAGGCCAGCTGAACTGGGTCTAAAAAAGCATGGGATAAAACCGGACTCGCTGAACATAGCGGAAAATGACTGCTGAGAAGTCAAGAACAATGGCACTGGGTTTTTGATCCTACTGCACGTACTGGCTTTGTGGGAGCCTAGGCTGTTTGGATGCTCACCTTACTAGACCTGCAAGAAGGTGGGTGGTCCTTGGACTTCCCACAGGGCAGGGAACCCTGACTGCTCTTTGGGCTGATGAGGGAGGGGGAGTTGATTGATTGGGGGAAGGGGAGGAAAATGGGAGGCGGTGGTGGGGAGGAGGCAGAAATCTTTAATAAACAAACAAACAAATAAATAAATAAAAAATACATAAAAGATGATATGGCTGAAGACATCATTACACACAGTTTGAGGAATAAAGCTCAAGATGTCCTAATTTACAGGAATAAATCCATGGCTGATACTCTAAACCATCATGCTTGGGGAGGTCATAGTTTTAGAGAAGAACCTACTACAGTTGTTTTGCTAATTTGACATGTTTGTAAATATTTTATAAATATTTATGTTTGAACACATATTTAGTGCTGATCTCTGCCTTTTTTGGATAAGCTTCTTTTGCAGTGGAGTAACGCTTAATCCTGAGACACATAACTTTTCACATTCCAGTGAATGTATTCTGGTCTATGGGCATCTATATCACCTCCTCCATGCCAAAAGAATACCTCAGTAGAGAGGGTGGAGAACATGTAAGACCCAGAGAATGAGGAGGAGTGCTATGCTGTAGAACTCCATGACAATGTGAACAGACCAACAACAGATCCTTATTTTCATCACAATTGAGGTGAAAAATGTTATCTCTTTGCTTTGAACACCCACTTGTTCTTCTCCAGTGAGATCAATCCAGAAGGGTCCAAGAATGTGATGGAGGATAGCCCACAACACACATCCCTTTCCCTGAATCCTTCAGGTGCTACAAGCTGGGACATCTGATATTCAGATCAAGAATATATGACTCAGATATCACTGCAGAGAACACAAAACTTATTTGCAAATGAATGAGTGTAAGTAGGTATTCTGTGGAGGAAGTCATGGATCTAGAAATGCATCTACATGATGAAATTAAAATCTTGTAAGCTTTTAAAATGTGATTAAATACATTAGTATGGGTAGGGCATTTTATTTTAGCCAAAACCAAATTGATTACACAACAGGAATCTGACAAAACCAAAATAGATCCTTATACATAGAAAATACACTTTGATTTGACAGCATTTCCAGAAAGGGACTTGGGGCTCAGGGACACCTTAAGTAGTATGTTAGCCAGGAACCTCCTATAGGCTCCTATAGGCTCCCCAGCTGCTGCCTTTACCTGCATTATTTCTATGGTCTGAGTACTAGAGAGAGCATAGCTGTGGTCAATGCATTATAGATTAGTACAGAGTAAATTCTAGAAGAGTGCAACGAGAAACACGACTTTGATTCACAGAGCAAGCCAAGGAACAGAGAAGCCAACTCGTCACGGGCTTGTGCACCTGCTGTGATTCAGCACACTGAAATGTCTTGTGTTTGGGCTGGGGAGTCTCAGTTGACCCTTTGTACCACCTGATGGCCCTGAGATCTCTGTAGGAAGGTTTTGTAGAGGTCCATCACTGTGTCTCTGGTAGAGTAATATACGGCTGTATATCCAGTTTGCAGACTGTTCAGTTTTCAGGAAACTCTCAGGAGGTGTCTCTGCTGATGGTGTCCTAGGATTTGAGAACTGAATTTTAATTGGTGTTCTCATTATACCATATTATTCCCATTAACTCCAGACCTTATCCTGGAGGCTGGTGGACACAGTGTATATGATAGTTGGCTGGGAACACAGAGACAGTGCAGGTGAGAGACAAGGTCTGGGTCTGGTCTCTGATGGCTGCACCAGGTCACATCCTGACTTCTTCACCTGGACTTGAAACAGGTCACCTGTGAACAAGAAACATCATCATCAGTCATAACATTTCATACATGGTGTAACTGGGTCTCTCTCCTTAAAACCTAAAGCACTTATGGGTTGGAAAGGTCATGAGGCAGAGGAGTAGCACCAATACAGTAATGCTCTCCTAGAGGCTCTAGGATTCTCAGCTAGGCCTTGGCTTTCTTCCTGAGCCTGGGGCTTTTTTGAATTGGGAGTGGTTCCTGAGAGTATAAAAGGAAGCACAGGAGGTTTCCATTTCCCCTTCAGGTGACTGACATTTGTTTTCTGCTTTTTAGTAGAAATAGAAATGGATATTCAGGAACATTTTCCTGGTTCTGGCTGGGTTTCCAATCCTTGACAAACAAGAAATATTTTGAGTCACACTGTGCAGATCTGCCAGGAAAAGATAGAAATGTTTACCATGAGTCCATAATGATGGTAGGATGGGGTATAACTTAATCGCTGTATCTGAATGTCTCTGCAAATTCATAAATTGGATTTAGAATGGAATTGGGGTTCATAGTAATCAGAAATCATACTTATGAAAACTTAGAATATATTTTTTGGTGTCAGTAGGGGCATCTTATTCTTATCCCTCATCTATAAGATAACTTGCGATTATTAACATTTAGTATGTGTGATCTCATGTGTTCATTGGGAAAAAAAACACAAGTGACTGTCTTGGATCTGATTTTATTAGGCTCAGACTGTTTACCTTTCTAATTAGTAACACCATACCTGGGAACTTGTCCATGAACATCTTTATTTATGTCAGTCTTTTTTTCCCTCTTTGTAGTTTTATATTTTTCTTTCTCTGTCCTTAGGTTGTAACACATAAGAACCCGGGTTTTATGATTAGTTCATTGTCAGTGGATGAGAAGCCAGCAGTTCATAACACCTCATGAAAAGAAGTACCATCCAGCCAGACTTGAGGGTTATGTGATCTGAAGTAATAAAAAAACAGAAACCTATGTGATGACAAAACATGGAAGCAGTGGGAACTGCTTGCCTTGTGCTTAGGATTACCATAGAGGACAAGGGACTGAAGGGCTTTGTCCAATGCCTTAGTAATGTAAATCACCAAGGAAGAGAAATAAGGAGCTGTAACCAACCTGCCCTGTCAGATCCCAAAGAACATCCACCACTACCTTTATTGGAATCCCACATTTTATGTCCCTCAAATTTTGGGCACATTATATTTACTATTAGTGGCAGTGAGGGAGCTAGAACTTAACATAGGTCAGTCAGTCATCCTTGCAAATACTGATGGGGAACTATGAGTGCTGTGTTCTACTTATTCGCTACGTTCAGTAAGTTAAAAGAATATTTTTCAGACATGTTTAGTTTGTCTCATCTTGGGTTTGTCTGATGCTCTCATTGAGATTACAAAAATCAGGGAAGGAATATCAGAGAAATAAGACACATTTCTGATACTACATTTGGGAACTTATTATAGGTCAATTTATTATTCACATATTTTTTACATTGCCTTCTGCAGAGATAATTTGCATTTGTATTCTATACTCTTTTGTTTTATGGGTTTCTGTTTCTGTGAATCGGGCTAGAAGGAATTCACTAAGCAAAAGTCATTTCAAAGGGAATGAGTTGATGGTAAAGTCACACATTATTTACAATTATTTTATATTTTAGGGGTGGATCCTTATTCTTAAATGTTTCATGAGTCATTTTCAACTCTCAGCAACCTCAGCCACACATTCCAACATACACAGACAGAGACACACAAATAGATTGAGAATGAGATTCCCACTTCCAGATACAGTCAGAAACACTCTCACATTCATTGGTAGAAGTGATGGCTTTTTTCATTTTTTGACAGGGTCATCTAGGTGGAAGGGACTTTCCATATAGACCAAGCTATGAGAGTTTTTCTTGCTTTTGTCTCTCTATTGAATGTATTGAGATTATATTTCACCATGCACTACCATCAAATGCACTGTTGTCGATAATTAAAGAATTTATTACCTAGAAAAACTTTCAATACAATATATTCTGATTATTATTTACATTCTCTCTTCTTTTGCAGATCCTACCCATTTCACCATTTCCTGATTTCCATAATGGTCAGTTTTAAGGGTTATATATTAGGACATATAAGGGTTTGGATTCAAGTCATTCATTTTCATATAGACAGTTAATGGTTTAAAAATCCATAATTGGCAATACATTTTCTCTTTTAAAAAATATTTTACAATACATGTATTTCTTTTACATATTACAATTTTTTCATCAATGTATAGTGATAATACCCAGTTGACTCAGGTGTAAGATGCTTTCCATCCAGTATTCGTATCTTAGCTTGATTCACAATTAGCTTAGAAGCTGGGTGTGATGGTTTATCCTATATTCCCAGCACTGGAGGGGGTTGTGACCTAGGTTCTCTGAAACTTGCCATGCCAAGAATCTATCTGTGTATTTGTGCTCTAGGGTTAATGTGAGATCCTGTCTCAAAAATAAGATAGAAATGAACCAATAAACACACTCAATCCCAACTCTAGCCTTCAGACACATGCGCAAACCATACACAATGCACACACAGTCTAGACAGTTAGGTTTTCAAGCCATCCATTGTCCTTACCCTGCATAGGATTCATGGTTTATAGCTATTTAGAACTGTGTCATGGATGTTGCAGACCTTGGATGAACTACCTGCTATGGAAGTCAAGAGTTAAACTCCTGTAGACTTGTTCCTTCTGCACAACTTTACAGCTGTACTTCCTACTCTGGGGACTTCCATTTCTTTTCCAGCCATTAGAGTGACTCATTTAAATCTCTGAAAGTAAGAAATAATATTTGTCTAAGTGCTTAATTCCTATTTTTAGAAGAGTTTGTTTCTAAAACTTAAGACATTTCACATGATCATAAAGATCTCTATCACAGAGCTACAAGTCCAGATCAGTCTTTTAAAACATCACATTATTCTACAGAAAATATTTTTTGAAGACTGCATTTATGCACTACTAACATATATACCAGGAACCACAAATTCTTCATCCTTGATGCCCAGCACTTATAACTGATTCTGTAAAAGATCAATTTATTGAGCATGGATATCAAAATGTTGGGGTATTGAGGATAAATCAAACCAAACAAAGAAAAAAGAAGAGAGAGGACAAGGAGAAGTAGAAAGAAACTTCACCCTCAGCTGGTGACTCCTGAGTCTGGACTCCATGACCTTTTCACGACTACTGTGTAGTTCAACTTGTATAGTGCTGGAATCCCACTATTCATGTTCAACTCACACACCTTAATATAAAGGTAAAAATGAGAACAGGCTGTACATATGAGTAACAGTGTCTGCCACACATTGAAAAGAGAAAGACAGGCTGTTCAGTATCATATGTCAGCACGCGCTCACACACACACAAACACACACACACACACAAAGTAGTTAGAGAGAATATGTGTGAGAGAGAAAGACAGAGAGAAAGAGGGAGAGTGAAAGAGAGAGTGAGACATTGAGAGAGACAAGTAGATAGAGTTATAGGGAAACAAGGAGAAATACTGTAATAAATAAACACACACAACTCAACAGAAAAATTAAATTGGAATAAACAGGTGGACATTCAAGGATTATTACACACTATACATGTAGAGATAAGTGTGATATGATGGGGCAGTGCAAACAGAGAAGTTCAGTCTTCCATGTTACTCTGAGGCTCTTCTGAGACCCAGATTTCTACGTGCTCTCAGCGCCCCCTGCTGGTCCTGTGTCCCCCACAGAGGTGTTTATGTCAGAGCTCACAAGAGTATTACCTCACTGTGTCTCTTGCACAGTAATACATGGCTGTGTCCTCAGACTTCAGACTGCTCATTTCCAGGAACAGAGTGTTCTTGGCATTATCTCTGGAGATTGTGAACCGGCCCTTCACAGCGTCGGCGTAGTAGATGTAGCTACCACTCTCACTAATGTATGCGACCCACTCCAGCCCTTTCCCTGGAGCCTGACGGACCCAGTTCATTGTGTAACTACTAAAGGTGAATCCAGAGGCTGCACAGAAGAGTTTCAGGGTCTTCCCAGGCTGCACTAAGCCTCCCCCAGACTCCAGCAATTGCACCTCACACTGGACACCTATAAACACAAAGAATTTTGGTTAGAAAACTGACACAAAAGAAATTTTTTTCTTTCTCATGTCCACACAATACTCAGCACCTCATCTTTATGAATTACCTTTTAAAATAAGGACAGAGAAAACCAGCATAAGCCCTAAGTCCATGGTGAGTGACCTGTGTTCAGCGCTAAACCCTGACTGGGAGGATTTGGGAATCCACAGCTGGTCTCTTCTGCCAGAACTGCAGAGTCAGGCCAGGCCTAGTTTTTATGGGCACAAAAAAGCCTTATTTGCATATCTTCCTGCTATAACAGGCTGTGTAGTTAGACCTGGGCAGAACACAGTACTCAGAGCAGATATAAGTCATCGTACACACTGATGACAGTTAGAAATTGAAGCTTTAACATAGTTTTGTGTACATATTTTCCTTCTTAGGGCTTCTCTACACTGTACTTAGTTCCCTTTTCACCATATGCATAGAAAATGTTGTGTTTCCACACTGTCATTTCTGTTTAGGATCAATGTGATATTGAAAAACTCCACACTTCTGTGGTTCTAGATATTATCTCTGTCTGTCCCTTTGTCTCTGCTGGACATGGCTTCTTCCTGAGGTGGAATTTGGGTAGGGTGACACCTGCTTCTAAGTGAAACTCATTCTCTGTGACAGGAACACTTGAGACTTTTTTGATTTTTCTCAGTTCTGAGAAATGTTGTCCTATGACCCCAGGAAGTTTGCAAATGAGACATTCCTTGTTGTTGTCTTTCTTCCTATCGGTGATTGCTATGGAGATATATTTATATTTGCAGCACTTAATCTTTTCCATCCTGAAATTTTTCCTATGACCACTTTCTACTTCTCACTGTGCCTTTCTTTTTCCCAACTTGATACAAGGCAACACATGTCTGTTTTCAATTTGTCTTAGGTCAGTTTTTGTTTCTGCATATTTATATCAGCATAATGGGGGCACTTAATAAATTTTTATAACAAAACACAGAATTTTGACGTCAGTTTGGTATTGTCAGAAGACACTGGTTTTATTTTCCAGAATTCTCATGCTTTCTACTCACTCATCCCCTTTCTCTCAATACACCCAACATTTCATTTAAAACCTCCGTCTTACCCTTGTCATTTCCTTCCCTCTTGTCCCTCACTTAAAATGTCTTTTCCCGTCTTGACTTCCACTCTAGTTCCTAGCCTACAAAACAGAAATCAGAATACCACATACACAGAGTCTCAAACACACAATCTGGATTTTCTATAAGGCAGAAAATGTCCTTCCCAATCTTCAGTATGTTGTGTGATATAAGATTTTCAAAATTGTTCAAGTTCCTCCAAGGCTCAGAGAACACTGATGAAGAAGAGGAGGGAAGAATGTAAGGAGTGGAGCACAGGGAAGGGTGCTGTGAAATGCTGTCTTCTGGACAGGTCAGGGATATCACAATCATGGACTCATAACGGCTGCTATTGTCTGTATAATCTTAACTAGGGCCAATCCAGCCTCGTATAGATAGGGATGATAATTTCTTGGCCCTACTTCTTACAGAGGAGCAGGTGGAAATGTATTTTCTGGACAATGGATGTAGTCCCCCTTCTTTTTGAGGTTATGGTCACTGGTATGCTTCCAATATTGCAGTGCATGGGTTCACATACATGTAGATATGGGCAGCACTTATTGTGCTTAAATAAGTATAAGGTTGATACAGCCTCATGCTTGCCAGATTTGGGGGGAGCTGGATGAATAATATCATACATAGAGATCCTAAAGAATAAAGGAAAATAATATAAACTATATAACTGAGGCTCAAAACAATAAATTCAGAAAGCAAATGGTTAAGGAACACTGATAAATATTAAATAACTTTGTAGGCAACTTTAGATGGGACTATCTTCCCATCCAACTAAGAACTGGTGGAGTCCTTCACTTATTTAGTTTTTTTTTAATTTATTAGAATTTTTTTTAAAAAAATACCATTCCAAGTTCCCACTCCCTCTCCTGTTCCCATTACCTCTTCCAAACACCCTTTCATCCTACCTTCATTTAATCCTCAGAGAGGGTAAGGCACATTGCCTTGTGGAAGGTCCAAGATTCCTCCCTACCATATCTAGGCTGAGCAAGGTATACATGCAAAGAGAATAGGATCCCCCCAAAACAGTAAATGCAGTAGAGATAAATCCTGGTGCCATGCTAGTGGCTCCTCAGCCTTCCCCAGCCACACAAATGTCAATGCCATTCTGAGGAACTGGTTTTGTCTTATTCCTGTTCCTTCCCAGTTCAGCTGGAGTTGGTGAGCTCACATTAGCTCAGGCCAACTGTTTCAGAGTTTGAACCCTTCACGGTCTTGACCTCCTTGCTCATATTCTAATTCTTTTCACTATTCAACTGGACTTGGGAGCTCCAATGTGGGTCTCTGCCTCTTCCTCCATCAGTTGCTGGATGAAAGCTCTATGGTGATATTTACGATAATCATCAGTCTGACTACAGGGCAAGTCAAGTTCGGACCCTCTCTCCTCTATTTCTCAGGGTCCTAGGGGGGTCATTCTTTTTGATTTCTTGGAATTTCTATAGATTCAGGTTTCTGATAACCCTATAATACCTCTCTCAATCAAGATATCTCTTTCCTTGCTCTCATCTTTGTCCTTCCTCCATCTTGACCATTCCATTCCTGCAAGTTCTCCTCTACCCTCCACCTCTCCCTTTCTCTTCTCCCTACTCTCCCCTCTCTCTACACCCACCACCATGCTCCCAACCCTGACAGTCAATCCTGTCCATTTCCAATTTTCAGGTGGGTATATATATATATAATATATAATAATATATAGTAATAACATATATATATATATATTATATATACTACTTGGCCTCTCTAGGATTATGAACTGTAGGCTCAATGTCCTTTGTTTATAGCTAGAATCTACTTATGAGTGAGTACATATCATATTCATTTTTTGGGGTCTGGATTATCTCACTCAGGATAGTGTTTTCTATATCCATCCATTTGCATGGAAAATTCAAAATGCCATTGATTTTTACTACTGAGTAGTATTCTAATGTGTGAAGTACAACATTTTCTTTATCCATTCTTCAGCTTAGGGGCATTTAGGTTGTTTGCAGAGTCTAACTATTACAAATAATGCTGCTATAAACATGGGTGAACAAATGCTTATTGATCATCTTTTAGGTATATGCCCAAGAGTGGTATTGCTGGATCCTGAGGTAAGTTGATTCCCAATTTTCTGAGAAACTGCCATACTGATTTCCCAGGTGGTTTTATAAGTTTGCATTCCCACCAGCAATGGATGAGTGTTCACCTACTCTACATCTTCTCCAGCATAAGATATCATTAGTGTTTTTAATCTTAACCATCCTAACAGGTGTAAGACAGTATCTCAGAATTGTTTTGATTAGCATTTCTCTGATAGCTAAGGATGTTGAACATTACCTTAAATATCTTTTGGCCATTTGATAGTCTTCTGTTCAGAATTCTCTGTTTAGTTCAGTTCCCAATTTTTAATTGGGATATTTTGAATTTAACTTCTAATTTCTTGAGTTCTTTATGTATTTTGAAGATCAGTCCTTTGTCTTAAGTGGGGTTGGTGAAGATCTTTTCCCATTCAGTAGGCTGCCTTTCTGTTTTATTGACTGTGTCCTTTGCTTTAAAGAGGCTTCTCAGTTTCAGGAAACTTATTTGCAGATAATCCTATACATGATTTGTAAAATATCTTTTCAAATTTGTTTAGTTGTTACTTTATTCTAAGGTGACATTATCCCATCATTATTCAGAATTAGGGGAAACACACATAATTCCTGCCTACTTTTTCAGGGCTCATGCTGCAATAACAGTTCTTTTGATGTCATCTAGGTACCTCCTTTTCTATAAATTATTTAGAATCAATCAGAGGACATACTGAAGAGAAGAGAATTTCAAGGACATCTCTATAAACAACTGTTGCTTCTTTTCTGCTCCAAAGGGAAAACTTTGCCTGTGCCTATTTGTTCAATAATTTATTTACCTTAGTGTGGATATGTGAAGTCTTTTAATTAATATTGGTAGGCTCTCCATAAAATGTTATAGATATTATTGTTCAAAAGGAAAATCCTTGTGAATAGAATAGACATATTGGTTCTGATATATTTTATGTCCAAAAAATTTATTGAAAATTTTACCTTGTTCATCCTTTTCAGGAGCAACCACGTAAGCTGATGCACACACTGACCCTGGAAAATATGTTATGTGTTCTGCTGTCAGGATTCTAAGAATGTAGTCAATGTGGTCTCCAAGGCTTCATCACACACTGTTGGTGTCAATACATGAATTTCCAGAGAAGCCTTAGCCTCAGATGAAAAGATTCTCTTTTCTATTTTAAAACTGACCCACGTTTATGACACATTAACATGGAGCCCATAGCCAACACGGCTTCTCTGAAGACACTTCTCTAGCTCACACATGAGAAACCAGGCTTTTCCTGTCACCAACATCAGAGAGTATAGAGGGGTAATTCTGGGAGCAACCAAAGCACCAACAAACTGTGAAAATCATAGAACTCAGTTGCCCATGGGAAGTTTTGGAGAGAGATGAACCAGGGAGTGGAGCTGATATCTGCTGGGATGTGCATATTTGTGGCTGAGAATTGTGTGGTCTGAATTGTACAATCTGCCTATAGAGAAATCAATAGCATGTACTTCAAAGTGCAAGCTAAATTTTAGCAAAGGCAAAGGCTTAAAATTAGAATCTTGCAAAAATTTTAACAACTGTATACTTTTATAAGGTCCTATTAGTTTAGTGGTAGAAAACTGTGGATGGCTCATTTTCTAAGATAACTGTGGAAATTTAACATCAATTCAGGGAAGTTGTTTCTCTACCACAAGTTTAAAAAGAAACAGGATGAATTAAAGATTAATCAAAATTCCCTAGCTGTCTTTCAAAATTTACAGTCAACAAGTTTCATTATTTCAGACACCTGATGATGACATACATGCCTATATATATAATGTATATATGGAATATATATATATATATATATATAAAACTAATGCGCTGATTTGTCTGACAGGAAGCAATTAGAGAATTATTGGGGAACAAAGATGTTTAGTGTGCAATTAAAAAGCAAGATTAATAGTTTATTACAGGTAAACGGTACTCTAGAAGATTTCCTTATATCTTATGTTTCTATATTTGCCTCAGGTTGCGTTTTCCTTATTATTTCTATTTCACTTTTCAAGTCTTTAATCATTTCTTTCACTTTTTTGATTTCTTTTTTTTTAGTTTTCTTTAAGGGATTTTTTGATTTCTCCCAATTTTTTGTTTATCTTTTCCTCCATTTTTTGACAGAATTTTCTTTTTTTATTAATTAATTAATTAATTAATTTAATTATTAATGATTTCTGCCTCTTCCCCGCCACCACCTCCCATTCCCCCCCCCAATCAAGTCTTCCTCCCTCCTCAGCCCAAAGAGCAATCAGGTTCCCCTGCCCTGTGGGAGGTCCAAGGACCACCCACCTCCATCCAGGTCTATTAAGGTGAGCATCCAAACTACCTAGGCTCCCACAAAGCCATTACATGCAATAGGATCAAAAACCCATTGCCATCGTTCTTCAGTTCTCAGAAGTCCTTATTGTCCGCTATGTTCAGCGAGACCGGTTTTGTCCCATGCTTTTTCAGACCACGGCCAGCTGGCCTTGGTGAGTTCCTGATAGAACATCCCCATTGTCTCAGTGTGTGGGTGCACCCCTCGCGGTCCTGAGTTCCTTGCTCGTGCTCTCTCTCCTTCTGCTCCTCCTTTGGATTGTGAGACTTCAGTCCAGTGCTCCAATGTTGGTCTCTGTCTCTGTCTTCTTTCATCGCCTGATGAAGGTTAATATTCAGGAGGATGCTTATATGTTTTTCTTTGGGTTCACCTTCTTATTTAGCTTCTCTAGAATCACGAATTATAGTCTCAATGTCCTTTATTTATGGCTAGAAATCAAATATGAGTGAGTACATCCCATGTTCCTCTTTTTGGGTCTGGCTTAACTCACTCAGGATATTGTTTTCAATTTCCGTCCATTTGTATACAAAATTCAAGAAGTCATTGTTTTTTACTGCTGAGTAGTACTCTAATATGTATATATTCCATACTTTCTTCATCCATTCTTCCATTGAAGGGCATCTAGGTTGTTTCCAGGTTCTGGCTATTACAAGCAATGCTGCTATGAACATAGTTGAGCATATACTTTTGTTGTATGTTAGGGCATCTCTTGGGTATATTCCCAATAGTGGTATTGCTGGGTCGAGAGGTAGGTTGAACCCGACTTTCCTGAGAAACCGCCACACTAATTTCCAAAGTGGTTGCACAAGTTTGCATTCCCACCAGCAATGGATGAGTGTGCCCCTTTCTCCACAACCTCTCCAGCAGAGGCTATCATTGGTGTTTTTGATTTTAGCCATTCTGACAGGTGTAAGATGGTATCTTAATGTTGTCTTGATTTGCATTTCCCTGATTGCTAAGGAAGTTGAGCACGATCTTAAGTGTCTTTTGGCCATTTGAACTTCTTCTGTTGAAAAGTCTCTGTTCAGCTCAGTGCCCCATTTTATAATTGGATTGATTAACCTTTTACGGTCTAATTTCTTGAGTTCTTTATATATTTTGGAGATCAGACCTTTGTCAGTTGCAGGGTTGGTGAAGATCTTCTCCCAGTCAGTGGGTTGCCTTTCTGTCTTAGTGACAGTGTCCTTTGCTTTACAGAAGCTTCTCAGTCTCAGGAGGTCCCATTTATTCAATGATGTCCTTAGTGTTTGTGCTGCTGGGGTTATACGTAGGAAGTGTTCTCCTGTGCCCATGTGTTGTAGAGTACTTCCCACTTTCTCTTCTGTCAGGTTCAGTGTGTTTGGACTGATATTGAGGTCTTTAATCCATTTGGACTTGAGTTTTGTGCATGGTGATAGATATTGATCTATTTTCATTCTTCTACAGATTGACATCCAGTTTTGCCAGCACAATTTGTTGAAGATGCTACCAAAAGCAATCTATAGATTCAATGCAATCCCCATCAAAATCCCATCAAAATTCTTCACAGATCTGGAGAAGACAATAATCAACTTTATATGGAAAAACAAAAAACCCAGGATAGCCAAAACATTCTTATACAATAAAGGATCGTCTGGAGGCATTACCATCCCTGACTTCAAACTCTATTACAGAGCTGCAGTATTGAAAACAGCTTGGTATTGGCATATAAACAGAGAAGTCGACCAATGGAATCGAATAGAAGACCCTGACTTTAGCCCACAAACCTATGAACACCTGATTTTCGATAAAGGAGCTAAAAGTGTACAATGGAAAAAAGAGAGCATCTTCGACAGAATTTTTCATTACCTCTTTAAGGACCTCAAACACTCTCTTAAAGTTAATTATATGTCATTTTCTTCTTTTTCATCTATATTTGATTATTGAAGTCTTGCTATTGTAGGGCCACTAGTTTTTATTGTTTCTCTTTTGGTGTTGAGTGTATTCTTACCTTGTCTACTCATCTTTTCCTTTAATTGATGTAGTTGAAGTTGTCTTGTCTATGGTGTTCAATCTTCCAGGTGCCATTGGATCTGTAGTAAGGGCTGCGGGCCTCTTCCCACAGCCCGGCTCATGGTTGCCTGGCTAGCTTATGCCCCAAAATAACGACACACAAACTCTATTCTTTTAAACACTGCTTGGCCCATTTCTATTCATGTATGTAGCACCCCAGGTGCGCTTACCGGGAAGATTCTAGCCTACATCCATCCTGGGTTGGAGTTTCATCTCGTCTGCTCTGGAGAGGAGAGCATGGCGTCTGTCTCTGAGAGGAGCTGCCTTGCATCTGAGCTCACTTCCTCTTCCTCCCAGCATTCTATTCTGTCTACTCCACCCACCTAAGGGGTAGCCTATCAAATGGGCCAAGGCAGTTTGTTTATTGACAAATGACCTTCCTCCATCATTTCCCTTTTTTCTGTTTAAACAAAAAAAAAAGGAAGGCTTTAACTTTAACATAGCAAAATTACATATAACAAAACAGTTATCAAGTAAAAATTACAATATTTACATCTATTTTATCTTTATCATAACTAAGGAAAACTATAACTATAACTATCTATCTATTATTCAACTCCATCAAAGACTCCAGAAGAATACAATATTACCTAAGCAAACAAAAAGTAAGCAACTTCTAAACTCTAGAAATGACAGAGACATCTCACTGCCTGGACAGTCACCCAAAGTTCCTCTGTACCGTTGGGGCATCCATCTTCGGCCTAAAGGTCCATAGTATCCAGAGACGTTTCCATGAAGCAGGAAATTTAAAGGCAGTTCAGTCACTATCTGCTGTGTCCTGCAGAATGTCTCGCAGACTCTTTCATGAATCAGGAACCCTGAAAGATCATCTCACCTTTAGGCAAGTTCAGCAGTCCTCTCTCTGCGGGTTCTTTGTGTCCAGTTTATAAAATAGTCCAGGCAAGAGCAGTTTCTTGCCCAAATGGCTATCAAACTCCATAAGGATCCTCTTCGATGCCCATCTTCTTCTTGAAGTAGATTGGTGCTGCCAGGAGCAGAGTGTCTCATTGTCATGAAAAGCCCTAAGTTATTAAAACATTTAAAATACCATATTCTCTAGCCTTTGAAAGATATGATGAATGCCTATCTGAAATATATGCATGCACATCTAGAAAATCTAACTAACATGACTACAAACTTGACTATTATTGATAATTATCCATTAACAACCTATAGACATTACATTTTTAAGTGAACTACACAATCACAATACCTTAATCAATATCAGAAATACATATACATATAATAAAATTGACCTTAAATTAATATCAGTAAACCAAGATTCATATCAATGCAAATTATTCACATCTATATCATCTCCCTCTTGAAATGTAAAAGAACATTTATAAACAATATTTGGGAATATGGGCGCAGTTATTTCTCTCCAAACTGCTTCCTGCTGAATGGGGGCGCTGTTAATCAGATATTTCAGGGTATAACCTGTGTGCTAGGTTCATCTCAGTTGGCAGTTGAGCGAAGCAATTTTTTAAGGGTGTTCACAGCAACCCTTCAGGAGGGCGTGATCTATCATACCATATCGTGATCAAAGAAGCAATCCACAGTGTCTCATCTTCTGTGAAAACAAAAGAAGAAACTCTTTTCCAAAGTATCATATCCTTAGATCCAAATTCTGAAGTCAAGGTATTTTGAAAATATCTATCTTGGATTAGTTCAGCAGCACTTATAAACAAATATCTTTTAGCATCTGTTGCTCCTTCCTCAGCATTCAAACAATTCAAAGAGAGCATAATAGCATACAGTATCAAGATTCTCTGTGTATTTTCCATCTTTGTGCAGCTTTATTTTAACTCTATTTTGTTTATTTTTACTTTTGTTTTATATTCTCTGTATATATTTGTCCTGGAATAACTCTGTAGACCAGACTGTCCTTGAACTCTCAGAGATCCTTCTGTCTCTGCCTTCCAGGCAGTGGGATTAAAGGCCTGTGCTACCACACCTTGAAGTCTCAGAGGTCAATCTCCCTCTGCCTTCCAAGTGTTGGGGATTAAAGGTGTGTACTACCACACCCAACTGCTTTCTTCCTTATTTTTTTAAGAACTTTTAGCCTGCATATACTTTTAACACACAATTTAGAAATTTTCTTTGTCTTTGAATCTCTCTTTACTGTATATCTCTCTTTTTCTGACCACATGAGTCTTTAATTTAGCAAGCAATATCAGTAGGACGAAAGCCGTGGCTTTGACGGCTGGATCCAGCACATTCCTTAGCTTTCCAGCCTCATGGCTGAGGTACCGGCTGTAGCCATGTTTATCACCACAACTCTGTGGCGTTTCAAGGTCCTTGTCAGCAAACAAGCTACAACACTCAAATACTCTCTCTGTAGCTGACCTCCTGCCTCAGACAGTCAGAGTTTGCCCTGGCAGGATGGCCCAGAAAGCCGGCATTTTAAAACAGCACAATTTTTTTCCTGCTACGGCTGAAAACCGAAAAGCATGCCTTCAGCTTTCCACCAACACCGTTTTAAGTATTTCGTGGCAGGACCTCTTAAATGAGCTGCAAGGTTTCACAGCTGAAGCTGAGTCAGGAAGCCTCTCTTAGATGAGAGCGCTTGCTTGCCTCTAGCAAGCAGAGCAGACCCGAGAAATTGCTGCTACCAAGAAAACACGCTTTACTCTATTCTTTCCCAAGCTTTCTCAGGCTTTCTGTGGATGCAGTTATCCACGTGGGCGCCATCTGTAGTAGGGGCTGCGGGCCTCTTCCCACAGCCCGGCTCATGGTTGCCTGGCTAGCTTATGCCCCAAAATAACGACACACAAACTCTATTCTTTTAAACACTGCTTGGCCCATTTCTATTCATGTATGTAGCACCCCAGGTGCGCTTACCGGGAAGATTCTAGCCTACATCCATCCTGGGTTGGAGTTTCATCTCGTCTGCTCTGGAGAGGAGAGCATGGCGTCTGTCTCTGAGAGGAGCTGCCTTGCATCTGAGCTCACTTCCTCTTCCTCCCAGCATTCTATTCTGTCTACTCCACCCACCTAAGGGGTAGCCTATCAAATGGGCCAAGGCAGTTTGTTTATTGACAAATGACCTTCCTCCATCATGGATCCAAGGATCAGATAATTGCTCCTTGTAGTGTAATCAGGGTCTCAGTTCCAGTCACCCTGGTGGTCACTCAGTATTCCTGGAGTTTGCTCTGGACTCCCTGAGACCACTCTGCAATACTAGGGGTCTTTCAAGCCTGCTCCCATGAAGTTTGCTTGCTTGGTGCTGCTTAGGCTGAGGTCACTGGCATGGGCCTGTTCCAGCAGAGCTCACTGGCTCAGGCCTACCTGTTGGAGGTTGCTGATTTGGGCCTGCATGGTGAGGGTTGCTGGCAAAGGCCTGCTACCTCAGTAGTCTTCAATTTATGTCGAGTACTGCAAATGTCTCTGACATGGGCCTGTTCCTTCAGTGGTGGCTGCCTTGTAACTGCTTCTCTGAATGCTGTTGCCTCAGGCCTACTTCAGAAGTCACTGGCTCAAGCCTGATACTCTGGTGGTCCCTGCATTGGGCCTACTCAGGCTCGGGTAGCTTGCTCAGGCTTGCTCCCATGGAGGTCCTTGGCTCAGACCAGTTCAAGCAGATGTCCTTGGTTTGAGCCTGTTCCCTCGCAGTTGCCTGACTTGTGCCCAATCCTGCAAAGGTCTCTGGCTTGTGCTTGCTCTCTCAGCAGTTGCTCCCTTGCACCTGCTCCTGGGAGGACTGATGCCCCAGGCCTGCTCCAGTTGAGATTTCTGTTTCAGGCCTGCTCCAGTGGAGGTCACTGGCTTGCACCTGGATCCCCAGAGGTCTCTGGCTTTGACCTGCTCCCTCAGAGGTTGCTCCCTTGTACTTGCTTTTATGGGGTTCCCATTTCTTTTTTTAAGGAGTGTTTTTATCCATTTTCTTCTCTCCCAAGCCAATGTATATTTTTAAACACACTGCAGCCATTTAGAGGTTTATTTTTCTCTATCTGTTTTTATTATGTATCTCTGTCTTTTTCGAAGCACATGAATCTTTAATTTGCAAAGCAATAAGGCTAGGATTAAACCTGTGACTTTGGTGGCTGTCTCCACCATATTTATCAGCTTGTGGAGCGTCTGCCTTCATGGTGGAGGGTCACCTATGTTTCCACAACTCTATAAAGTTTCTAGGTCCATGCCACCACCAAAAAGCCTAAAATCAGCTGCTCATAGGCATCATTTAAGTGTTTGGTGGCAAAACCTCTTAAAAGAGCCGCGATGTTTTTGCTGCTAACACCATGTCAAGAAGTTTCTCTTAAAGGAGCCACACCTCTGCTTGCCTCTAGCAAGCATAGCCTACTGGAGTAAGGATGGTTACAAAGAAGCTGCACTTGACTCTCATCTTATCTGTATAGAATCCTTTACTTAATGCTTTCTCAGGCTTTATGTGGAATTCTTGCTAAACATTTTTGGTGCCCTTTGTTGACAGAACTTTCTGTCCCACCTAGTTCTGTAGATATTCAGGCCCAAATAAACACACAGAGGCTTATATTAATTATAAACTGTTAGGCTTATTGTTCAGACTTATCATTAACTAACATTTATGACTTAAGATCTTTAATTCTTTTTTTTTTTTTTTTGTTTTTTGGTTTTTTGAGACAGGGTTTCTCTGTAGCTTTGGAGCCTGTCCTGGAACTAGCTCTGTAGACCAGGCTGGTCTCGAACTCACAGAGATCCGCCTGCCTCTTCCTCCCGAGTGCTGGGATTAATGGCGTGCGCCACCATTGCCTGGCAAGATCTTTAATTCTTGTTTATGTTTAGTCACATGACGTGGTTCCTTTTCTCAGTAAGACATTCTCATCTTACTTCTTCTTCATTTGACTAGTGACTGACTGGCTGCCTTTCCTCTTCCCAGAATTACCCTAGTCCAGTTGCCCTGCCTATACTTCCTGTTGAGCTACTTGCCAATATGCATTTTATTAATCAAATATGAGGGTCAAGTCTTTTTAGTGTACAAGAGCATTTTACCACAGCACAGCTACCTGTACTTGAGACAGGATGCCTGGACACAGGAAGAATCAGGCATCATCAGTTGCACACTGTCACAACCTTTGCACATGTGTGGCATGGTGATACACACCTTGGAGAGAGAAGATATAGGCCATCCTCCTTCCTCAGAAAACTCAACCTTGTGTGAGAAAAAGCAGTGAAGTCCCACAGATCAGGAAGTAATTTAACTTAGAACAGGATTTTCGGACTAGGATGTGAGGAATCTTCCCTGCCTTCATAAGGGAGGAAGTTTCATATTGACTCCTTTTGCTTGTTGCAGGGTGAGCATCAGTGATCCTGTATTCTTGTTATATGAGTCTGGAATAAAGAAGCATGTAGACTGGGGAGTCACTGGAAACACATCAGCATTTGACCCTTCCTTCTCATTGTAGAGTTGGCTTGACACAGACTCTCTTCTTCCCTGTCCTTTAAAAGAAACATCTCAGTTTTTATTATTCACATAATGTATTTTATTCAAATACACCCTACTTTTCACAGATTTCTCCTCTCTTGTGATGCACTTTTTCTGCAGAAATTAATGTGCTTTTAAAAAATCTGAGGATTCCACTTAGTCCTGCCTCAATGTTCATGCATGTGGCCTTACTATTGGAATAAGGGTAGGTAGTCTGTTAGAAACTGAAATCTCAAAGAAAAATGATTCTCCCTCTTCCAAAAGTTAACAATTTTGAATAATTTTTCATCTAAAGATGAGAATTCAAGACATCCTTACCTATCATGCTGAGATGTTTGCTGGTGTGAACTTGTGTATGAAGTTACATATGCTATGAGTTCATGAATGAGACATCCCATGCTGGGGTGGTTAGTGTGATCTTGTGTATGCAGTTGCAGCTGCTGTGACTTCATGATTGAGACCTTCCATGCTAGGTTGTTGACTCATATGATCCTGTGCATGCAGTTACAGATGCTGTGAATTTATGAGTTAGACATCCCATGCTGGGATGTTAGCTAGTGTGGACTTGTGCATATAGTTACAGCTTCTGTGGGTTCATGAGTGTGGCAGCCTTGCCATGCCTGAAAAACACTGTTTCACTAATGTCATCCCTCAGTTCTGCCTCTTAAAGCTCTTTTAACTTCTCTTCTATTATTGATCCCCAAATCTTGGAAAGTGAAGGAATAGTTGAAATGTCCCATTTATATTGAGGACTTCAGGGCCTCCTATTCTCCAAATGCGGGCTAGATTTAGGTCTCTGTATTAATCAACACCTCCATAAATCAGAGTTTTGATTTAGCTGAAGAAATTCAATGAGATATAGTACAAATTTTAAATTCTTAAGGGGTTGTTTCACATAATGTAAATTTGACAAAATAATAGTGCTAAATTATCTCCTAGGGCTTATGATCTACCATGTAATGGGTTCCTGGTCTGGTTCGTGGAACCAGATACAATTTCAAGTTTTTGGGAATGGGTCTTAAATCCAATAAGAAGTATTTAGTCATTCCCATAACATTCACGACACTATTGAACCAATGTGCATACATTGTCAGGTAGGTTGTGATATTTATTTATTTTTGAGACCCAAGGCCAGTGTCAGATATCTTCTCATGTTTTCAAACTTGCTTTCTCGTGGATGACTCAAACACATTTCTGCATCCTTCCCTGTTCTCATAACTAGGATTTGTTCTTGTCTTGCTGAGCTTGTTACTGTATCACATTGTTGTTATATGTGGTCCACACTTGCTTCTTGCTCCATCATCCCTGTGGACTGCTTAAGAAACACAAGGTGAGAATACCACCTGGACACTCAGCTCCACTGCCATCTTAACCAAGGTCTCCACACATTCCTTGCATACTGCCATGACTTACACTCTCCTATGGGCATGCATGTGACAGTTCTGTAGGAGAAGATATGTACTTTAGTCAATGTATCTAAAATATTATTTTTATGGTTATGCAATGAATTAGTTCCTACTACGGAGTCCGCTGCAAGCCTGAGGCTCCTCTTGGATCTGCAGAGGTCTCTGTTTGTTTTTAAACTTCCTTACTTTATTCATTATTTTCTTATTATTTTGACCTGGAATAACATATCAATAAATCCCTTTCACTTAATCGTGGTTTCCTTCTGCCCCTGGGGAATCTAACTTGTACTAACTCTGGAAGACAAACAAGAAAAACACAGCACAGATGGATTTTCTATTCATAGACCATAGTACAGTTATCTTGACTCAGAGAAGAGATGAGCACTGCCTTGGGAAGATATTTGAAACATCAGAAGTCTGGCTGTGAGACCTTGATTTGACTGGACTGGGTGATCCTGCAACATGGTGTGAGGGACTTAGAGGTTCACATATGAGAAGCATGGGCCTAAAATGCTTCTGATGAGAGGGTGGATGTGGGAGAGGTAACAGACTGCACAACTGCAACCACAGCCACACAGAATCACATTTACACATACACTTCCACATTCCAACACACTTATACACACACACACACACACACACACAACACAGAGTCACCCTTACAGATAAGTTCTCATATCTGAATACACACACAAACACATATACCAAAATTCATACTTATAGATATAGTCACAATCTCAACATACATGCACTTGCAGTCACATAATCACAGACACACACATAGTCACACTCCCAAATAAGTAACATCCCAATACACACACATACAAAGAATAGTTACATGCACAGATGCAGTCCCACATCCAATCACACACATACAACCACACCCCCCTCACACATGCACACTCACAAACTGACACACAGTACCAAAGCCAGACTCAGAAACTTCATAGTTTCAGGGATGGAACTTTCAACAGGTCCACTCTGTCTGGCCTGGAATCACTGTTGACCAGGCTGGTCTTGAACTTCCGACATACTTTTGCCTCTGTCTTCCTAGTGCCCAGATTAAAGGTATGGGGCACAGTGCCTCACTATCAAACACAGATTATTAAAATATAATGTTTTAATTTCACTGAAAGCAGTTTCTTTATCCACAGTGTGTATTCTGAGCACTGTTTTCCTGCCCTCATCACCTGAGAGTCTCCCTAGCATCCATCTTATCCAAATAATGACAGGCAGAGGTCTTAGGACCATTTATAAAGACATTTAAGTATTGAACTCATGGCATTCTTTTTCATATATACAAAGAATGGATTAAAAATCCATAATTTACAATACATTTTGCTCAGGTAATGTAAATAATATCAAAACTTCAGTTGAATAAAAACATTATTTATGTATTTGTAGTCATTTGAAAGTGGACTTGCTCCCAATGGGTCATATGTTTAAACTTTGTTCTCTGTCTGATGATGCTCTTTAGAGATGCTGTGGAATGCTTGAGAGGTGGTGCCTCAGGATGAACTGTGTCCCTGGGTGTGCATCTTGAATGTTTATACAGCAGATCTCTCTGTGATTTATTCTCTACTTGCAGAATGCAGGTGCAGTGTAAGAAGTCCTGTATGCCATACCTTCCTGTCATGATGGACTGTGCCCCTCACACCTTCATTCAAAAAGACCCTTTGGGGGCTGGAGAGATGGCTCAGAGGTTAAGAGCACTGACTGCTCTTCCAGAGGTCCTGAGTTCAATTCCCAGCAACCACATGATGGCTCACAACCATCTGTAATGAGATCTGGCGCCCTCTTCTGGTGTGTGGGAAGCAGAATGTTGTACACATAATAAATAAATAAATAAATTTTTAAAACAAAACAAAACAAAAAAAAAAGACCCTTTGTTTCTGCAGTGACCTCCTGTTAGGAATATTTCACAGAATAGGAAAACAACCAATGCAGCAATAAATTAAAAATATTTTATCTATAAGTAGTAGTACAAAGCCTACCTGGGAATGGATGATGCGATATTTAATGGCACATGGCTTGAGCACCCAGCTACAAAGAAAGGTAAGGTGTTTGAAGCACAAATCTAATAAACATAATCAATACATCAAAGACTTCAGAATTATTCATGTTTTTCTAAGTCTCAGAGAACACTGAGGAAAGGGAGACTGGAAGAATGTAAGAGGTGGAAAAATGCCTCCATCTGATTGTTATCAGGCAAGACTGTAGGGCATTTTCTTGATTAAAAAATTGGTTTTGCAAGGCTTAGGCATATTAGAAAGTGTCATTCCTGGACAGGTGTTTCTGGGTTGTAAAAGAAAGCATGCTGAACAACGATGGAGAGCAAACTGGTAAGCATTGTTTTTGTGTGATTTTTGATTCAGTTCCTACTTTCAGTCTCCTGCCTTATTACATGATTTGATTTTTCTTTATAATGATCCATGAGAGCTAAGATGATATTATCCCTTCTCTTCCCATGATGCATTTGGGCATGGTTTTCATCAAATAAAAAAATATAGTCTAGAATAATTTAAAGTTCATGTGATGAGAAGACAGACATGGCAAACACAATCAAACATACGATCACAATTATAAATACAGTCACATATCCCAACACATTACAGAAACACACACAATGCAGACATCCAGCAAATGTACATTTAAAAACATATTCACTGGTAGAAGTGCTGACTTTCTTTCTTACTTTTCTTTGACTGGCACATTTTGGTTGGCCTGGATTCACTATGTAGACCAAGCTCATATTGAACTATGAAAGATTTTCTAGCCACTGCCCCCATGTAACTGGATTAAATGAACGCATCACTATTCCCGACATTCACATGAAGAGTCTTAAAAATTAATTATTTATTTTTTTGAAAATATTTTCACTCAATATGTTCTGATTCCTATCCCCCTCCCCTTCATTCCTTCCCAAGTCTTTCCTCTCTCTCACATTGCCCAGTCACATAACTGGAAGAATTTTTAGGACATTGAAGGGATTTGCCTCATGGTTTTCTTTTTTATCTGGGCAATAAATGGTTTAAAAATCCATAACTATCAAAATATTTCTCCTTTAAAATCATTATACATTTATTCCTTTTATAGATTACTATATTCTTATTAACTTATAAAATGTATAATGATAATATCCATTGCTAAGGAGATGGCTAGGGAGCAAGGTGCCTGCCTCCTAATATGAGTATCTCAGTTTGATTCTCAGTACTTAACTAGGAACCTGGGTATGATGGTTTATCCTTATATTCCCATAACTTGGTAGATTGTGACAAGAGGCACTTTGGGACTTATGTCTAAACATTCTATCTAAACATGTGAGCTCCAGTTTCAGTGTGAGAATCTGTCTCAAAAACAAGTTAAAGAGCAGTTGAGGAAGACTCTCCTAATCACCATGTGGCCTCCACAGTCATATGCAAACATACACATATGAAGACACAGTATCAGCAATGAGCATTTTCATTCATTCAAACGTTTCCTTTTTCAGGGATTGAACTCATAGTTTGTAGATGTTTAGAACTATCTCAGGGAGAGGAGGGGGAAGAAGGGAAGAGGGGAAGGAAGAAATTGTATCTCCAACTATGGTGCCTCCTATCCAGAGTCTGGACCACATGAAATGATGGCATCATCATCTACTGTGAAGATGGAAAAATAAGAGCAGTGTTTCTGCCCCACACTGAATTGAGAAATTCAGAGTCTTCTGAGCTGTGTTTCAGTCTCTGGTATTCAGAGAGTAACTGGGAATATTGGGCAGGAAGAGGAACTGGTATGTCTACAGAGGCTGGTTCAGGTAAAGAAGGCCCAAAACCTGAAAGCAAATCCCCACTCCCAGTCCCATAGGACTCATGACCTTGGCTCAGTTGTCCAAGGAAGCTGTAGTAACCCGTGTAATGTAATATTATGAGAAAATAAGCATCTCCTGAGTAAACACACAAGCACTCAGACAGAAACCCAGAAATAATGCAGAGATCAACCTGCACAATTATAGGCATAAAAGAAAAGAGAGATAGATGTGTTTTAGCAACTTATGTTGCTTGAAAATGTTGTTTCTATCTGTCATTCATCCTACTTAAAAATGTCAACATCATGCTTGTTTATAATGTTCTGTGATTATATCCATTCATCAGACTAGTCTCTCTCTTTTTCCTCTTACTAATTTGACTGCTCTGTCTTCTCCCACTCTCGTGTCTCTTCTCTCCTCCCTCCTCCTCTGCTCCTATTCCTTCCTCTTTTCTTCCTTTGTCTACTCACCAGAAGTGAGACTGCTGTGTAACACGGTCTTGCATGTGTAAATCTCTGAAGCACCACCATAGTATTTGCCATCAATACAGCACATAGATCCCTTCCTCTATATCCCCCACACTCATTTCAATACTTTCCTTTGGCAAATGGCACTTGCACCATTGGTTACAGGCAACTTATCCTTTAGGTTTTAATATCCATGTCTCTGGTTATTAGAGATACTGGCCTATGCAATATCTTCCACCTATATGAATTTGTCAAGATGAAGGAGTGCAATCATAGGATGGAGGGCAGGAAGTTGTCTGCCCATGAGGACATCACTTTTCACCACTGTGTTTCCTGAACTTGTTTTACCTTGTGGACCCAATTCTCAGACAAGCAAGTCGAATGAGTTTTTTGTGAGAAGAAAAATGAGACTGATATCTTAAAAGAGATAAATAGTGTTCTAACCTTTAACGAGGAGAATTGATGGTACAAACACATTATTTATTAATCAAAACTTAGGCTATATATTTAAAATATTATGATTTGAATCAAGGATTCATACATACTACACAAGAACTTAGCCATTTGTTATAACTCCCAGAACTCAATGAATTTATGAAGAAATACTTTATTTTTAATTTTATATATACACTTCTGTGTGGGTAGTGTAGTTGTCATAGAGACAAACAGAGGGTACAGTGTTCTCTGTACTCACAGATATTTTTGAGCTGCCCTGAGTCTAGGCTTAACACTTTCCAGGTTGTTTTTCTTTTCCAGAATCTGATACACTTCACTAAATATAAACACTTCTGCCCTGCTTGATGATTTTCTTCTAGGCAGAGTGCTTTCTGAATTTACAAGGTAAAAGAACCATGAAAATACTTCTGTAGCTCAATTTCTTGCCATAGAAGAACAACTGAATAGAATCTAACTCTGAGCTTTGATCTCCAAGATTGCAAATGAATGGATTTATCAGCCAAGAAGTTGTCCTTTTTAAGGAATATGTAGATAGCATTATCACTGGGACTCATTGGGCAACCAGTCAAGTCAGGTGGCAAATTTCAGGCGCAGTTCTAGAACCTGTGTCAAATATATACTGCAGATTAATAGAGGAATACATCATATGTCATCATGTGCAGGAGGGGAGGAGGGAGGAAGGGAGGGAGAGAGGAAGCAGAAAGGGAGGAAGAGCAGTGCCAGAAGGAGAAAGGGAGGGAGAGTAAAAGAGAAAAAGAAGCAGAGGACAAAATCAGTATGATAAACAAACAGAAAAGCATGTCACAATGGAAAATATATATTTGATTAAAACTGTGAACACTTCAAGAATTACTGTAGAGAGAATCTTAGAATGTGATATGGAGATGCAGCCCAGACACAGAGGAGTCCATTCCTTTATGCCTCTCTGATCAGGATCCTCTGTGGCTGAGAGCACTGTGTGCTGTCTGCGCCACCTGCTGGTCCTGAGCACTTTGCATGGAGGTTTGTGTCTGAATTCACAGCAGCTTTCACTCACTGTGTCTCTTGCACAGTAATACATGGCTGTGTCCTCCGACTTCAAACTGCCCATTTCCAGGTGTAGGGTGTTCTTGGCATTGTCTCTGGAGATGGTGAATCGGCCCTTCACAGCGTCGGCGTAGTAGATGCTATTACTACTATACATAGATGCAACCCACTCCAGGGACTTCCCTGGAGCCAGGCGGATCCAGCTCATCCAATAGTTACTGAAGGTGAATCCAGAGGCCACACAGGAGAGTTTCAGTGACTTTCCAGGTTGCACCAAACCTCCTCCTGACTCCACAAGCTGAACCTCACACTGCACACCTGCAAACACAGAGATTCCTGATTAGAAAACTGTCACAGAATCCAATTTTCTTCTTCCTATTGTACACAAATGCACACAGCATATGGTCTCCATAAATTACCTTTTAAAACAATGACGAGGAAAAGCCAACTGTGCCCCAAGTTCATGGTGAATGGTCTCTGATCAGTAGTGGTAACTGAATGGTGGGACCAGGAAATTCAGCTCTGGGTTCCTCTGTCTGAGCTGCAGGGTCAAGGCAGTGCTGGTTTTCATTGGCACAGAGAAGCCTTATTTGCATGCCTTCCTGCTCTAGTTGCTCTAGTGTTGGAGCCTTGAGGGAAGGCAGTGCTCATAACAGATATAAGACATCAAAATCAACGATGCTAGTTATAGAAATTGACATAAAATTGTAGTTTTGGATTCACACTTTCCTTGTGAAATATTCACAACACTTCAGTTTCTTCTTTTATGTGCACGTGCACAGAACATGCGGATATATACTATCAGGTCTTCTTAGTACACATATAAAATTAAATGTGCCAAACACAGGTGTGTTTCTACATAGGAGCACAGATTTTCTTACTTTCTGGCCTGGAAATGGATTCTCCCTGATGTGGCTCTTTGACAAGGTTACAACATTTAGATGCTGTTGGCATAACTCTCTCTGTTGCAAGAATACTTGGGGATTTTCTGAATTTTACTTATTTTTAAGACCATGCTGTCCTCATGCTATAGGAGAATTGTAAGTGAGATATCCCTTGTCACTCTTTCTCTCTTCTACTTTGTACTTACTAAGGAGACCTATATCCATTAGCATCAAATGCACTTTTTTCCATTCTGAAGTTCTCTCTTTGATTGCTTTAAACTCTCCACTCCACTGTTATCTTCTGTCATCATTACTCCAAGCACCTTATGACTGTTTTTATTTTGTGTTAGAATAATTTTCATTTACCAAATAATATAATTATCAGAACCAGAATTTTGATTAAGTTTTAGGACGAACTTGTTGTTCTTTAACCATTTGTCTGGTTTCCCTCCTATTCATCAACTTTCCATCATCACTGTCAGTTTTTTCTTTAACAGCACCAACATTACCCTGTGCTTCATTCTTCTTGTCTCTCAATTAAGATGTCTTCCTTTCCTAGGGTTCCCCTTTTACTTACATGTTCTATAAAGCAGATGCCAGAACACCTAACACAATGAATCTAGGTGCATAATATGAAAGAAACAGGTAGTCTTTGTCCTGCTCAATACTTGTTATATTTTCTGACATAACAATTTCCAGTTCCAATTACATTCTTCCAAGTCTCAGAGAACATTGAGGAGGGGGAGTGGAAAGAAGTAAGAGGCATAAAGAAGAGCGCTGTTACTTGCTGAATTCTGGATTTGACATGGCTCTCACATCATGAACTTATAATGGCAATTGTTCTCTGTGTAAGCATAACTGAGATCAAGCCAGTCAAAACCATTGTGTAGATTATTTCCAGGCCTTCCCTCTTACTGATGATCTGTTGAATATAGATCTTTCCTGAAAACTGAGGCACTTTCATTTTGAGAATGTGATCATTAGTAGGTTTCTTATACTAAAGTGCCTGGCTACACACGCATGCACACATGGGCAGCATCAACTCGGCTTACAGAGGTCAATAAGTTGTGAAACACTTATTTTGGGAATGATTAGGAGTAGCTGAAAGGGAAATAGTGTGCAAATGTTATTATATTTAATTGCATATATTTTAGGTATGCAATTCCTCAAAATGAAGAAAGATTAGTACCCATTGAATAGATGAATTAGAGAAAGTGGGAAGTACTCTACAACACATGGGCACAGGAGAACACTTCCTACGTATAACCCCAGCAGCACAAACACTAAGGACATCATTGAATAAATGGGACCTCCTGAGACTGAGAAGCTTCTGTAAAGCAAAGGACACTGTCACTAAGACAGAAAGGCAACCCACTGACTGGGAGAAGATCTTCACCAACCCCGCAACTGACAAAGGTCTGATCTCCAAAATATATAAAGAACTCAAGAAATTAGACCGTAAAAGGTTAATCAATCCAATTATAAAATGGGGCACTGAGCTGAACAGAGACTTTTCAACAGAAGAAGTTCAAATGGCCAAAAGACACTTAAGATCGTGCTCAACTTCCTTAGCAATCAGGGAAATGCAAATCAAGACAACATTAAGATACCATCTTACACCTGTCAAAATGGCTAAAATCAAAAACACCAATGATAGCCTCTGCTGGAGAGGTTGTGGAGAAAGGGGCACACTCATCCATTGCTGGTGGGAATGCAAACTTGTGCAACCACTTTGGAAATCAGTGTGGCAGTTTCTCAGGAAAGTCAGGTTCAACCTACCTCTCGACCCAGCAATACCACTATTGGGAATATACCCAAGAGATGCCCTAACATACAACAAAAGTATATGCTCAACTATGTTCATAGCAGCATTGTTTGTAATAGCCAGAACCTGGAAACAACCTAGATGCCCTTCAATGGAAGAATGGATGAAGAAAGTATGGAATATATACATATTAGAGCACTACTCAGCAGTAAAAAACAATGACTTCTTGAATTTTGCATACAAATGGATGGAAATTGAAAACACTGTCCTGAGTGAGTTAAGCCTGACCCAAAAAGAGGAACATGGGATGTACTCACTCATATTTGATTTCTCCATAAATAAAGGACATTGAGACTATAATTCGTGATTCTAGAGAAGCTAAATAAGAAGGTGAACCTAAAGAAAAACATATAAGCATCCTCCTGAATATTAACCTTCATCAGGCGATGAAAGAAGACAGAGACAGAGACCAACATTGGAGCACTAAACTGAAGTCTCACGATCCAAAGGAGGAGCAGAAGGAGAGAGAGCACGAGCAAGGAACTCAGGACCGCGAGGGGTGCACCCACACTCTGAGGCAATGGGGATGTTCTATAGGGAACTCACCAAGGCCAGCTGGCCGGGGTCTGAAAAAGCATGGGACAAAACCGGTCTCGCTGAACATAACGGACAATGAAGACTACTGAGAACTGAAGAACAATGGCAATGGGTTCTTGATCCTATTGCACGTAAAGGCTTTGTGGGAGCCTAGGTAGTTTGGATGCTCACCTTAATAGACCTGGATGGAGGTGGGTGGTCCTTGGACCTCCCACAGGGCAGGGAAACCTGCTTGCTCTTTGGGCTGAGGAGGGAGGAAGACTTGATTGGGGGATGGGGGTAATGGGAGGTGGTGGTGGGGAAGAGGCAAAAATCTTTAATAATTAAAAAAATTAATTAATAAAAAAAATGAATCCCCAAAGAAAATGCTTAAGGAAGATATTACTAAATATGAAAGAAATGGGCAGTCAAGACAAACTTTAGCAAGAGAAATGGGGATGAAGATTTATCCACATTTTATTTCAAACCACATTGAAGTACCTTGATAATAAATCCAGCATGGCACCAGCTCAGATGCTGACATATGGGGTCTAAGAGAGGAGCTACAGACCTGAGGTGGCTGATGGTGCTTGTGGAGGTGCCCAGGGAATAGTAAGGATTTGCAAAATCAATACAGGGGTTCTCTTAGGCATACATGGGTCATTTGTCAGGTAGAAAGCAGGGTACTATGCAATTTCAGTGTAGGTGAATCAGGAGAACATGTCCAGGTTAATAGATGGGGTGATAACTGCATTTTGAGAAAAGATCAGAGGTCAAGAAGGGAAACAAATTTACTACTTGGATTTTCTAGCCAGGTTGTACAACTGAGAAGTCCCTGTACAGTAAAGGCATAACTTTAGGGACTCTCATCTTTAGGGAAACTCATCCAGAAAGCATAAATATTGTGACTATGTATTCCTCAAAATGGTTAATAGAATCATATGGGAGATATTGATATAAACTTCAGAGAAGCAATAAATACTTTATTGTCTTTCAGTGTAGTGGTTTCATGGGTGTTTACTTACCTGGAAACTTTTCAAGACATGCTTGCTTGCAGAGATTATTATTTTTTTTTTATTGAAAAAAAAATTTTCCGCCTCCTCCCCGCCTCCCATTTCCCTCCCCCTCCTCCCGCCCCTCTCCCCCTCCCCCCACTCTTCTTCTCCTCCATCTCCAGTCCCCGGAGCAGTCAGGGTTCCCTGCCCTGTGGAAAGTTCAAGGTCCTCCCCCCTCCATCCAGATCTAGGAAGTTGAACATCCAAACTGTCTAGGCTCCCACAAAGCCCGACCCTGAAGTAGGATCAAAACCCCGTGCCATTGTCCTTGGCCTCTTGTCAGCTCTCATTGTCCACCATGTTCAGAGAGTCCGGTTTTATCCCATGCTTTTTCAGTCACAGTCCAGCTGGCCTTGGTGAGCTCCCAATAGATCGGCCCCACTGTCTCAGTGGGTGGGTGCACCCCTCGTGGTCCTGACTTCGTTGTACATGTTCTCCCTCCTTCTGCTCCTCATTAGGACCTTGGGAGCTCAGTCCGGTGCTCCAGTGTGGGTCTCTGTCTCTATCTCCATCCATCGCTAGATGAAGGTTCTATGGTGATATGCAAGATATTCATCAGTATGGCTATAGGATAGGTTCATTTCAGGTTCCCTATCCTCAGGTGCTCAAGGAACTAACTGGGGACATTGCCCTGGGCATCTGGTAGCCACCCCAAGTTCAAGTCTCTTGCCAACCCTTAGGTGGTTCCCTTAACTAAGATATGAGTTTCCCTGCTCCCCTATCCAACCTTCCTTTATCCCCAATCGTCCCGTTTCCCCCAGTTCCCCTCATCCTCTCCTTCACACTTTTCTCTCTCCATCTCCCCTTACCCCCATCCCACCCTACCCCCAAGATTTCAATTTTTTGCCCGGCACTCTTGTCTACTTCCCATAGCCAGGAGGATAACTATATGTTTTTCCTTGGGTTTGCCCTCTTGTTTAGCTTCTTTAAGACCACATATTATACACTCAGAGGCCCCCTATCCATGGCTAGAAACCAATTATGAGTGAGTACACCCCATGATCTTCTTTTTGGGTCTGGGTTACCTCACTCAGGATAGTATTTTCTATTTCCATCCATTTGCATGCAAAATTCGAGAAGTCATTGTTTTTTACTGCAGAGTAGTACTCTAATGTGTATATATTCCACACTTTCTTCATCCATTCTTCCATTGAAGGACACCTAGGATGCTTCCAGGTTCTGGCTATTACAAATAATGCTGCTATGAACATAGTTGAACAAATGCTTTTGTCATATGATAAGGAATCTCTTGGGTATATTCCCAGGAGTGGTATTGCTGGGTCCAGGGGTAGGTTGATCCCAATTTTTCTGAGAAACCGCCACACTGATTACCAAAGTGGTTGTACAAGTTTGCAGTGCCAATAGCAATGGATGAGGGTACCCCTTTCTCCACAACCTCTCCAGCAAAGGCTATCTTTGGTGTTTTTGATTTTAGCCATTCTGACAGGTGTAAGATGATATCTCAAAGTTGTTTTGATTTGCATTTCTATGATCGCTAAGGAGGTTGAGCATGATCTTAAGTATCTTTTGGCTATTGGAACTTCTTCTGTTGAGAATTCTCTGTTCAGTTCAGTGCCCCATTTTTTAATTGGGTTAAATATCATTTTAACGTCTAGTTTCTTGAGTTCTTTATATATTTTGGAGATCAGACCTTTGTCTGTTGCGGGGTTGGTGAAGATCTTCTCCCAGTCAGTAGGGTGCCATTTTGTCTTCGTGACAGTGTCCTTTGCTTTACAGAAGCTTCTCAGTTTCAGGAGGTCCCATTTATTCAATGTTGCCCTTAATGTCTGTGCTGCTGGGGTTATACATAGGAAGCGATCTCCTGTGCCCATATCTTGTAGGGTACTCCACATTTTCTCTTCTATCAGGTTGAGTGTGTTCAGATTGATATTGAGGTCTTTGATCCATTTGGACTTGAGTTTTGTGCATGGTGATAGATATGGGTCTATTTTCATTCTTCTACAGGTTGACAACCAGTTGTGCCAGCACCATTTGTTGAAGATGCTTTCTTTCTTCCATTGTACACTTTCAGCTCCTTTATCTAAAATGAGGTGTTCATAGGTTTGTGGGTTAAAATCCGGGTCTTCTATACGATTCCATTGGTCAACTTCTCTGTATTTATGCCAGTACCACGCTGTTTTCATTACTGTAGCTCTGTAATAGAGTTTGAAGTCAGGGATGGTAATGCCTCCAGAAGTTCCTTTATTGTATAAGATTGTTTTTGCTATCCTAGGTTTTTTGTTTTTCCATATAAAGTTGATTATTGTCCTCTCAAGATCTGTGAAGAATTTTGATGGGACCTTGATGGGGATTGTATTGAATCTATAGATTGCCTTTGGTAGAATGGCCATTTTTACTATGTTGATCCTCCCAATCCAAGAGCAAGGGAGATCCTTCCATTTTCTGGTATCCTCTTCAATTTCTTTCTTCAAAGACTTAAAGTTCTTGTCAAATAGATCTTTCACTTCCTTGGTTAGAGTTACCCCAAGATATTTTATGCTGTTTGTGGCTATCATGAAAGGTGATGATTCTCTTATTTCCCTCTCTGCTTCCATATCCTTTGTGTATAAGAGGGCGATTGATTTTTTGGAGTTGATCTTGTATCCTGCCACATTACTAAATGTATTTATCAGCTGTAGAAGTTCATTGGTGGAGTTTTTGCGGTCACTTAAATACACTATCATATCATCTGCAAATAACGCAAGTTTAACTTCTTCCTTTCCAATTCGAATCCCCTTGATCCCCTTATGTTGTCTTATTGCTATTGCTAAGACTTCAAGAACTATATTGAAGAGGTAAGGGGAGAGTGGACAGCCTTGGCGTGTTCTGGATTTTAGTGGGATGGCTTTAAGTTTCTCTCCATTTAATTTGATATTAGCTGTCGGCTTGCTGTAAATAGCTTTAATTACATTTAGGTATGGCCCTTGTATCCCTAATCTCTCCAAGACTTTTATCATAAAGGGATGTTGAATTTTGTCAAATGCTTTTTCAGCATCTAATGAAACTATCATATGGTTTTTTCTTTCAGTTTATTTATATGATGGATTACAATGATAGATTTGCGTATGTTAAACCAGCCCTGCATCTCTGGGATGAAGCCTACTTGATCATAATGGATAATTTTTCTAATGTGTTCTTGGATTCGGTTTGCCAGAATTTTGTTGAGGATTTTTGCGTCGATGTTCATGAGTGAGATTGGCCTGTAATTCTCTTTCTTGGTTGAGTCTTTGTGTGGTTTTGGTATCAGAGTTACTGTAGCTTCATAGAAGGAATTTGGCAATGACTCTTCTGTTTCTATATTGTGAAATACCTTTAGGAGTATAGGTATTAGGTCTTCTTGGAAGTTCTGGTAGAATTCCGCATTGAAACCATCTGGTCCTGGACTTTTTTTGGAAGGGAGGTTTTTGATAACAGCTTCTAATTCTTCACGACTCACAGGTCTATTTAGGTTGTTTACCTGGTCCTGGTTTAACTTTGGTATATGGTATTCATCTAAATAAGTGTTCATTTCTTTAACATTTTCCAGTTTTGTTGCATACAGGCTTTTGTAGTAAGATCCAATGTTTGTCTGAATTTCCTCTGTGTCTGTGGTTATGTCCCCCTTTTCATTTCTGATTTTATTAATTTGCAAATTCGATCTCTGCCGTTTGATTAGTTTGGATAGGGGTTTATCAATCTTGTTGATTTTCTCCAGGAACCAGCTTTTTGTTTCATTGATTCTTTCAATTGTTTTCTGTTTTTCTATTTTGTTGATTTCAGCCCTTAGTTTGAATATTTCCAGTCTTCTACTCCTTCTAGGTGAGTCTGCTTCTTTTTTTTCTAGAGCTTTCAGGTTGACTGTTAAGTCTCCAATTTGTGCTTTCTCTGTTTTCTTTAAGTGGGCACTTAGTGCTATGAACTTTCCTCTCAGGACTGCTTTTATAGTGTCCCATAGGTTTGAGTATGTTGTTTCTTTGTTTTCATTGAATTCAAGGAAGACTTTAATTTCTTTCTTTATTTCTTCCTTAATCCAGGTATGGTTCAGTAGTTGACTGTTCAGTTTCCATGAGTTTGTAGGCTTTCTGGAGGTAGCATTGTTGTTGAATTCTAGCTTTAATCCATGGTGATCTGATAAGATACAGGTGGTTATAGATATTTTTTTGTAACTCTGGATGTTTGCTTTGTTACCGAGTATGTGGTCAGTTTTCGAGAAGGTTCCATGAGCTGCAGAGAAGAAGGTATATTCTTTCCTATTTGGGTGGAATATTCTATAGATGTCTGTTAAGTTCATTTGATTCATTACCTCCAATAATTCTCTTATTTCTCTGTTAGGTTTCTGTCTAATTGACCTGTCCATTGGTGAGAGAGGAGTGTTAAAGTCTCCTACTATTAATGTGTGTGGTTTGATTGCTCCCTTGAGTTTTAGCAATGTTTCTTTTACATACGTGGGTGCTTTTGTATTAGGGGCATAGATATTCAGGATTGAGACTTCATCCTGATGAATTGTTCCTGTTATGAGTAGAAAATGTCCCTCTCTATCTCTTCTGATTGATTTAAGTTTGAAGTCAACTTTGTTAGAAATTAGTATGGCCACACCTGCTTGTTTCTTAGGTCCATTAACTTGATACACCTTATCCCAACCCTTTACTCTGAGTAGGTGTCTGTCTTTGTAGCTGAGGTGTGTTTCTTGTAAACAGCAGAATGTTGGATCCTGTTTTCGTATCCAATCTCTTAGTCTGTGCCTTTTTATAGGTGAGTTGAGTCCATTGACATTAAGTGATATTAATGACCAGTGGTTGTTAACTCCGGTCATTTTTTTAGTAGTAAATTTTGTGTGTTTCCCTTCTTTGTGTTGTGCTGGTGAAGGGTCTCTAGTTGTCTGAGATATTGTGGTCATTGTTGGACTTTTTGGTTAGTGATTTTCCTTCTATTACTTTCTGTAAGGCTGGATTTGTGACTACGTATTGTTTAAATTTGTTTTTATCCTGGAAAATTTTGTTTTCTCCATTTATAGTGAACGAAAGTTTGGCTGGGTATAGTAGTCTGGGCTTGCATCCACAGTCTCTTAGTTTCTGCAGTACATCTATCCAGGACCTTCTGGCTTTCATGGTTTCCATAGAGAAGTCAGGTGTAAGTCTGATAGGTTTACCTTTATAAGTAACTTGGCCTTTTTCCTTTGCAGCTCTTAATATTCTTTCTTTGTTCTGTATGTTTTGTGTTTTGATTATTATATGGTGAGGGGATGTTTTTTTTTTTTTTTATCCAGCCTATTCGGTGTTCTGTATGCTTCTTGAACCTTTGTAGGTATATCTTACTTTAGGTTGGGAAAGTTTTCTTCTATAATTTTATTAAGTATATAATCTGGACAGTTGAGATGCTCTTCTTCCCCTTCTTCTACTCCTATTATTCTTAGGTTTGGTCTTTTTATTGTGTCCCATATTTCTTGAATGTTTTGTGATGAGAGTTTGTTGGCCTTGCTGTTTTCTTTGATCAGCGTGTTTATTTTCTCTATGGTATCTTCAGAATCTGAGATTCTTTCTTCTATCTCTTGTATTCTGTTGGTTATGCTTGTTTCTGTAGACTCTATTCGTTTACCTAGATTTTCCATGTCCAGCCAGCCTTCTGTTTGTGTTCTCTTCTTTGCCTCCAATTCAGTTTTCAAGACTTGAACTGTTTCCATTATCTGTTTGATTGTTTTTCCTTGGTTTCCTAGGGTATCATTCACTGATTTACTCAATTCTTCAAACTTTCTGTTATACTTCTCATCCTTTTCTATAAGGGCATTTTTTACATGCTGTTTAAGGGCATCAATCACTTTCATAAAGTCAATTTTTTCTACTTCTTCATGTTTAAGGTGTTCATGTCCTCCTGTTGTGAGGTCGCTGGGTTCTGGTGGTTTCATATTGTTTTTCAGATTGTTGGGTGAATCCTTGCATTGGCGCCTGCCCATCTCTTCCCCGAATGCTCTCCTATGGATCTTCTTTTACAGGATCAGGTATCCTTGCCTACTGTTGTACCTTCCCAGTGATGGTGCTCCCCAGTGATGGTTCTCCTGGTGCTCCAGTGATGTCTCTCTAGGTGACAATATCAGATCTCCGTGCCCATTGATAGCTCTCCTGGTGCCAAGATCAGCTCTCCTTGCTGGTTGGGTAGTTCGTAAACAAAGCGCCTACCTTGCTTGGTGCAGGCAGGCCAGTGAAACAAAGGAACTCCCGCCCGCCTGTTTGCCCTGAGGATTCGCCCCCAGCACCCAGACAGGCTGAGCTAGGTGGTGTTATGTGCCCAAAGAAGGGAAGGGGGCAGAAGGAAGAAGGGTTCTGGATGCAAGCTGGGTGGGATAGGAACAGAGAGGCAGTCTGCAGGGAGTAGAGTCTCTGCAGGGGGCCCAGGAGGGATGGGGGTGGGTGAGGAACTTCTGAGTTCCCTGTCCGGGGCTGCTGCCACGTCACAAACTCTGCAGAGTTTATTGTATGCTCACAATATCTCAATAAATTTTCTTTGAAAAATCTGACTAATGTAACTTTGAAGCAGAACCTGCCAGATGAAGGGGGATTCACAATATGAATAATGTCACACTAGCTCCAAGTAGGGCATAATAAGGAGTTCTTTAATTAAAGGGGATCTCACAGATCAAAATAGTGAACAAGAACTGAATCTAACATCCAGCTGTGGTGAGTCGGAATAGCAAGAGAAAGGGGGGGACTATATCTTTTAGGTTCCCAAGGCCATGCCAAACATGGTTGAGCCTCCCAAAGGCCATTTGCTGAAGGAGGTTGCTTATCACTCCCTCTTTTGACTAAATAAAAAAGTTCCAAAACCAATGCAAAGCTATATACAATAAGAACAGATAAAGCCAGTCAGTAGTGGTGCACGCATTTAATCCCAGCACTTGGGAGGCAGAGGCAGGCGGATCTCTGAGTTTGAGGCCAGCATGGTCTATCTAGTTTCAGGACAGGCTCCAAAGCTCCAGAGAAACCCTGTATCTAAAAAACAAAACAAAACAAAACAAAAAAAGAACAGATATGAAGTATAAAAATTAGAATTACAATCAACATAAACAATATTAAGCAATAAACAAGTATCTATTATTCTCCTGGGTAGTAGTTATATGTATACAGAGAATTAAATTTGACCATGCTGATCACCTGTCTTTATGAGTCATAATTCTCTTTGCTTGGTGATCCTTTCTGGATAGTTATTTTTTCCTCTTTAGGCATTAGATGTCCAGGGTCTCTTGACATTTTGAAGATGAATATTTTCCTACAAAGGTAAGAAATAACTCCAAGCTTTATGATGTTTTTTAAGAGTTGTATGATTGTCATCTCTGAGCATGAGATGTCATTTCTCCTTCTCAAGAGGTTTCTCCTTTTCAAATCAAATCTTTATTAATTTTGATGGTATCCATATTTTTTCACATCCTGTGGAAACAAGAGTGAAACCCCTTCCCCAACATAGAACATCTTCTGGTTTCCATTCTAGTTCAACATATCCTTGACATACACCAGCTGATTTAATTCAGAATTTTTTTCTACTATCCAATGTACCTCTACTGCCATTGTTCCTTTTTCATTAGCATTAAGAAAGTTCAAGGTTAATAAAGCTTTATGCAATCTATTTCTGTGGATATTTTCCATTCCTTTCTGGTTATTTAAGTTATCCTTTATAGTTTGATTTGAGCTACCTGTAATATGCTTTATATTATAATAAGCAAGAAAATGTTTCATTTTCTTAGAGATATATGCTGGATTATTATTTGTCTTTATTTGTGCAGATATGTCTACATGGGCCATAACCTCTAATAAATGTGCAATTAATGTATCAGCTTTTTCCAAGTCAAGGCAGTTGCCCATTGAAAACATGAATAAGTGTCAATGGGGTTATGCACATATTTAATTTTCCAATTTCTGTGAAGTGGAACACATTCTCAGCATTCATTGTATGCAGGATCCATTCATCCATTGGTGCAGATCTGACCTTTAAAGCCCCAAGTATCCTTTTGCATTCTAAGTTGATATTTTCAAAAGCCAGAGATACAATAAGTACTAATCTAGCTTCTGGGTCTGTTACTCCCATTTCTACAGTCTGAATTGATCTTTGTAAAAAGTCACTAAAGGGTTCTCTCTGTCTCTGTTTAATGGTATATGATTCAATTTTTTATAATTCCTGAATCCTGTCCCAAGCATTTAAAACTGCTGTGTGGCATTTGTACAAGGAGTGTTCATCATATAGAGCCCGGTCCTGTGGGTTTGAGTTATTGACCTCACCAAGAGTTTGAATCTTGGGAAGCCTCATATCTTTTTGCTTTTCCCTTTTGTTCTAAAATTTTTGCCCCTTCTTTCCAGTGTCACTTCCATAGCAGCTACAGTCTGTCTTTGAGGATCACTGAAACTAATTGAAGCCAATCATGTGGAGATGCCTTGTGGCTTGAAGCCCACATTTCACCATTTCCTTAACAAATGATGGCTAAAAGCCATAATATACTATTGCTTAGTTAATTTCCTTTAGATTGCTCATACCTATAGGTTGCTACTTATATTCTTTGAATACTCTAGGGTATTTAATACCAGATGGCTTGTCAGAGGAGATTACCAGATAAGTATTTAAAACTCTGGTTAAGTCATCCTGGACTCTGACATGTATTGATGAGGCAAAGTCCTGTTTTTGTATTTTCTAGCCCTTCTCTTCAATTCTGATAATTTCCTCAATTGTTTCATGTTGAAGGAGCTGCAGGCTGCATTCCTGCCACCCAGCTCCTGGCTGCCTGGGTAGCTTATGCCCCAAAATAACAACACACAAACTGTATTCTTTTAAACACTGCCTGGCCCATTTTATCTAGCCTCTTCTAGGCTAATTATCATGTATTAATTTAACCCATTTCTAATAGTCTGTGTAGCACCACTAGATGCGCTTACCGGGAAAGATTCAGCATGTCTGACCTGGCAGCTGGCTGCATCACGTCTGGCCTGGAGGGCAGCGGCCTGGCATCTGTCTGAGGCGTCTTACCTCACTTCCTCTTCCTCCCAGCATTCTGTTCTGTTTACTCCTCCCACCTATGTTCTAACCTTTAGTGCCAAGCAGTTTCTTTATTAATTAACCAATGACCTTCCTCCATCAGTTTCAAATCGTTTTACCACTGCATTTTGTAAAGTCTGACTCTCCTGTCCTGTGTAAAGTTCTAGTGCCCTCATTCATACATTTACCGTATGGTCTTTATTCTGCAATGTGATTCCAAAGTATGAAATTTTATGGTAAAGATAATATCTCATCATTGTACATACAAATGACATGCATATTGCCTTCCTGGAGAGATTCCCAATCCATTAACCCATCATAACTTTTTAACAAATTTTGATTGTTAAACTCAACATTATGAATTCTTTCAGATAATTTATCAGCACCTTGTGACATGGTTTGAATTTTGTCTTTCAAATTAATGTTCTCCTTTCCAAGGGTATTAAGTTTTTTAGATAGCTGTTCATTATTACTCTGTAAAGAGTGTATCATATCTAAAAGTGCCTCATTCTTGAATCTGTTCTCAAACCACTTCCTTAAGGAAAAATATTAAAAAAATGTTAATTCCCCAAATCAAATAAATGGATATATAAAGACAATCACACAAGCCTTTCAGAATACCATTCATAGCATAAGAAAAATGTTATTAACATAACATTTTATGGTAAAGATTGTCTGTCATCATATACCTATCAATTTTGTTAATTCATTTACCTCCCTTATAAAGTTTCAGTGAATTGTTGTAGGAAAAATAATGATTGTTGGACAACAGATGTCATGGTTGCAGTCACATAGTGGAGAGTCATAGTGGAGTGATGACAGCAGGAGTGAACATGCCTGCTTTTGTTTTTCACATAGTTGCTTACTTAGATACTGACAAATATGCTTTGTTTAACAGATTAAGAGCAACTACTAAGGACAATTAAAGTGATTACATAGACAAAGAGAGATTTTGGTGGCAAGAATAAGGTAGATACCCCAAATTTTCTATCAGCCATGAGCCCCAATGTGTGCATCTGGCCAATGTGACACCATAAAGATCACAATGTGAAAAAAATGGCATGCTACAGCAGGGAATATCAAGGTACTAGGCAGTGGCAGGTGGGCTGCAGGCAAGAAATATGCCTTGGCTGGTAAACCAGGAGTGTGGTGGGGATTCCAATAAATATTCCCTCATGGGTGCCAGAAGAAGGGAAACATGCCATATGAAAAGAAATGCGCATGATAAAATAATCCCACACTTGCTTTAAATAAGGCATAATAATGGGTTCTTTAATTAAAGGAGAACTCAAAGATCACAGTGGGGAACGGTAATGGAATTCAACATCCAGGTGTGGTGAGAAGGGAAAGCAAGAGTGAGAGCACATGGGAGGGTTCACATTTTTGGTATTCAAGGTCATGCCTAACTAGGTTCAGGCTCTCTAAGGTTATTGGTTGAAGGAAGTTCCTCATCATATCTATGGTGCCCACTTTCACGCATGAACCAGCTCCACACTGATGACATATCAGAGAGGCCATAGGGATGTGAGAGCTAGAAGCAGCATTTAATGAAGGTTTCTTCATGAGACTTCACACCTCAGTCCTTTAGACAGTGAATCCAGTAGTGGGAGACAGTTTGACTGTAGTATTCGGAAATGAAGAGTAATACAAAACTTCATTTTAAATGAAAATGTCTTTTCTTTTGTTTACCCACCCAGAAATGAGACTGCTGTATAACATAATCTTCATTTTAATTCCCTGAGTATCCAACACATTATTTGACAATTTCATAGTTGAACCATTTTCACACTGATAGAGAAGATTGAACCCTTTCTCCCATGCCCACATTACTTGTTCTCATTCTTTTCCTTAGTCAATGACAGTTCTTCAATTGGTTAAGAAGAAATTCATCATTTAGGATTTAATTTAGATTACTTTGGTGATTATAAATGTTGATTATATGCATCCTCTTCTGCCCACATGCCTTGGCCAAAATGAAAGATCCTAGGATCTGAGGGTGGAAGGCAGGAAAATGTTCACCCAAGAGAACATTAATTGTCTTCTCTTTCCCTGAACTAAGTGTTATCTTATGGACTCATCTCAGGCAAATGTTAAAAAATGAGTTACTCTTGAGAAGAAAATTGAGACTTCTGTCTTGGGGTCTTTCAATTATTCCTTTTAAATATAATCATGGGACACACAGAGAGCAAAAAATTTCAAGTGAATCCCTGTACTATTGGTACTTACTTCTATTTCACAGGAGGATTCTTGTCTGTACTGTTTATTCAATAATTTACTTATGTCAGTATGCACATATGGTTAGTCTTATGGACATACTGTTAGATTCAAATTCATGATCCAATAACATGGAGACCATTGCCTATGCTGTTTCTCTGAACAACACTCCTCCAGCTCACACATGTGAAACCAGGTCCTTCCAGTCAAAAGCAAGAGAGAATTCCAGAGCTGTAATTTCGGGAGACTTTGTAGACAACAAAAGCACACACTGTGAAAATCATAGAACTCAGATGTTTATGGGAAGCATTAGTGAGAGATGAATACAGGAAAGCAGCTGACTTCAGCTTGAATGTGCATACAAGTGGCTGTGAATTTTGTGGTCTGAGGCCACAAACTACACCTGCATAGAAATCATTACATTGGACTACAAGAGGAAGGAAATTTTTATCAAAAAGCAAACGTTTAAAAATTGAATTTTAAAAAATGATAATGACTGTACCATTTTATGGAATCCTATGTGTTTAGAAATAGGAAACTGTAGATAATACATTTTCTAACATAATTTTGGAAAATCACATTAATTCAGGGAATTTGTGGTCTGTCTATTGCATATGAAAAATAAGGTTGATGAATTAGAGATTATTTAAAATTCCTGAGTTTCCTTACCAAACTTACAATGCCTGTCATGATTACTGACTTCTATTAAAATGCGTGTATCTACAATCACACACACACACGTACACACACGTGTATGTGTGTGTGTGATTGTGTATATATATACATATAGCAAATTCATGTTCTGATTTGTATAGAACAAGAAACAAGATTAACTTAGAGGATTTGTGGAAAAAATCTGTTTAATGTAACAATAAAAACAAGTTTATCATAATATAACAGACATGCAGATATGACAGGGGTTGCTAGAATTCCTTGGTTATAAGAGGAAGTAATAGGTTCCATCATTAGAACATTGGCTTGTGCATCATATTCTAGAACTTCATAACTTCTGAAGTACTGATCTAATGTTCCTTCAATGTCCCCATTTGTCCTCAGAGCTCTCTGGTGCTCCTGAGTGTTTCTGTAAGGAGGTTTCTGCTCAAGCTTATACTGTCATGGGCAGAGAAATAGGGGGCTATGTATTCAGTTTGTAGATTATTCGGTTTTATATCTTGGCAGTATCCCTGTTAATATTGAAACAGGCTTTGAGAGCTGAATTATAATCAGTGCTTCTACCAATTCATATTGCTTCCATCCACTCCAGACTTATTTCCAGAGACATGCAGAATCAGCTTACCCTATACCTGGATTATGAGAACCCAGAAACAGTGCAGGTGAGAGACAGCATATATGAGAGATGCACTAGGACAGGTCCTTTCTCAGTCAGATGACCCTGTGGCATGGTATCTGGAGAAAAGCTACATTACTACCAGTTATGCATGCTACAGATGATGTGTCTAGGTGCCTCTTCTGAAACCTGGAAATAATTACAGGTAGGATAAGCATCCAGGTAGCAGAACAGTACCAGGCCAGCAATTCTCTGCTGGAGGATCTAGGCCTGGAACTTCAGCCTGAGTCTGAGGCCTACTTTAAATTGGGGAAGATTTCTGACAGAATAAAAGAAAGCAAAGGACTTGCATTTTTTTCTTCCAAATGACTGTTTTTTGTCACATGCTGTTTTGATAAAAATAAATGTATACTCAGGAACAAGATCTTTGCCCAGTCTGGATTTCCAAGTCTGAAATACAAGAGAACCATTTAGAAGAAAAACAAGGGAATATTTATAATGTGTCTGCATTCATGTAGTGCAGGGAAAATAGTGTGCCGTGTCCTAAATGCACATTTACAACTGTGTAACTTCTAGCAGAAGATCAAAGATGCATTAGATCCTTGGGAATCAGAAATACTGCTTAAGAAATGACTGAAAATTCTTCTTTTTGGTATCAGTGGAGACACCTTATTCTCATCAATCATCTAAAAATTCACTTTGTGAGGAAGCAGATCACTAACATTTAGTGCATTTCAGATGTTTATTTGAGAGGAGACCCAAGGAAGTTATTTGGGTCCATCTCACTAGGGTCAGACTGTTCCCCTTTACATTAGAGTCATCATACCGAGGGACTAGTCTTTGTACCTCTTGATTCCAATCTCACTGTCTATCTATCTAAATATATTTTATCTATCCTTCCTCTTCAGCTTGTAGCACATAAGAAAATCATGTTTCTAAGCACGATTATTGCATTGTTGATATATCAGAAGGTCCATGGGTAATTGTAAAAGAACATTTATAAATGATATTTGGGAATATGGGCATAGATTTATCCAAACTGCGTCAAGCTAATTGGAAGATCTATTAATCAGGTGCTTCATGGTATATCCTGTATACTAGGTTTATCTCAGTCAGCAGATGGGTGAAGGAATTTTTTGAGGATGCTGATGGCAACCTTTCATGAGGCCTTGGTCCATGAAACCACATTGGCTATAGGCAATCCACAGGTTCTCATCCTTGGAGATTCTAATCAGAGTACATCTCTGGCAGAGAATCCATGGCTTCTCTGAATCTGCCCTTCTTCCTCCCAGCATTCAGTTCTGTTTCTCCCACCTACCTAAGTTCCATCCTATCAACTAGGCCACAGCAGTTTCTTTATTCATTAACCAATGAAAGCAACACGCAAACAGAATGAACTCCTACAGCATTTCCCCTTTTCTATTTAAACAAAAAGGAAGGCTTTAAGTTTAACATAGTGAAATTACATATAACAAAACGGTTATCAAGCAAGAATTATAGCTACAATATTTATATCTACTTTTTATTTTATCGTAACTAAGGAAAGCTATTAATTCTTTAACTCCATCAAAGACTTCAGAAGGATATAATATTACCTATATAAACTGGAAGTGCATTATAAACAATTTCCAAAACTCTAGAATTGACAGAGACATCTTGCTGCCTGGACAGCCACTCAAAGTTCTTCTATACCATTGGGGCATTCTCTTCAGCCTACAGGCCATAATATCCAGCAGACTTTTTCACGAAGCAGGAGATGTTAAAGACAGTTCAGTCACTTTCTTCTGTATCTTGCAAAATGTCTTGCAGACTCTTTCATGAAGCAGAAACCCCAAAAGATCATCTCACCTTTAGTCAAGTTCAGCAGTCATTTTTCTGTGGGTACTGCATGTCCAGTATAGCAGTTAAGGCAAGAGCAGTTTCTTGCCCAAATGGCTAACCAACTCCATAAAGAGCCCTTTAATGTCTATCCTCCTCTTGAAGTAGCTTGATGCTGCCAGGAACAGATGAGACTCATTGTCAAGAAAAGTCCTAAGTTATTAAAACATTTAAATGCCATATTTTGAAGGTCTATGAAAGATTTGAAGAATACTTACCTAACTGAAATGTACCTCTATACATCTAGAAAATCTAACTAACATGACTACAAATGACTATTATAGATTATCTGTTAACCTATTTTTATATACTTTACATTTTTTAAATGAACTATACAATCACAATACCTTAATCAAGAGCAGAAATATACATATAATAAAATTGACCTTAAAATTGTATCAATAAATCAAGATCCATACCAATGCAAATTATTTATATCTATATCATATTCCCCTTTAAATGTAAATGAACATATAAATGATATTTGGAAATATTGGCAGAGATTTATCCATACTGCTTCATGCTAATTGGGGGCACTGTTAATCAGGTCTTTCACAGTGTATCCTGTGTGCTAGGTTTATCTCAGTCAGCAGTTGGGAGAAGTAAATTTTTGAGGGTGTTGATGGTGACCTTTCAAGAGGCCTTCATTCATGAAACCATATTTGCCTGGAGGCAATTCAAAGGATCACTCATCTTCTGAGATTCTAACTGTCCTAAATCTCTGGCAGAAGATCCTTGGCTTCTCTGAATCTGCCCTTCTTCCTCCCAGAATTCAGTTCTCTTTTCTCCACCTACATACGTTCCACCCTGTCAACTAGGCCAAGGCAGTTTCTTTATTCATTAACCAATGAAAACAACAGACAAACAGAAGAAACTTCTACACCAGGTCATAGCACTTCATAAAAAGCCACAGCATCGCACCAGGCTAGAGGTTTATGTTAACTAAGGTAATAAAAATGACAGAACAGAGATGATGATGGAAAGAAGTGAAGAGGAGGACATGCTTATACATGGGGAATTGAGTACCTTGAGTTGAGGATCAGTATAGAAAGTTTGTAGGAGATGAAGGTCTTTGTTCTTATTCTTGATAATGTAAACCACCATGAAACAGAAGTGCAAAGCTGAATTTAAACCTTGTTGTCTTTGTAGATTATGCTGTTGTTAAGGGCAAACAAGCAACACTCCCTCATTAGAGTCTCAAATGACACCTTTCCTTGTTTCATTTTGTGGTTATAAAATTTCCTGAGAAAATCAATGAGAAGGGGAACAGATTTATTTTGTGTCAAACTTCAACAGCACAGTTCATCGTGACAGAGAGTCAGTACAACAGGAACTTAAAGGAGTTGGTTTCTACCATCCTTAATCATGAACTAGAAGATGAATGAGTGTTGAATAGTGTCTCAGATGTCCACAATCTCTTACTCATAGTAGAAATATTTACTAGAGGTTACACACAGGAATGACATTCATATTGATCGTAGAAAGAATGGGGTAATAAAATTGATGCAAGTGTGTGTTTGTATGTGTGTACATATGTATGTATGAAATAATATAACCTTACAGAAAGCAAGAAATTCTGATTTTTCATTGTCTTATGGACTCTACATTGAGCAGAAATTTCATGATCCAGAATAAGAACTGACTTAAGGATTTACCTGTATGTGCAGTAAAATAACATAAACACACAGAAAGAATTGAAGAGAAGGATGACTGTCATTTGATTGATGAGAAGACAAAATGGTAGGTGGTGATCACAGGGCTTTCTAATGTAGTCAGGTTTTTCTAAAGCAGTGGAAAGGGTATATAAAAAGAGATTAGTGAAATTTCTTACAGAATGTGGTCTGTGTAGTACAAAAGTAAGAGTCTCACACTGGAGAAGATGGGAATCTGGTAATTGTTCAGACTACCTGAGCAGCTCAAATCTCACTACGAAATCCTGCAGGATTCCTCGAGAGCTACTGTTTTTCATTGATCTTGTTAATTTGTGTGTTCTCTCTCTGCCATTTGATTAGTTTGGATAGGGACTGGTCAATCTTGTTGATTTTCTCCAGGAACCAGCTTTTTGTTTGATTGATTCTTTGGATTGTTTCTGTGTTTCTATTTTGTTGATCTCAGCCTTCAGTTTGATAATTTCCTCTCTTCTATGCCTCCTGGGTGAATATGCTTCTTTTTTTCTAGAGCTTTCAGGTGTGCTGTTAGGTGACTGATGTGAGCTTTCTCCATTTTTATTATGTGGGCACTTAGTGTTATAAAATTTCTTCTTAGCACTGTTTTCATAGTGTCCCATAAATTTGAGTATGATGTGTCTTTATTTTCATTGAATTCAAGGACGACTTTAATTTCTTTCTTTATTTCTTTCCTGATCCAGAGGTGGTTAAGTAGGTGACTGTTCAGTTTTCATGTTAGAAAAGAAAGTGGGAAGTAGTCTACAACACATGGGCACAGGAGACCACTTGCTACATAGAACACCAGTAACACAGGCAATAAGAACAACAATGAATAAATGGAACATCCTGAAACTGAGAAGCTTCTGTAAAGCAAAGGACATTGTCATTAAGACAAAAAGGCAACCTACTGACTGGGAGAAGATCTTCACCAATCCCGCATCAGACAAAGGTCTGATCTCCAAAATATATAAAAAACTCAAGAAACTAGACATTAAAACTCTAATTAACCCAATTAAAAATGGGTACTGAATTGAACAGAGAATTCTCAACAGAAGAAATTCAAATGGCCAAAAGACACTTAAGGTCATGCTCAACCTCCTTAGCGATAAGGGAAATGCAAATTAAAACAACTTTGAGATACCATCTTACACCTGTCAGAATGGCTAAAATCAAAAACACCAATGATAGCCTTTGCTGGAGAGGTTGTGGAGAAAGGGGCACACTCACTCATTGCTGGTGGGAATGCAAACTTGTGCAACCACTTTGGAAATCAGTGTGGCGATTTCTCAGGAAATTTGGGATCAACCTACCCCAAGATCCAGTAATACCACTATTGGGAATATACAAAAGAGATGCCCCATCAAATGACAAAAGTATCTGTTCAACTTTGTTCATAGCAGCATTGTTTGTAATAGCCAAAACCTGGAAACAACCTAGATGCCCTTCAATGGAGGAAGGGATGAAGAAAGTGTGGAATATATACATATTAGAGTACTACTCAGTGGTAAAAAACAATGACTTCTCGAATTTTGCGTGCAAATGGATGGAAATAGAAAACACTATCCTGAGTGAGGTATCCCAGACCCAAAAAGAGAAACATGGGATGTACTCACTCATAATTGGTTTCTAGCCATAAATAAAGGACATTGAGCATATAATTTGTGATCCTAGAGAAGCTAAATAAGAAAGTGAACCCAAAGAAAATCGTATAATCATCTGCCCGGAGAGAAGAAGTAGACAAGATTGCAGGGCAAAAACTGGGAACTTGCGGGTGAGGTGGCATGGGGCAAAGGGGAAATGGGATGAGAAACATGAGAAGGGGAGGATGGGAAGAGCTCGGGGTATTGGGATGGTTGGGATATAGGAAGGGTGGATACGGGAGCAGCGAAGTGTATATCCTAACTAAGGGAGCCATCTTAGATTTGGCAAGAGACTTGACTCTAGAGGGGTTCGCAGGTGTCCAGGGAGATGTCCCCAGCTGGTACCTTGGGCAACTGAGAGAGGGAACCTGAAATGACCCTATCCTATACTGATGAATATCTTACATATCACCTTAGAACCTTCATCTGGCAATGGATCGAGGTAGAGACAGAAACTCAATTTGGAGCAATGGTCTGAGCTCTTAAGGTCCAAATGAGGAGCAGAAGGAGGGAGAACATGAGCAAGGAAGTCAGGACCACGAGGAGTGCACCCACCCACTGTGACAGTGGAACTGATTTATTGGGAGCTCACCAAGGCCAGCTGGTCTGGGACTGAATAAGCATGGGTTGAAACTGGACTCTCTGAGCATGGCGGACAATGAAGGCTGATGAGAAGCCAAGGACAATGGCACTAGGTTTCTATCCTAATACATGAACTGGCTTTGTGGGAGCTTAGCCTGTTTAGACGCTCACCTTCCTGGACCTAGATAGAAGACCTTCGCCTTCCCGCAGGACAGAGAATTTGGACTGCTCTTCAGTATCCAGAAGGAGGGGGAATGGTGTGGGGGGGGGGAGAAGAGGAGTGGGGATAGGGGAAGGGGAGGGGGGAGGAGGCAATATTTGGGAGGAGGGGAGGGAAATGGGAAACGGGGAGCAGGTGGAAATTTTAATTAAAAAAGAATAAAAAAAAGAAAAAAAAAGAATGTATAAGGTTGGTAGGGACCCATGTTTGGAAGATGTAGGAGGAGCTGGGTGGAAAACATCCTACATAGGGATCCTAAACAGAAAGAATAAAGAAAATTAGTAGAAACTGTATAGCTGAGGCTTAAAACAAAAATTCAGAAAGCAAATGATTAAGGAACACTGGTAAATATCAAATAACTTGGTAGGCAACTTTATCTGGGACCGTCTTCCCATCCAGCTAAGAACTGGTGGGGTCCTTCAATTATGTAAAAAAATCTATTTGTAGATAATCCTATAAATGATTTGTAAAATATCTTTTTACATTTAGTTAGTTGTTATTTTCCTCTAAGCTGACAATATCCCGTCATCAATCAGAATTGGGGGGAAACATATCATCCTTGCCCCATCCTTTCAGGTCTCATGCTGCCGGAAAAGTTATTCTGGTGTTAGACTATACATATGTATCATCTAGGTATCCCCTTTTCTTTAAAATTATCTATAATAAATCAGAGGACATATTGAAGAGAAGAGAATTTCAAGGGCATTTCTATCAACAATTGTTACTTCTTTTCTACTCCAGAGGTAAAATTTTGCCTGTGCCTATTTGTTTAATAATTTATTTACCTTAATGTGAATATGTGAAATCTTTTAATTAACATTGGTAGGCTCTCCATAAAAGTTTTGTATATTCTTGGTCAAAAGTGAAAACCTGGGATTAGAATAGAGGTATTGGTTCTGAAATATTTTACGTTCAACAAACTCATTAAAATTTTATCTTATTCATCTATTTCAGGAGCAGCCATGTGAGCTGATTCTCACGCTGACCCTGGAAAATATGACAGTGGAACCTATGAGTTCTACATAGTGTGGAGTTGTTCAATTCATGGTTATGTGTTCCTCTGTCAGGATTCTAAGAATGTAGTCAATGTGGTCTCCAAAGCTTCATCACACACTAATGCTGTCACTGCCTGAATTTCAGGAAAATCCTCAGGCTCAGGTGAAAAGATTCTTGTTTCCTTTTTAAACCACCCCAAGTCTATGATGCATTAACATTAAGCCCACAGCCAACATGGCTTCTCTGAAAACACTTCACTATCTCCCACATGAGACACCCACTCTTCATGTCACCAACAACAGAGAGTGCAGAGGAGTAATTCTGGGAGCAACAAAAGCACCAACAAAAGCACAAACTGTGAAAATCATTGAACTCAGTTGTCTATGGGAAGGACTGAAGAGAGACGAACCAGGGGCTGGAGCTGTTGTCTGCTGGGATGTGCGTATTTGTGTCTGAGAATTTTGTGGTCTGAGTTGCACAATATGCCTATAGAAGAAGCAGTAGTTTGGATTTCGAAGTGCAAGCTAATTTTTTACCAAAATGCTAATGTTCAAAAATAGAATCTTGCAACAATTATAACAACTGTACACTTTTATAGGATCCTCTTAGTTTAAAAGTAAAAAACTGTTATTGTCCATTTTCTAAAGTAACTTTGGAAATTTACATCAATTTAGGGCAGTTGTGGTTTCTCTGTCACACGTTTAGAAAAAAAAGAGGATGAAAAAAGATTATTCAAAATTCTTAAACTGTCTTACAACATCAGCAATCAGCAATTTTCCCAATTTCATACTCATGATGAAATATATATATGCATATATATACACATATATGTATATATGATGAACTGTATATATGGAATATATAAATTAATGTGCTGATTTGTCTGACAATGAGCAATTGGACATCTTAGAGGATTGTGTGGGAACACAGATGATTAGTGTGTAATTAAAATCAAGATAAATAGGCTATGACAAGTAAAGGAAACTCTAGAAGATTTCGTTGTGTAAAAGAAAAAAAAAATCAAAGGTTAGGGTATCAAACTTGTACAACCACTTTGGAAATCAGTGTGGCGATTTCTCAGGAAATTTGAGATCAACCTACCCCAAGATCCAGTAATACCACTCTTGGGAATATACCCAAAAGATGCCCTATCATATGACCAAAGCATTTGTTCAACTATGTTCATAGCAGCATTGTTTGTAATAGCCAGAACCTGGAAACAACCTAGATGCCCTTCAATGGAAGAATGGATGAAGAAAGTGTGGAATATATACATATTAGAGTCCTACTCAGCGGTATAAAACAATGACATCGTGAATTTGGCATGCAAATGGATGGAAATAGAAAACATTATCCTGAGTGAGGTAACACAGACACAAAAAGAAGATCATGGGGTGTACTCACTCATAATTGTTTTCTAGCCATGGATAGGGGGCCTCTGAGTCTATAATATGTGGTCCTAGAGAAGCTAAGTAAGAAGGTGAACCCAAAGAAAAACATACAGTATTCTGCCTGGATAGGGGAAGTAGACAAGATTGCTGGGCAAAAACTGAGAACTTGCGGGTGAGGTGGCATGGGGCTAAGGGGAAATGGGGTGAGAAACATGAGAAGGGGAGATGGGGGAAGCTTGGGGGAATGGGATGGTTGGGATATAGGAAGGGTGGATACGGGAGCAGAGAATTATATATTCTAATTAAGGGAGCCATCATAGGGTTGGCAAGAAACTTGACTCTAGAGGGGCTCGCAGGTGTCCAGGGAGATGTCCCCAGCTCGTACCTTGGGCAACTGAAATGACCCTATCCTATACTGATGAATATCTTGCATATCACCTTAGAACATTCATCTGGCGATGGATCGAGATAGAGACAGAGACCCAATTTGGAGCCACGGACTGAGCTCTTAAGGTCCAAATGAGGAGCCGAAGGAGGGGGAGGGAAATGGGAAATGGGGAGGAGGCGGAAATTTTAATTAAAAAAGAATAAAATAAAGAAAAATAATAAAAAAATAAAACCTTTGAATCAGAAAAAAAAAAAGAAAGAAATGGGTGTGACAGCAATTCAGGTGTACCATATAGGGAATGTGGAGACTGGACAATCACTGTGAATAACTGGAAAATCAGACAATCCAGTCGTTGAGATCCAGGCCCACAGTTAGTATTTATCTCAAAACAAGTGTTGCAGATTGTTAGAGAAATGCTTCATACCTCAGCACACACACACACACACACACACACACACACACTCAGAAGTGAGGGAGAAAGAGTGAGAGTGAGAGAGATTGAGATAGACACAGGTAGACAGAGGGTAACAGGGAGAAACAGTATAATAAATAAACACACACAACAGAACAGGAAACAGAAATTCGAATAAGCAATTGGACATTCAAGGATTACTACACACAATATCTGTAGAGAAAATCCCTAAGTGTGATATGGAGAGACAGTGCAGACACAGAGAAGTCCTGTCTTCCATATTTCTCTGAGGAGGCTCTTCTGTAACCTAGATTTCTAAGTGCTCTCAGCGCCCCCTGCTGGTCCTGTGTTCCCCACAGGCATGTTTTTGTCTGAGTTCACAGTAACATTCACTCATTGTGTTTCTTGCACAGTAATACATAGCTGTGTCTTCAGACCTCAGTCCGCTCATTTCCAGGTACAGAGTGTTCTTGGCATTGTCTCTGGAGATTGTGAACCGGCCCTTCACAGCGTCGATATACCAGGTGCTACCACCACCACTGCTAATGTATGCGACCCACTCCAACCCCTTCCCGGGAGCCTGGCGGACCCAGCCCATTGCATAACTACTAAAGGTGAATCCAGAGGCTGCACAGGAGAGTTTCAGGGACTTTCCAGGCTGCACTAAGTCTCCCCCAGACTCCAGCAACTGCACCTCACACTGGCCACCTGTAAACACAAAGAATTCTGGTTAAAAAACTGACACAGAAGAATTTTTTCTTTCTCATGTCCACACAACACACAGCATCTCATCTTTATGAATTACCTTTTAAAATAAGGACAAAGAAAACCAGTATGAACCCCAAGTCCATGGTAAGTGGCCCGTGTTCAGTGCTGACAACTGACTGGGAGGACTTGGGAATCCAGGGCTGGTCTCCTTTTCCAGAGCTGAAGGGTCAGGACATGTCTGGTTTTTATAGGCAAAAGATGGCTTATTTGCATATCTTCCTGACATAGCAGGCTCTGTAGTTGGGCCTGGTCAGAAGGCAGTACTCAGAGCAGATATAAGACACCAAACACACTGATGACAGTTATAGAAATTGAAGCATTAATGTAGCTCTGTATACATAATATTCTTGTTAGGGATTCACCACACTTTATTCTAGTTCTCTTTTTACCATATGTATGGAAAATGCTGTGTTTCCACACCATCATGTCTCTTTAGGGTCAATGTGAAATAGAAAATCTCCACACACAGCTGTGTTCTATATATCAGCTCTGTCTGTCCCTTTGTCTCTGCTGGACATGGCTTCTTCCTGAGGTGAATCCTGACAGGAACACTTGAAACTTTTCTGAAATCTGCTCAGTTCTGAGTGGTACTATCATATGCCCCAATGGACTTTGGCAAGTGATACATTCATTGTTCTGCCTGTCTTCCTCTCAGTGGAGACATATTTGTATTTGCAACACTTAGTTGTTTGCATCCTGAAGTTCTCTCTATGATTACTTTGTTCTTCCCACTCTGCCAATCCCAACTCAATACCAGGAAACACATGGCTGTTTTCATGTTAACTTAGGTCACTTTTATTTCTGCATATTTATATTTCCTTCATAATGGGGTCATTTAGCAATTGTCTATAACCAAACACAAACTTCTGCATGAATTTTGTATTTTCAGAAGGCTTTGTTTTTATTTTCCCAAACTCTAGTGTTTTGCTTTCTACCCACTCAGTTTCTTTTTCTCACTACACCCAACTTTTTCTTTGAAAACCATTGTGTTACCCTGTGTTTTTCCCTCTTGTCCTTCACTTAAGATGCCTTTTCCTGTATTGACTTCCATTCTAGTTCCAAGTCTACACAGCAGAAGCCAGTACACCAAACACACAGAGTCTCAGACACACAGTCTGGATTCTCTATAAGGCAGAAACTCTCCTTCCTAATCTTCAATGTGTTGTGTGATATGAGATTTCCAGTCTCATTCAAATTTCTACAAGGCTCAAAGAACATTGATGAAGTGGATGTGGGAAGATTGTGAGGTGTGGAGTCCAGGGAAGGCTGTTGTGAAATGCTGTCTTCTGAACATGACATGGATATCACAATCATGGACTCATAATGGTTGTTACTGTCTGTATAACCCAAATAGGCCCTGGTAGAGATAGGCCTGAAATTTCTTGGTCCTACTTCTTACTGAGGAGCAGTTGGAAATACATTTTTCTGGACAAGGGATATAGTCACTCTTTTTTGAGGGTATGGTCACTGGTATGTTTCCTATGTTGCAGTGCTTGGGTTCACATACATGTAGATTTGAACATCACTAACTGTTCATAAGTAAGTATAAGGTTGGTAGGAACCCATGTTTGGAATATGTGGGAGGAGCTGGGTAGAAAACATCACACATAGTGATCATAAACAGAAGGAATAAAGAAGATTAGTAAAAACTGTATAGCTGAGGCTTAAAACAAAAATTCAGAGAGCAAATGATTAAAGAATATTGATAAATATCAAATAACTTGGTAGGCAGCTTTATTTGGGATCATCTTCCCATCCAGCTAAGAACTGGTGGGGTCCTTCAATTATGTATAAAAAAATCTATTTGCAGATAATCCTATACATGATTTGTAAAATATCTTTTCACATTTGGTTAGCTGTTACTTTGTTCTAAGATGACAATATCCCATCATCAATCAGAATTAGGGGGAAAACATATCATTCCTTTCCCACCCTTTCATGGTTCATTGCAGAAACAGTTATTCTGGTGTTTGATTTTATATATGTATCATGTAGGTATCCCCTTTTCTTTAAAATTATCCATAATGAATCACAGGACATATTGAAGAGAAGAGAAATAAATTCAAGGGCATTTCTATAAACAACTATTACTTCTTTTCTACTCCAGAGGAAATATTTTGCCTGTGCCTATTTGTTTAATAATTTATTTACCTTAATGTGAATATGTGAAGTCTTTTAATTCATATTTGTAGGCTCTCCATAAAATGTTCCGGATAATCTAGGTCAAAAGTAAAAACCTGGGATTAGAATAGAGGTATTGGTCCTGATATATTTTAGGTCCAACAAACTCATTAAACTTTTACCCTATTCATTCATTTCAGGAACAACCATGTAAGCTAATCCTCACAGTGACCCTGGAAAATATGACAATGGAACCTTTGAGTTCAACATGATGTGGATTTGTTCAATTCATGGTTATGTATTCTTCTGTCAGGTTTCTAAGAATGTAGTCAATGTGATCTCCTAAGCTTCATCACACACTATTGGTGTCACTGCCTGAATTTCAGGAGAAGTCTCAGCCTCAGATGAAAAGATTCTCTTTTCCTTTTTAAATCTGCTCCAAGTCTGTAATCCATTAACATGGATCCCACAGCCAACATGGATTCTCTGAAGACACTTCACTATCCCCCACATGAGACACCCACTCTTCATGCCACCAACAACAGAGAGAGCAGAGGAGTAATTTTTGGAGTAACGAAAGCACAAACTGTGAAAATCACAGAACTCAGTTGTCTATGAGAATGTTTAAAGAGAGATGAACCAGGAACTGGAGGTGATATCTGTTGGGATGTGCTTCATTGTGGTCAAGAAATTTGTGGTCTAATTTGCACAATATGCCTATAGAGGAATCATTTGCTTGGATTTTGAAGTGCAACCTAATTTTTACCAAAATGCTAATGTTCAAAAATAGAATTTTGCAACAGTTATAACAACTGTACACTTTCATAAGGTCCTATTAGTTTAAAAGTAAAAAAAAATAAATATATAAATAAATAAATAAAACTTTGGAAATTAACATCAATTCAGGGCAGTTGTGGTTTCTCTATAACAAGTTTCAAAATAAAGAGGATGAATGAAAGATTATTCAAAATTTCTAATCTGTATTACAAAATTGGCAATCAACAACGTTTGCAATTTCATACTCCTGATTTATATATATATATAGTCTATACATGTATATATATTTATAAATATATGTATATATAATAAAATGTATATATTGAATATATATATAATTAATGTGCTGTTTTGTCTAACAAGAATTAGCCATCCTAAAGGATTGTGGGGTAACACAGATGATTAGTGTGTAATTAAAAAGCAAGATTAATAGGCTATGACAAGTAAAGTGTACTCTAGAGTATTTCTTTCTGTAAAAGAAGAAAAATCAAAGGTTATGGCATCAAACAGGTATAATTGAAGCATATTCCTGTACTTCCTAGTTTCTGAAGTCACCACCTCTGGTATTCAGAGTTCCCGTTGGTCCTCAGCATCCCCTGCTGGTCTGACTAGTGAGGTTTCTGTCCAAGTTCACACTGGAGTTCTCTCATTGTGTGTCTGGCACAGTAATACATGGCTGTGTTAGAAGTTTGCAGATTGTTCAGTTTTATGAAAACACAGCTCTTGGAGGTGTATGGATATTTTATTTGTGATCTAACAAATAAAGCTTCCTGAAGACCAGAGTGCAGAACTAAGTCACTGGATAGCCATAGACATCAGTCAATGGTGGCACACACCTGTAAATCCAGCACTAGGAAGACAGAGGTGGACAGATCTCTGTGAGTGCAATGCTGCACTGGGATACTTTCTGTGTGAAACAGAAACGGAGCTCACACAAAGGTGATCCCAGCACCTGGAATCATATGCCTTTAATCCCAGCACTAGGGTGGCAGAGACTGGCTTGACCTGGCTAGGCAGAGAGAGAAATATAAGACAAAAGGAGACAAGAGCTCAGATCCAGTCTGAGGTTTCAGTCTGAGAGGCAGTCTGAGGTCCTGGAGAGACAGCATTCAGTCGGAGGCTTTGTAGAGACAGGACCTTCCCCATTTGGTTTGAGCATTGGTAGAGGTGAAGACTCACTAGTGGCTGAATACTCTGCTTTTCTGATCCTTCAGTTGTTGCCCCTCGTAGCTGACTTAGGCTCTTTATCATTAAGTACAATTAGAATTCTTGCAACAGGAGGTGTCCCTGCTGATGTTGACTTGGGATTTGAGATCAGAATTATAATTTGTGCTTCCACCACTCCAGATTCTTCACATCCACTTCAGACACTTTCCTGGAGGCTGACAGACACAGCTTACACCATGACTGTATAATGAGAATCTACAGATAGATAGTTTAGGTGAGGGACAGGGTCTGTGAGGGCTGTACTAGACCAGTTCCTTACTCCTTCAGCTGCGCCTGAGACAGGGAACCAGGGAACAGGCACAGTCATCATGATACAGGCATCCCACAGATGACATGCCTGCATCTCTTTTCTGAAACCCTGAAACACGTAGAGCTTGGAAATGTCACCAGGCAGAAGAGCAGCACCAGGGCACCCATGCCCTACTGGAGGCCTTAGTGAGAAGGAGATGGGGCTTCTCTTCTAAGCCTGGAATTTTAGTCTGAGCATGAGGGCTGCTTTGCATTGTGGGAGGTTCCTGAGAGGATAAAAGGAAGCACAGGTCATGGTTTACACTTTTTCCTCAGGTTTCTTAGAATTGCCCTTGAGTTTCTTAGAGGACCTGGAGAAAAAAAAAAAAAAAAAAAAAAAAAAAAAGAGTAACATTTTTCTGACACTGAATTCCCACTTGCATATAAATAGGAAATTGTATGATCCTGTGCAGACCTTAGGTGCAAAACATTAAGTGACTCCACATTCATGCTGTGCAGATAACAGGGGATACCACATCCTCAGTGCATATCCCTGTAAATCCCAGCGGACTGTTTAAATGGAATTTAGTCATTAGATTCACTTCAGCCTCTTCCTGATGTGAAATCAGGATTAAGGAACTACTTGAAATCCTTTCTGTTGGCATTGCAGTTAATTTTTTTTATCACTCACCTAGAAAATCCAACTTGTGAGGATGCAACTCACAAACCTTTAGTACATATTATTTAATTTTTTTTCCTAAGAGGAGATTCAAGGGATTGATTTTCATACACATAAGTGGTGTCAGGGACACCACACCTGGATATTTCTTAGTTCCTATTTTCTGTTTTAAAAAATAAACTGTATGGATATTGACCACAGTTAATATGATATTATGTTCTTCATATATGTAGTGAGTTGATATTCTGAGATATCCGCCCAAACAATAACTGTGTAGTCACCCAACAGTGGACACATAAGTGAGAACATGATGTTGGGCACAGTGAATAAAGATTCCAGAACCGTACAGTAGTATAGGACCATTTCTAAAAACACAGGCAGAAGAGAAATAAATGCATTATGATCATTTCCCTGATATGCATACTCATCATACACTTGTGAGGTTCATTCATAAATAACAACTGTAAAAATTTTTATTTTACATTATTAAATTATAGTACCATTTGCTTATATTTAATATTTTTAAGATGTAAACAATAATTTGTGATATTTCTAATTATACTACTATTACATTCATAATTATAATATTAATCAATCAACTTTTTAATTTCTGGATTTCTCCTTATCAATTACAATACTTTAGAGATATCAATAATTTTATTTTTTACCTAGTAAGAAAAAAATTTACAAAGTCTATGACTCACTCAAACAAGTTTAAAGTAAGAATTGTTATAAAATGATTTAAAGTTGGAAAAGAATATAATATATTTGGAGCTACCAGGCACTGATGAAATGTATTTTTACGTCTGGTCTGACTGAACCAGGCTCAGCCACTTATTCTGAGACCATCTTCTGGACCAATAGGCAACTGCTCAGATTTTTCAGTTATTTATATTAAGACCTATTTGCAGAAAAAATCTATACATAATTTATAAAATAGTTATTTGCAAGAATTTGTCTATTTTGCAATCAACACCAAATAGATGGTCATACAGAATAAAGGAAAGGACAGCATAGGAATCTATGTGCTCTAGTCAAACACTATCAGTACACTTGTTATAAGAGTACCTTCTCCAGTGTTTCTGACCTTGAGATTGTGCATGCCATGATTCTGCACTCACAACATCTAGTTGTGGTTTCCTTTATAACTCCCTAGAACAATCCCTATACATTCAAAAGCAGACTAATTCAAGAGACTTTCCATGTCCTCTTAATTTTTTCTGTTGTACTTAAGAGGAGGATACTTCTACTTTTTTTTTTGTTTATTAATTTACTGACACTGATATAGATATGTGAGCAGTCCTTTGGGATATAGTCTTAGAATCTCAATATCTTGTCATGGATAATTTTTATCATAGTGTAAATGCTTAGGATTAGAACCTCTAGTTATTGACTTTGGTATATTTTAGGTCTAACCAGATTGTTTAAAACTTTCTCCCTGCTCATACCTAGTCCCCAGCATTCATGCATTATGATCCTCAGCCTGACCCCGGGTAACATGAGACTGAATAAGCTGTTTTCTGCTTTGTTTGTAATTATTCAATTCATTGTTTTAAGTCCTAATATAAAGATTCTAAGAATCTAGACACTTCTGTATCTATACAAACCTTCTACACTCACTGGTGGTATCACTGCAGCTATAATAAAAACTGATGATAGACGGGACAAGGACTGGAGCTGACATCTAGTAAAACATGCACACTGGAGGCTGAGAATTTCTTGATCTGAGGATTTAGGACACACCTGCAGAGGAACCAGTCTTTGGATTTTGATCTGAAATGTAAATTTTACCATAGGGAAATACATAAAAATGTGAATTGTCAGAAGTGATAATGAAGTGAACACTTCCCCTAAGTCCTGGTGGTTTAGAATAAGAAAAGAATGAATATTAAATTTTCAAGATTTCTTGTGAAAGGAACATTAATTCAGGCTACAAATAGTTTTTCCATCATGTCAACAAAATAACTTCAAAACATTACAAATTTCTGTAAATTCGTAAACATATTTAATGATCTTACACTTAACAATTGTCCTAACTTACAGTCTCTTTTTGAAATATGTATTTACACACACACACACACATTCACAGACACATATAATGTATTGAATGGAATTAAGTGGAAATGTATTTGTAAATACATGGCACATGTAAAATTATGTCTCAATCTGTCTGACAAGAAGAAGCAAATTCATAGCTTTGTGGGTATAATCCATTGGTTCTACCTTGGGAAAAAAAAATAGGAAGCTTAATAGGCTTCAACAGTTGAGAGGGACCTCAACTGGACTTTTTTGAAAGAAAGAAGAAACCTCACATTTTAAAATTAAAACAAGAGTTCATGCAGCATAGTCTATAACTTCCATGTTTCTGAAGTGACCCCTAATGGTCTTGGAACTCCTGTTGGTCCTTTGCATTTCCTCTTGCTTCCAAGTTTCTCTGAAGAGGGGCTTTCTGCAGGCTCACACTGGATTTTCCTCACTGTGTGTCAGTCACACTAATACATGTCTGTGTCTTCAGTTTGCAGAGTGTTGCATTTTAAGAAAACTTGTCTCTGTGAGGTGTCCCTGCTGATGGTGACTCAGGATTTGAGAATTGAACTATATTTGCACTGATACAGAGATTCACAGGAAGATGTAAGTGGTGACTTTGACAGTGTTCATCATTTTTGAGTTGATGGAGTTTTAGGATGCTCTCCATTCTGAGACCATAATGAAGAAGAAATGTCAGCCCCACAACTCTCTGAGCTAGTGGGTTGCCAGCCCAGCTTCTGGCTTCTGACTTTTACTGGTAAATAGAACAATAGAGATTTAGTTACAAACTACATTTTGTGGAAGTGGCGGCTTTGGATCTGATTGACTCAGACGTGAGGTGACTAGTAGCCATTAAGTCACAATTACTTTCTGAAAGAGCAGCAGCTACAGGTGCAATCACTGTGAAGGTGTTAAAAGAACAAATTTTTATTTTTATATACCTAGAAGAAAAGGAGATGATAAAATTAAAGTGAACATGGCAAAAATTAGCAGTTTCAAATATATTTTAAATGATAAATCAAGAATCATTAAAATCATCTGAACTTAAAACATACGGAATCTTCCTTGTTGAGAAAAGAGAGGAATAACAGTTACAAAATTTATAACCACAAAATGTTATATCTTGCATGTTTAATATAAACAGAATGTATTTTAGCAATTAAAATCCAAACATTATATTTCAAATTTTCTGGATAATTTTGTCTCCTGTGAATAAACAGGACTGTGTCTATACTGTCTGAGAATCAGGAAAACGTAAGAACTGGTGCCTAATCTTGACCAAATTGCAGCCCAATATTTACAGCATGGTCTTCTCTAATAAAGCCTGCAAATAGGACCCAGTGTCCACATCCTACAATACATTCTGAATACAAGTATTTCTGTGAATTATGACAAATCCTAGGGCTTCTTGTCAGAGTGCCCCAGGCTGTGGACAGTAGGTGGAGATTTCAGGATTTCCCATTGGTAAGTGGTAACAAAGAGACTTAGAGATGTTATCTCTGTTGCCCAGGATTATGGAGCAGTTGGAGTTTGTCTCACAGGTGGACAATAGCAAAATGAAGATTTTTATATTCCACTTATCTGAGAAATGCATCGAACACATCAAGTGAGCATAACTATTGTAAATAAAAATGCCCCATGTTCTCTAAAATAATCATGAGGCAATCATGAAAGGGGCTTCAAGGTAACAATGAATATTTCTTTCCTGTCTTATATTATAATATTTTCATAGGTGTTTATTCACTTGAAAACTTTGCAGGATGTTGATATTTGAATGCACAAATTATTATATGGCCACATTAATTCAATAAATTAATTTACAGAAATATAATCAATTTACCTCTGTTCCCACTTGTATTTATGGACAACTGCCATACTGAAAACAATTAAATGAAAATAAGAATGATGTGATACCTACAATCGCAATTAATTGTGAGTATCTCTGTGAGATTTGACACCTCAGGCTTCACTTATAGAGAGTCCAGCAGTGAGAGACAGTAGAACAGTGGAATATGGAAATAATCATTGAAAAGCAATAATCTATTTTAATTGAAAATATCATTTTCTTCAGATCCTCACATAGAAGTGAGAATGTTGGGCATGTGTTCTTGTATACAAAATTGTTGTGGTTCACCAAACTTCTTTACAATAACATAACAGAACCATGTTCCCTTTTACAAGGCACAGGGTCCATTTCTCTCCAGCCTCATAGTACTGTGATATCTTTCTTTCCTTTAGTAAATGGGTCTTGAATTATTGGTTACAAGCAACTTATTCTTTTGGCTTTAACTTTCATTTTTATGTTGATCAAAGATGCTGGTTCTATGCAACCTACTGTGCCCACATGCATTGGCCAAGATTGAAGAACCAAAAGAGACATTGGCAAGCAGTAAAATGTCTGTTCACGAGGGAATTAGACCTATGTGCTATCCTTAGACTCAAATTTCAGACAAGAGATAGAAATGAGTTATATTTGAGAAGAAAAATGAGACTGAACTCTTGGATGAGACAAAAAGGTTAGAAGTTAAATGCCCTAACCATTTACTTTTTTGAAATTTTCTATATGTATCAAAGTTTCATATAAACTATGGACCACCCATATAAACATTGGGTTAACTCTCAACAGTGGAGGAGAAAATGAAATATTTTGTTTTTAATTATGTGTGTATGTTTCTGTGTGAGTAGTGTACTGTGCATGGGGACAAATAGAGACCATGGGTTCTCCAGACTTACAGGTAGGTATGACTTAACCATTGTCTGTGCCAGAAATTGAAACTGTTTCCCTGCAAGAACAATATGCTCTGTGAACCTCTGAGTTGCTTCCCGAATGTGCAGATGAGCAGTGGCAACCTTCCCTTTTATGTTTGCTGCAGCTCAATTCTCAACAGTTGAAATGTCAAACCAATCTGCATGAACATGGAGGGTATCATAACAGCCAGGCATCAAGAGGATAAAATGACCACTTAATCTGTGGAACTTAAGAAGCTCATTTTAGGAATAGTAAATAGGGAAGACTGATCATAGTTTAGACAGTGTAGAGTGAGACTAATCAGTTATTTGGGAAGGATTATCCCAAATAAGAAGTTATATGGAAGTTGACCAAAGTTAATAAGAACACATCTTGTTTTCAATTATGAATAAAGTCGGTTTTAAAGTTAGACAGACCCCCAAACAATACCTATTTGTTTTGCCTGAGAAACCACTGCTTCTAAGTCTGATAGGAAAGCTAATTTTTACCAAGATGCAATTGCATAAAATGGGATCTGTCAAAAGTAATAATCAATTCTATTCTTTTATGGGACCTTCTTGGTGTAGAAGGAAATTATGGATATTTCAGTTTCCAGGGTGTTGTGGGAAAATGACTTTAAATTAGGAAAGCTGTGGTTTCTCTATCACAGGTGCAAAAACAAAGAGGACAAATTACAGCTCTTTTAAAGTTCTCTAGCTTATAACTGAACATAACATCCAACAAGTGTCATAACTGCTCACTCCTTTAAAATATCTACATATATAAGAAAATGTGTGAATATGTAGGTATATGTGTGTGTATGTAAAACATGTAAAGTTATATGTTATTCTATCTATAACAAGGAGCAGATTGTTATCTTACAGGACTTGTAAGAAAAGCTATTTGTTATAGTATTTGAAAAATAGGAAGTTTATTAAACTATGACAGTGAAAAGACACCTCTAGAGAATTTTTTTTTATACGTGTTTGGAAGAGGAAAACACAGATTCTAATGTTGAAGCATATTCTCATCCATAATAGTCTATAACTTCTTATCTTGTTAATCAGCCACATACTGCTCTTGGGAGACCCTGTTGGTCTCCAACGCCCCCTGCTGGTCGTGAGTGTCTCCATTTGGAGGTTTTTGTACAGGTTCACATTGGAGCTCTCTCACTGTGACTCTGGCACAGTAATACATGGCTGTGTCCTCAGTTTGCAGACTGTTCAGTTTTAAGAAAACTTGGCTTTTCGAAGTGTCCCTGGTGATGGTGATTCGGGACTGAAGAGCTGAATTATAATTTGTGCCTCCACTACTCCATATTGCTCCCATCCACTCCAGACCCTTTCCTGGAGGCTGGCGTATCCAGCTTACAGCATTGCTGGTTAATGAGAATCCAGAGACAGTGCAGGCGAGCGACAGAGTCTGTGAGGGCTGCACTAGGCCAAGTCCTGACTCCTTCAGCTGTATCTGTGACAGGACACCTAGGGACAAGCAACATCACTATCAGTCATATAACCCATAGATGAAAAACCTGGGTCCGTTTCCTGAAACCCTGAAGCACTTACAGCTTGGAAATGTCACCAGGCAGAGGAGCAGCACCAGGACAGCCATGCTGTGTTGGAGGCTCTAGTCAGAAGGAGATGGGGCCTCTCAGCTTGGCCATGAATTTCATCCTGAGCTTGAAGACTGCTTTGCATTGGGGGAGGTTCCAGAGAGCATAAAAGGAAGCACAGGCAATGCTTTCAATTTCTCCTCCAGGAAACTGAGATTTGCTTTTTGCTTCTTAGAGGTACTGAATATTGAACCTCATTAACATTGCCAATTCCAGAGAAACAAGGAATATTAAGAGTCATACTGTACAGGCCTTAGAAGCAAAACATGGAAGTGTTTGCATTAACTAGATATACATTCAGAGGAGAATACCAGGTTCTCAATGGATTTATGTATCTCTGTATCTTCCAGTAGAGAATTTAAATGGTACTGGTATATTGGGGATCAGAAATCCTGTTTAAGGAACTACTTAAAATTATTTCTCTTGGTGTCTGTGGAGTTGTCTCATTCTTACAACTTCTTAGGAAATAACTTGTGAGGAAGCAGCTCACACACATTTCATACATGTGATTTTCCATGTTAATCTGTAAGGAAATTTGTGGGACTGATTTGGGTTCCATCTTATTAGGCTCAGATTTCACGTTCTCACTTAGGAACATCCTAACTGGATACTAGATTTCATTTCTCTTAATTTATGTCTGTCTATCCATTAACTTTTATATCTTTCTCTGTCACTCTCCTCAGCTTGTAGTCAATTACAGTTTCCTAAATATGATTGTTACCTTGGTAAGTTATGGGATGCACACCTACTCATAACACTTTACAAAAAGCAACAGCATACAACCAGGTTTGAGGGTTATGGTCACTGGAGAACATTAAGTGATGACAAGAAGTGGACTAGAAGTCAGATATGAACATGGGGAACCCTGTGATTTTAATGATAGTCAAGGCAGAGATAACAAGAGTTTCTAGTGTATTTTCCTGTGTCATGTTAGTGCAAATCAACAGGGAAGGTAAGTGCAGAGCTGGAACCAACATGGTCAGTCAAGGCTCAGGAAATGTCTGTCTAACTTGGCATTAGAGAAATCACAATTTGTCTGCATTATATCTTTATGAATTTTCTTTTCACTTTTTACTCTGAGTTTCAGTGGTAGAAACTGCTCTTCATTTTAATGAGACAGCCATCCTATGAAAGCCCTGATCATCATATGTAGTACGAGTTCAATGTTCCCTGTGTTTTTTAATGCTTCAGGGTTATACAAAGATTTTTTTTCAGACATGATGCTTAGTATGTTTCTTCTTTGGTTTGTTTGATATTTTCTTTATGGTTACAATAATCTTGAAAGGAATATCTTAGAAATAAATGCATATTTCTTATACCATATTGGGGAACTAGGTATAAATTCACTTATTCAAATATTTTTTGTCCTTAGTTCCTTCAGAGATATTGTCTAAGTTAGGTTTCTATTTCTGTGAAAAGACACCATGACTCCAACTGTTATAAGGAAACTGTATAATTTAGGGTACTTTCCTGCAGCTCCAGAAGTTCAGAACATTCTCATCCTGGCAGGAAGAATGGCAGCGTACAGGAAGTAATGGTGCTGGAGGAATAGCTGAGAGTCCAACAACTTGCAAGGAACAAGAACTCAGCTGACAGACTGGGCAACATCCTGAGCATAGAAAGCTTCAAAACCTACCCTCCACAGTGACACATTTCCTCCAACTCCACCAATGCCACACATCTTAAAAGGGTCATCCCCTTTCATATTATGTGGGCCAATTTCATTCAAACTCCCACAGAAAGTTTGTGTGCATATTCCACACTCTGTTACTTCTTGGGTTTCTCTTGTTCCATGAGACTCTCAAGAAGGAAGTCACTGGGAAAACAACATTTGCAAAGGGAATTCATTCATGGTAAAGTCACACATTATACATTATTATTTTCTGTTTTAGAGGTGTATTCTTATTCTTAAGGGTTTATTCAGTCATTTGTTTAATTATGTAAAGAGGATAGACGGATACTCACTTAATGGGTCATGTAGAATTAACAGTACCGCACTGTCTAGTTGTGTGGTTGTCAGAATCTTTTTGCATGATATAAACTAAAATCATCATGGAAAAAGGAACCTTATTTGGAAAAAAATACCTACATTATATTGGTATGCAGGCAAGACTATGATGTCATTGTCTTGATTAATCACTGATGTAAGAGGACCCAGACCAACGTAGACATTACCATCCGTAGGTAGGTGGTGATTCTGCATTGTACAAGGCAGCAGATTGCATAATCATGGAGAATAATTAAAATTTCCACCTGCTCCCCGTTTCCCATTTCCCTCCCCTCCTCCCAAATATTGCCCCCTCCCCCCACTCCCCTTCCCCTATCCCCACTCCTCTTCTCCTCCCCCCACACCATTCCCCCTCCCTCTCGATACTGAAGAGCAGTCCAAATTCTCTGCCCTGCGGGAAGACAAAGGTCTTCTAGCTACGTCCAGGAAGGTGAGCATCTAAACAGGCTAAGCTCCCACAAAGCCAGTTCATGTATTAGGATCGAAACCTAGTGCCATTGTCCTTGGTTTCTCATCAGCCTTCATTGTCCGCCATGCTCAGAGAGTCCAGTTTCAACCCATGCTTATTCAGTCCCAGACCACCTGGCCTTGGTGGGCTCCCAATAAATCAGTTCCACTGTCACAGTGGGTGGGTGCATACCTCGTGGTCCTGATTTCCTTGCTCATGGTCTCCCTCCTTCTGCTCCTCATTTGGACCTTGAGAGCTCAGACCGTTGCTCCAAATTGAGTCTCTGTCTCTACCTCGATCCATCGCCAGATGAAGGTTCTAAGGTGATATGCAAGATATTCATCAGTATAGGATAGGGTCATTTCAGGTTCCCTCTCCTCAGTTGCCCAAGGTACAAGCTGGGGACATCTCCCTGGACACCTGCGAACCCCTCTAGAGTCAAGTCTCTTGCCAACCCTAAGATGGCTCCCTTAGTTAGGATATATACTTCGCTGCTCCCGTATCCACTCTTCCTATATCCCAACCATCCCAATCCCCCAAGCTCCTCCCATCCCCACTACCACATCGACATGTAGAAATACTTATTCATAAGCAGAGGGGCTGAATTTCTATCTTCCTCTCTTTTTCACAGGGTCACTCTGGTTGGCTTGGTCTCACTACATAGACTAAGCTGATATTGAACCATGTGGTGACTGAATCAAAGGTGTGCAACTTCTCTCCAAACCATCTCATACAGAGTTCTTAAAACTTTGACATAATTTTTTCATATAATAATTTCTGATCATTATTTTCTTCAGTAGTAAGGTGCCTGTCTCACAGAATGAGTGTTTCAGTTTGATTTTCAGCACTTAACTCTAAAACTAGTGGTGATGATTTCTCCTTATATTCTCAGAACTGATGAGTTAGTGAAAGGAGCTATCCACCCATTCTATCTTACCCTACTGAACTTCAGGTTTAGTGTGAGACCCTCAAAAATAAGGAAGATGTCAACTGAGGAATACACTCAGAATCAACTTGTGGCCTCTATACCCATGTGCAAGCATACACTGTGATAATTAGTGTTTCCATTCATTCAAACATTTCCCTTTCCATGTGTTGAACTCTTAGTTTATAGTTATTTTGTTATGGAAACTGTAGACCTAAGTAGGGCTGATTGTTATGGAAAGCAAGAGCAGGACTCCTCTGATTCACTGTATACTTCCACTCCAAAACTTTTATTTGTCCTTCCTACACTAGGAACAATAATTCCTTCTCCAGTCATAAGATTGCTTGCTTTAAGTGCATTAATGTGAGAACTGATATTTTTCTGTATATAATTCTGATATTTTTATTTTTATTTTAAACTTGGTTCTTGACTTAATACCTTGCAGATGGAATGCAAGTAACTCACAGATAGCCTAGCCCTCCATTCTTTAAAATATCAAATTTTATATCAGGAAATAATGTTTTTATTTATTTTGAATTATAACATTCAAAAACAAACACCAGCCTCTCCAAGTTCTACTTGATACCCAGTACTTATGACTGCATGTAACACAGCAGAAAAAAAGTACAGGATCAATATTTTGAGCATCAATGTCCAAAATTTAGAGTAAGAAAAACAAATAAAACCAAAGAAATAAAATGAGGCCAGGGGAAAGAAACTTCCTTCCCAGCTTGTGCCTCCCATCCACAATCTAGAGTACATTAAATAATGAAATCATCATGTACTGTAAAGATTCATGGAACATGCATGAATCTCACTGTTTATATTTAACACCACATACTTGAATGAAATGGTAAAAAATAGGAATGTACTGTGCACATGAACAACACATTGTCTGCAACACACTTAACTGAGGAAGGAAGGGGCTACTGAGTTGTGCTCTCCATCACTGGTGTTCTGATTGTCGCTTTGAATCATAAGCTGAAAGTGTATCTGGGTTTTGTTTAGAGCCATTATAATGGGAAAGGAGGCCCTGACTGTAAAGTCAATCTCCCAAGTCTCCCAGGGCACCTGACACCTGAGCTAGGCACTGGTAACCTCAGTAATGCAAACTATTAACATAGTATGAGAAAATGTGCTTTCTTAAGCAAACACAAACTCCCAGACATAAACACAGACAGACATATAACAACAGAGACAAACCTACCCAAAAAATATATACTAGAGCAAACATACATGTATGTCAACATATTATTGGAATATCATCCTTTCTACTTAAAATATCATGTTCATTCATAATTTAGCTTGATAATATTGATACATCCCAGTACCCTTTCTCTCCTGCATCCTACTCTGCATGAACCTGTGTTCTCTGAGCTATGTGTTGTCCTGTGGACTGAAATCTCAGAGAAGTGATCGAAATGAATTGTTATTGAGAAGAAAAATGGGACAGTTCTTTAAATGAGAAAAGGTGTTCTAACATTCAACAGGGAGTAGTGGTGATTGAAACTCAGCATTTATTAATCAAAATGAGGGATTAATTCTTGAAATGTTTCATTTTGAATCAAAACAGCATTTATACTATGCAAGAACTCTTCCATCAAATTAACTCCCAACACTAGATGAGTATTTCTTTTAATAAATACTTTTAGTTGTTTTTTCTAGGCAGGGTTTCTCTGTGTAACAGTCCTAGCTGTCCTGAACTGGCTCTGCAGACCAGACTGGCATCGAACTCAAATGATCCACCTGCCTCTGCCTTCTGAGTGCTGGAATTAAAGATGTGCACCACCACCACCACCAGGCAAATACATTATCTTGAGTTATATATATGTGATTCTGTGTGGATGATGTAGTGATCATGGAGACCAAGAGAGGTCACAGGATCCTCTGGACTCACATGTGGTTATGAACTGCCTTGAACTGAATCTACGGTTTACAATCTCCTATTTCTTTAGTTTCTTTCAGATCTGATGCTGTTCACCACAGAATCAGTTCTGCCTTGTATGGTAGTTTTCATTTCTTCATGTCTGGGTACACCCTAAATTTAAAATGCAACATAAATGGGGCATTGGAAATAGCCCTGAAGCTCAGATTCTTGCTGAAGCCGAATCTTCTACTGGGATTTTAACTAGGAGCTCAAGACTTCAAGGCTACAAAAAAACTGTGAAGCAGCCAATAAGTTTTCCCATTCATGGGATGTGGAGACAACATAATCACTGAGACTGACTGATCAACCATTCTAGCTATTTGTGATATCCCGGTCATGCATGATGTAGGAAGTCTTTCTGTCTATGTGTTGCTTTTAATGGTTAATAAAGAAAGTGCAATTGGCCAATAGTTTAACAGAATATAGCAAGGATGATAACAAGAGTGGGAAGAGTCAGTGAGACTCCAGGTAGCTGCCAAAGGAGAAAGACATGAGCCACCAGCTGAAATCTTGTCAGTAGGGAGGACATGAGCGCTGTGGTAAAATGTAAATAGAAATAGTTGTTTAACCAAAGATATAACAGATAACTATCAATATGCTTAAATGATTGGCCAAGCAGTGATTTAAATAATATAGTTTCTGTGTGATTATTTTGGGAGGCTGGGAGGCTGGGAAATGACTAAACAGCCTCTGGCAACAAGGCCATTGGATACAACATGTCTTTAAAATAAGGTGTTGATTGATAGGTGAATGAATCACATATCAAAATGTACACAAATACACATATATATGAGGGTAGGGTAAGAGGAAGGGGAGAGAGGAAGAAAAACAGTATAACAAATACATACATGTATATAAACAATTTTATAAAATAAACTGAATAAAATAAATACAAAAACACTTACTAAACTGAAAAACAGAAATTTAAATGAACATTTGGACACTTTAAGGATTACTACACATCACACCTGTAGAGAGAATTCCTGACTGTGATTTGGAGAATCAGCACAGACAAAGAGGTGTCTGGCCTTTTATGCCTCTCCCACCAGGCTCTACTGTCCTCCCAGAGCTCTCTGTGGACTTAGTGCCCCCTGCTGGTCCTTGGGTACCTGCAGGGAGGTTTGCATCTGAGCTCCTAGTAGTATTCACTAACTGTGTACTTTGCACAGTAATACATGGCTGTGTCCTCAGACCTCAGACTGCCTATTACCAGGTACAGAGTGTTCTTGTCCTTGTCTCTGGAGATGGTGAATCAGATCTTCATGGCATCAGCATAGTAGTTGTTGAACTACTACCACCCTGGATGCATAGAAACTGCTCCAGCCCCTTCTGTTGTGCTGGGAAGACCCAGTTCATGTTATAGTTACTGAAGGTGCATCCACAGAGTCTCGGGAGGTTTTCAGGCTTTACTAAGAATTCCCAAGACTCCACCAATGGCACCTCTCACTAGACACCTGAAAGGGCAGAGAAATCTGATCATAAAACTGACCAAAATCAATTTTTTCATTCTTATGCACACACATGACACACTTTCTCATCTCTATAAATTACCTTTTAAAATAATGTCAAGAAAAAGTGAACTAAACCTCAAGTTCATGGTGAGTGGCCTGTTTTTAGTGCTAATTACTAAATAAGAAGACCTGGGAATTTAGGGCTGGGCTTCTTCGTCAGAGCTGCAGAATCAGGGCAGTGCTGGTTTTCATGGGCACAGAGAAGACTTATTTGCATGTCTTCCTGCTATAGGAAGCACTGGAGTTGGATCTCATCAGAAGGCTTTTCTCAGAGCAGATAATAGTCATCAAGGCAATGATGGCATTTATAGAAATTGACACAGTATTGAAGTTCAGTATTCATCCTTTCGTGGTTAAGGATTTATCACCTATTTTTCTCTTTTGTGCAACTGCACAGAACTTGCTTTATTCCCATGATATATGTCTCCTCTGTATAAATGTATAACTAAGGAGTTCCACACATATCTCTGTTTCTATACACAAGCTCATCTTTTCCTGTTGTCTGTGCTGGACATTTTTACTCCCTGATATGTCTCTTAGATAGGGTCAGACTTGCAATGTGATCTTTGCAGAACTCCTTGTCTTTTGTGGGAATACTTGGGAATTTTCTGAATTTTAATTATTTCTGAGACAATGCTGTTTGCAGGCAACAGGAGAGTTAGAAATGAGACAAGTCTTGTCATTGTCTCACTACCACTTTGCAGTTACATATTTCTATTTTCATCAAACTCACTTTCTGCATCCTTATGTTCTCTCTTTGATTCATTTAAGCTTTCTACCATTATCTTCTTCATGTTTACACCAGGCAACTCATGACTGCTTTTATGTTGTTTTAACCTGGTTTTTATTTCATCCCATTAATATAATTAGCATATCCTGGGATTTTGATTAAATTTTAGGATGACCTTGCTGTTTTTCAATTGTTAACATTTTCTTAAATTCTCTTGTTTCCTCACTACTCATCCCCTTCTCTCAGCGCACCTCACTTCTGCTTTCACATCATCAGTGCAACTTTGCCTTTGGTACTCTTTGTTTCTCACATAAGATGTTTTCCCTTCCTAGGGATTTCATTATAGCTCTAAAATTGAAAAAATTGAAGTGAGAACACCAAACACATAACCTAGGTTCTAAAATGATCAAAACAGGCAGTGTTCCTCCCCCACCAATCTTTATTCTACTGTTTGACACACAAATTTCTAGTGTCAATCATGTCATAGGCTGAATAAACACAGAAGAAGAGGAGGCAGAAAGAATATAAAAGGTGGAGCATGGGGAGCAGTGCTGTGAAATCCTGTGTATAGGATGTGACATGGTAATCACATTCATAAACTCATAATGGCAGCTGTTTTGTGTGTAAACCCTACATAAGACCAAGTCTGCCAAAACCCTAGTGGAGATTATTTTCAGACATTATCTCTACTGTCTTACTGAGGAGCTGTTAGATGTAGACCATTCCTGGATAATAAGAATGCTTCTCATCTGAGACTGTAGTCATTGGTAGTTTCCTATGTTACAGTATTTGTCTCCATACACATGCACATATGGCCAACATTAAGTAGCCTTCTACATGTCATGAAGCGGTGAGTGGTGAGAAACTTACATAGGGGAGGGTATGGAAGGGATTTGAAATGAAATAGCACAGAGATGTGGTCATATTTTACTGTATACAAGCAGCATATACAATTCTATAAAAGAAAAAAATAGTACCTACTGAATAACTAAATTGTTTAAAGAATCTTTTGCTAAATGTGATATGCAGGGGGTAGTCAAGACAACCCTCAGTAAAAAGAATGATGATGAAGGTGTACTACACATTATTTCAGGTGCTACACTGCAGTTACCATGATAATAAACTCAGCTTGGGACCAGTACAAAATCAGAGAGAGAGAGAGAGAGAGAGAGAGAGACAGAGACAGAGACAGAGACAGAGAGAGAGAAAGAGAGAGAGAAAGAGAGAGACAGAGAAAGAGCCAGAGAAAAAGAGAGACAGAGAGAGGGAGAGACAGAGAGACAGAGAGAGAGACAGAGAGACAGAGAGTATGAGAGTCTGGATGAAGAAGTAGAGACCTAATGAGGTGGATGATGTTTAGGGTGGTGCCAAGAGTAAAATGAGCATTAGCTAGGTCACGAAATGGTTTATTTTAGCCTTTGAGGGGCATCAGTACAGGCCGAAAGCAAGACAGTGGGATATTTGGAATTCAGAAAACCAATAGAATTTGTGCAGGGTAAAGGCTAATGGCTAAGTTTGGAGAAGAACACAGGGGCCAGGAGGAAATGAAAATTTACTACTTGCTTTTTCTTGCCATATCAGGCAACTGAAGGACAAATGGTTGATGAAAATATAACTGTAGTGAATCTTAACTGAGAGGGCCTGACACTGAAGAGTGCAGTGCAGCACTGGCAAGGACTTTATGAGATTCCTTAGTGGAGATGTGCACAGAGTAAAATGTGCATGATCATTCATCGTATTGTTGTGCTGGCTTAGTGAGACAAGTTCAGGGCCATGGATAGTCTCTGCTTATTTTATAGGGACTCCTCAATAAAGAGGTACCAGGAAGAGAAAGTTTGATATCTATTCATTCCATTGGAAATTGCTTCTCCTACCCAAAATTCAGCATTCAATCAAATGTTGCAACATTCACTGTATGCAGAACACATTTATCCATAGGTGCTGAACTAACCTTAAAAGGCCGAAGTATCTTTTTGGATTCTAAGTCTACATTTTCAACAGCTAGAAATACAAGGAGTACTCATTTAGCATCTGGATGTTGTAGCCTTACTTAATCTTTGTAAAAAGTCAGGAAATGGTTCTCTCTGTCTCTGTCTAACCCTGGTATATGATCCAATTCTTGTTCATAGTTCTTGATCCCTTTCACAAATATTTAAGACTGCTTTGTGGTATAGGGACAAGATTTCTTCATCGTAAAGTGTCCCGGTCCACCTTGTCCAGCAAGGATGACACGCAACACCGGAGCTCTTCTTGCTAAGCAGTTTATTTCAGGACTTTATTCACAGCAATCTTTTCCCTTCTCTTTCTCTCCCTCTCTCTCTCTCTCTCTCTTTTCTCCTCTCTCTCTTTTCCTCTCTCTCTCACTCACTCTCCCTCTCTCTTTCCCAGGCAAACCTCTCCCAGCCCTTAAGTAGGCCTGGGCCGCCAACCCCAGATTGCCAGGTGGGCACTGCCCATAAGTCCACGCATATGCAAGCAGCTGACAGTCATTGCGTGATAATAGCATAAGTCAGGCTTTAGCCATAGCAGTTGATTATCACAGAGAGCACTAGCTTTCGGGATCGCGGAGGGCAGGAGCCAGCACCGTCAGATGCGACTCCACGCAGCTCTCTACATTGCCATCAGGTGTGGCTTCACGCAGCTTGCTACAGTAAAGTGCTTGAACTTGTGAGCCAACATAAGGGTCTTCACCAAGAATTTGATCTTGGGACGTTAATGCCTTTTGATTTTCCCTGTTGTTCCAAAATGTTGACTTCCTCTCTGAAATAAATTTTAAACATCAATAGATGTCCATTATCCAGGACTGCTGGAACTAAATGAAAAAAAAATCATGTGGGGTTGCCCTGATGGTAGATGCCCAACTCTATCATCTCCTTAACAAATGTGGAATGTAAGCCATAAGTTTCAACAGCTTGCTTAATTTCTTTTAGATCATTCATTCCTGTAAGTATCCATCTACCTTGTTTGGATTCTTTTGAGCCTTTAGAACCTGACACTTTGTAGATTTGTAGATTACAGGGTAAAAATCTAAAAAACCCTGGGTAAGCCATCTCTGACAGACATTGGTGATGTTGAATCCTGTACTTGTGCCTTCTTTCCCTGTTCATCAGCTCCAATAATTTCCTTAATTATTTCAAATCTTTTTATTATTGTCTTTTGTAAAGACTGAATCTCCTGGCCTGTACATATTTCTCGTGATTTTATTGAGGCACCTAGTCTCCTGTTCTCATTCTGCATATGTGATTCCAGAGTCTGAAGTTTCTCCTTTAAAGATAACATTTCATTCTTGGACTTTACTTGCATAGCGTGCAGATTGCCATTCCGGAGAGACAGTTTTTCTGTTAACTTATCATGACTTTTTGACAACTTTTGATTGTCAACTTCAACAGTATGAATTCTTTCAGATAATTCTTAGTACACTTAGATATAGATTTAATTTTGTCTGTAATAGTATTAACTTTTTCAGGTAACCTTTGATTTTTGATGATATTAATTCTGTCAATTAGCTGTTCATTATTAGTCTGTAAAGATTATATCATTCCTAAAAATGCCATATTCTTTCTTAATGATAGAACATGGAGAAGAAAACTTAAACCTAATACCTAATAAACTGAATTATCGCCATAGTCATATAAGCCTTGCATAATACAATCCATAGTATTGGCCAAAAAGTTACTAAAAGTTTCATTGTTAATGAAGTCTGTCATAATGATTTATGTGTTACCTGCTACTGTCCAGCAGATATCGTGGTTGCAGAGTTGCAACTAGAAGCAATGCAACTGGTGACAACAGAAATGGTCTTGGGCTGCTTTAGTTTTCACCTTGGTACTGGTTAAATACATTTCCTTGACAAATTAAAGGCAATTAAATCAATTACATACACAGAACAAGAAACCCAGAACCCAGTGTCAGGGAGCAGAAACTGAAAGCTGCACAAGTCACCACATGACAAGGAATCAAAATGAAGATGAAATTATACCTATTGAACAGCTGAATTGTTTAAAAAATAAATTCCCAAAGAAAATGCTTAAAGGAAGATACTACTGAATATGAAAGAAATGGGTATGCAGGGCAACCTTTAGAAAAAGAAATGGTGATGAAGGTTTATCCACACTTTATTTCAAACTACACTGAAGTACTTTGATAATAAAGCCAGTATGGCACCAGCTAAAATGCTGACATATGGAGTATGGGAAAGAAGCAATAGAACTGAGGTGGTTGATGGTGCTTGTGGAGGTTCCCAGAGAAAAATATGAATTTGCAAGGTCAATACATAATTCCCTTAGGGATACATGGGTCATCTGTTAGGTAGAGAGCAGGGCACTGGGCAATCTGAGTGAGGAGTAGGGGCAGTATTGACTAAGCATCCCAAGACAGTTGTAGAATCCTGGGTGGAGGCGGATGATATTTTTTATGTTTCTTATATCTGTTAAAACACAATTAATCAACAGTTCTTGAGTATCCCCGGAGTTTCAAGACAGTGGGAGACAAAGATGTTACCTAACACAGACTTTGTATCCTTTAGAAACAGGCAATTTGACCAGGAAGCCTGGAGACAAACAATCCATGGGTACAGAAAAGACAAAGAGTGTCTGCTAACATTAAAAAATTTCTATCAACATTTTCTAAGGGAAAAATGCCAGAGAAACTCAATAAGAAAGCAGAACTAGTGTCAGTGTGCATTTCCCAAATTAGTGAATATAATCATATGAAGGGATATTGACAGAAACTCTAGAAAAGCAATAAATACTTTATCATCTTATAGTACAGTGATTTCATATGGTGACACAAAACGTATTTGTATGCAGAAATTATTATATGCTCACAATACCTCAATAATTTTTGTTTTGAAAAATTTGAGTAATGTAACTTAGAAGGGGAACATATCAGATAAAGGGGAATGCACAAAATAAAGTAATCCCACACTATCTACAAATAGGGTATCATAAGGGGTTCTTTAATTAAAGGGGAACTCACAGATCAAAGGAGCTTCAAGAGTTGAGAGGAAGCTCAACTGGATTTTTTGATTGAAAGAAGAAACCTCACATTTTAAAATTAAAGCAAGAGTTCATGCAGCATAGTCTATAACTTTTATGTTTCTAAAGTGACACCTAATGGTCTCCTGTTGGTTCTTTGCAACCCCATCTGTTTCCAAGTTTCTCTGAAGAGGAGCTTTCTGCAAACTCACACTGGATTTCCTCTCTGTGTGTCAGTCACAGTAATGCATGTCTGTGTTCTCAGTTTGCAGAGTGTTGCATTTTAAGAAAACTTGTCTCTTTGAGGTGGCCCTGCTGATGGTGACTCAGGATTTGAGAACAGAATTATATTTGCACAGATACAGAGATTCACAGGAAGATGGAAGAGGTGACTTTGACTGTGGCCATCATTTTTGATTTGATGGAGAAGTAGGATGCTCCCAATTCTGAGACCATGATGAAGAGGAAATGTCACTCCTCAACTCTCTGAGCTAGTGAGTTGCCAGCCCAGCTTCTGGCTTCTGAGTCTTTATTTGTAAATAGATCATTAGAGATTTAGTTACTAATTACATTTTGTGGCAGTGGCGGCTTTGGATCCGATTGGCTCAGACATGGGCTACCTAGTAGCTATGGAGTCAAAATTACTATCTGAAACAGCAGCAGCTATGGGTGCAGTCACTGTGAAGGTGTTAAAAGAACAAGCTTTTATTTTTATATACATGGAAGAAAAGAAGATAATAAAATTAAAGTGAACATGGCAAAAATTAACAGTTTCAAATGTATTTTAGGTGACAAATCAAAAATCATCAAAATCATCTTAAATTAAAGCATACGGAATCTTCCTTGTTGAGAAAAGAAAGGAATAACAGTTACAAAATTTATAACCACAAAATGTTATATCTTGCCCGTTTACTAGAAACAGAATGTATTTTAGCAATGAGAATCCAAACATTATATTTCAAATTTTCTGGATAATTTTGTCTCCTGTGAATAAACAGGAATGTCTCTAAACTATCTGAGAATCAGGAAAACATAAGAACTGGTGCCTAACCTTGACCAAATTGCAGCCCAATATTTACAGCACGGTCTTCTCTGACAAAGCCTGCAAATAGGACCCAGTGTCTACATCCTACAATTCATTCTGAATACAAGTATTTCTGTTAATTATGACAAATCCTAGGGCTTCTTGTCAGAGTGTCCCAGGTTGTGGGAGTAGGTGGGGATTTCAGGATTTCCCATTGTTAAGTGACAACAAAGAGATTTAGGATGTTTTCTCTGTTGCCCAGGCTTATGGAACAGTTGGAGGTTTTCTCACAGGTGGACAATAGCAACATGAATGATTTTTATATTCCAAGTATCTGTTAAATTTATTTTAAATTTATTAATAAATAAATTTAACAGATACATGCTCTGTGCTTATTATCAATACCATGGGGTACAAAAAATATATTGTATCAATGGTAGGAGTGAGATTTGTCCTATATCGCTTTGAAAGAAAAAAAAACATATGACCATTTCATTAGATGCTGAAAAAGCATTTGACAAAATTCAACACCCATTTATGATAAAGGCTTTGGAGAGGTTAGGGATACAAGGATCATACCTAAATATAATAAAAGCAATATATAGCAAGCCAACAGCTAATATCAAATTAAATGGAGAGAAACTCAATACCATTCCACTAAAATCAGGAACAAGACAAGACTGTCCACTCTCACCATATTTCTTTAACATAATTCTTGAAGTTCTAGCAATAGCAATAAGACAACATAAGGATATCAAGGGGATTCTAATTGGAAAGGAAAAAGTTAAACCTTCGTTATTTGCAGATGATATGATAGTGTGCATTAGTGACCCCGAAAACTCTACCAAAGAACTCCTAAAGTTGATAAATACTTTCAGTGATGTGGCAGGTTACAAGGTCAACTAAAAAAAAATCAGTAGCCTTCCTATACACGAAGGAAAGAGAAGCAGAGAGGGAAATCAGAGAAACCTCACCTTTTACGATAGCCACAAATAGCATAAAGTATCTTGGGGTAACTCTAACCAAGGAAGTGAAAGATCTATTTGACAAGAACTTTAGACATTGAAGAAAGAAATTGAAGAGGACACCAGAAAATGCAAGGATCTCCCATGCTCTTGGATAGTAGGATCAACATAATTAAAATGGCAATTCTACCAAAGGCAATCTATAAATTCAATGCAATCCCCACTAAAACCCCCACAAAATTCTTCACAGACCTTGAAAGAACAATAATCAACTTTATATGAAAAAACAAAAAATTCCAGGATAGCCAAAACAGTCTTATACAATAAAGTTACTTCTGGAGGCATTACCAACCCTGACTTCAAACTCTATTACAGAACTACAGTAATAAAAGCAGCTTGGTATTGGCATAAAAACAGAGAAGTCGACCTATGGAATCGAATAGAAGACCCAGAATTTAACCCACAGACCTATGAACACTTGATTTTTGACAAAGAAGCTCAAAGTATACAATGGAAGAAACAAAGCATCTTTAACAAATGGTGCTGGCATAACTGTATGTCAACCTGTAGAAGAATGAAAATAGATCCATATCTATCACCATGCACAAAACTCAAGTCCAAGTGGATTAAAGACCTCAATATTAATCTGAACACACTGAAACTAAGAGCAGAGAAAGTGGGAAGTAGTCCACAACACATGGACACAGGAGACCACTTCCTACATTTATCACCAGTAGCACAGACAATAAGGGCAACATTGAACAAATTGGAACTCCTAAAACTGAGAAGCTTCTGTAAAGCAAAGGACACTGTCACTAAGACAAAAAGGTAACCTACTGATGGGAGAAGATCTTTACTGACCCCGCAACAAAGGTTTGTACTCCAAAATATATAAAGAACTCAAGAAACTAGATGTTAAAATTCTAATTTACCCAATTAAAAAATGGGGCACTGAATTCAACAGAAGTTCAAATGGCCAAAAGACACTTAAGGTCATGCTGAACCTCCTTAGCAATCAGGAAAATGCAAATCAAAACAACTTTGAGATACCATCTTACACCTGTCAGAATGGCTAAAATCAAAAACACTAAAGATAACCTTTGCTGGAGAGCATGTGGAGTAAGAAAAACATTCATCCATTGCTGGTGGGAAAGCAAACATGTGCAACCACTTTGAAAATCATTGTGGCAGTTTCTCACCCTACCCCAGGATCCAGCATAATCATTCTTGGGAATATACCCAAGAGATGCCCTATCATACTACAAAAGCATTTGTTCAACTATGTGCATAGCAGCATTATTTGTAATAGCCAGAACCTAGAAACAACTTAGATGTCCTTCAAGGGAAGAATGGATAAAGAAAGTGTGGAATATATACGCATTAGAATACTACTCAGAGGTAAAAAAAATAACATCTTGAATTATGTATGCAAATGGGTGGAAATAAAAAACACTATCCTGAGTGAGGTAACCCAGACCCAAAAAGATGAATATGGTATGTACTCAATCATAAGTGGATTTTAGACATAAATAAAGGACACTGAGCCTATAATTCGTGATTCTAGAGAAGCCAAATAAGAAGGTGAACCCAAAGAAAAACATATAGTTATCTTCCTGGATATTGGAAGTAGACAAGATTGCCAGGCAAAAATTGGGAGCTTGGGCATGTGGATGGGATGGTGGTAACGGAAGGGGAGGGAAGAGAAGGGAGAAGGGGAGGATGGGGAGAATTTGGAGGAATGGGATGGTTGGGATTGAGGAAGGATGGATATGGGAGCAGGGAAGTATATATCTTAATTAAGGGAGCCATTTTAGGGTTGGCAAGAGACTTGACTCTAGATGGGTTCCCAGGTGTCCAATGAGATGTCCCTAGCTTGTTCCTTGGGCAGCTGAGGAGAGGGTGCCTGAACTGGCCCTATCCTTTTGCCATAATGATGAATATTTTGCATATCACCGTAGAACCTTCATCTGGCGATGGAAGGAGATAGAGACAGAGACCCACATTGGAGCACTGGACTGAGCTCCCAAGGTCCAAATGGGGAGCAGAAGGAGGGATAACATGAGCAAGGAAGTCAGGACTGCAAGGGGTGTGCCCACGCATTGAGACGGTGGGGCTGATCTAATGGGAGCTCACCAATGCAAGCTGAACTGGGACTGATGGAGCATGTGATCAAACAGGACTCTCTGAACGTGGCAGACAATGAGGGCTGACTGAGTAGCCAAGAACAATAGCACTGGGTTTTGATTCTACTGCATGTACTGGCTTTGAGGGAGCCTAGTCTGTTTGGATGCTCACCTTCCTAGACCTGGATTGACAGGGGAGGACCTTATACTTCCCACAGGGAAGGGAATCCTGACTGCTCTTTGGACCGGAGAGGGAGGGGGAGAGGGATTGGGGGAAGGGGGAGAGAAATGGGAGGAGGGGAAGAGGTGGAAATTTTTAATAATAATAATAAAGAATAAAGAAAAAATCAAAAAAATCTGCATATATAAAATATGTGAATGTGTGTGTATATGTGTGTGTATGTAAAATATATAAAATTATATGTCATTCTATCTAATAACAGGAAGCAGATTGTTAGCTTACAGGGCGTTTGGGAAAAGCTATTTCTTATATTATTTAAATAGGAAGTTTATTACACTATGACAGTGAAGAGTTGCCTGTAGAGAAGTTTTTTTCTTATTTTTGTTTGGAAGAGGAAAACATAGATTCTAATATTGAAACATGTTCTCAAGCAGCATAGTCTAGAACTTCTTATGAAGCAACCACATACTGCTCTTGGGAGACCCTGTTGATCCCCATCGCCCCCTTCTGGTCGTGAGGGTCTCCATATAGAGGTTTTTGTGCAGGCTCAGACTGGAGTTCTCTCACTGTGTCACTGGCACAGTAATACATGGCTGTGTCCTCAGTTTGCAGACTGTTCAGTTTTAAGAAAACTTGGCTCTTGGAGGTATCCCTGGTGATGGTGATTCGGGACTGGAGAGCTGAGTTATAATCTGTACTTCCATCATTCCACATTATGCCCATCCACTCCAGATCCTTTCCTGGAGGCTGGAGGACGCAGTGTGCATAATTATTCGTTAGTGAGAATCCAGAGACAGTGCAGTTGAGCGACAGAGTCTGTGAGGGCTGCACTAGGCCAGGTCCTGTCTCCTTCAGTTGTATCTGGGACAGGGCACCTAGGGACAAGCAACAACACCATCAGTCATGTAACCCATAGATGAAACGCCTGGGTCCCTTTCCTGAAACCCTGAAGCACTTACAACTTGGAAATGTCACCAGGCAGAGGAGCAGCACCAGGACAGCCATGCTTTGTTGGAGGCTCTAGTCAGAAGGAGATGGGGCCTCTCAGCTTGGGCTTGGATTTTATCCTGAGCTTGAGGACTGCTTTGCATTGGGGGAGGACCCAGAGAGCATAAAAGGAAGCACAGGCAATGTTTCCAATTTCCCCTCCAGGAAACTGAGATTTGCTTTGTGCGTCTTAGAAGTACTCAATATTCAACATCAGGAATATTCCTGTGATTCTCTCTGGATTTCCCATTCCAGTGAAACAGGAAATATTAAGAGTCATACTGTGCAGTCTTTACAATCAAAACATGGAACTGTTTACATTAGTTAGGTCCAGATTCATTCAGGGCTGGCAGAGAAGAATACCAGGTTCTCAGTATATATATATGTATCTCTGTAACTTCCAGGAAAGAATTTAAATGGTATTGGTACTTTTGATGATCATAAATCCTGTTTAAGGAACTACTTAAAATCCTTTTCTTGGTGTCTGTGGAGTTGTCTCACTCTTATAACTTCTCAAGAAATAACTTGTGAGGAAGAAGCTCACACACATTTCATACATGTTATTTCACATGTTTATCTGTAAGGAAATCTGTGATACTGATTTGGTTCCAATCTTATTCGGCTCAGATTTCACCTTCTCACTTAGGAACATCCTATCTGGACACTGGTTCTCATTCAACTTGATTTTTGTTAGTCTACCCATGTACTATTGAATCTTTCTCCACCACTCTCCGCAGCTTGTATCCAATCACAGTTTCCTAAATATGATTGTTGCTTTCCTAAGTGACGGGAAGCTCAGCTACTCATAATACTTCATAGAAAGCAAAAGCATGCAGCCAGGTTTGCGCGTTATGTTCACTGAAGTAATAACAAGACAGAGAACATTAAGTGATGACGAGAAGTGGACTGGAAGGCAGATATGAACATGGGGAACCCTGTGACTTGAATGATAGTCAAGGCAGAGGTAACAAGAGTGTCTAGTGTCTTTTCCTGTGTCTTGTTAATGCAAATCACCACGGAAGAGAAGTACAGATCTGGACCCAACCTATTCATTCAAGACTCAGGAAATGTGTGTCTAACTTGGCATTAGAGATGTCACAATTTGTGTCCCTTATTTCTTTATGCATAGTCTTTTCCCTTTTAACTGTGAGTTGCTGTGGCAGAAACTGCTCTTTACTTTAAGGATACAGCCATTCTGTGACAGCCCTGATCATCATGTACAGTATGAGTTCAATGTTTCCTGTGTTTTTGAATGCTTCAGGATTACAAAAAACAATTTCAGACATTACACTTATTTTTCTTCTTGGGTTTGTTTGATATTTCCATTGTGGTTACAATAATCTGGGAAGGAGTATCTCAGAAATAGATGCATATTTCTTATACTATATTAGGGAACTTGGTATTAATCCACTTGCTCAATTTTTTTTTGTCCTTAGTTTCTTCAGAGATATTGTCTAATTTAGGTTTCCATTTCTGTGAAAAGACACCATGATCATAACTGTTATAAGGAAACCATACAATTTAGGGGGTTTTCCTGCAGCTCCAGAAGTTCAGACCATTCTCATCATGGCAGGAAGGATGGCAGCATGCAGGAAGTCATGGTGCTGGAGGAATAACTGAGAGTCCAACATCTTGCAAGGAACAAGATTTTAACTGACAGACTTGGCAGCAGCCTGAGCATAGAAAACCTCAAAGCTTACCGTCCACAGTGACACATTTCCTCCAATCAGGCCATGCCCACTCCAGCATGGGCATCTTTAAAGTGTCACTCCCTTTGATATTACGTGGGCCAATTTCATTCAAATTCCCACAGAAAGTTTGTGTCTGTATTCCATAATCTCTTATTCCTTGTGTTCCTCTTTATCCATGAGACTCTTGAGAAGTCACTGGGAAAAAGCATTTGCAAAGGAAATTCATGGTAAAGTCACACATTAATTGTTATCTTCTATTTGAGAGGTGTATCCTTATTCTTGAGGATTTATTCAGTTATTTGTTTAATTATGTAAAGTGGATAGATGGATACTCATTAAATGGGTCATGTAGAATTAACAATATCAGCCTGTCTACTTGTGTGGTGGTCAGAATTTTTTTACCTGATATAAACTAAGGTCATCATGGAAAAAGGAACCTTATTTGAAAAAAAAAATACCTTTATTATATTTGTATGCAGACAAGACTGTGATGTCATTGTCTTGATTAATAACTGATGTAAGAGGGCCCAGATAGATGTAGATATTGCCATGCATGAACAGGTGTTGTTTACATATTGTATAAAAAAAACAAGCTGCAACCATGGAGAATAAGTCTTTGAACTGAGTTTATTTGTGATCTCTGATTCAGTTCCCACATTCAGGGTTCTGTCTTGATTTCACATCCTAATTTTCCTCCATGGTGGTCTGTAATATTTAAGATTACACAAACCCTTTCCTTTCCATGTTGCTGACCATATCAATAGGTAGCAGACTGGGATAGTTTAAAATTTTTCTGAGAGAGAATGGGTTGAGAATGGTGACAGTGTGCACAACTGCAACCATAGTCACACATACAGTTACACTGGTAGGTACAGCTATACTCCTCAACACACACATTCACACTCACACAGAATCACACTTACAGATATGGTCACAAATATAATTATACTTCCAAATACACTCACAGACACAGATGCATACACACACATGCACACACACAAGCACACATATACCACTACCACCAGCACCACCACCACCACCTCCAGCACTACCACCACCACATGTGCAAACATACACTGTGATAATATGTGATAATATGATATACTTGTTCATAAGCAGAGGGAATGAATTTTGTTCTTCCTGTCTTTTTCACAGGGCCACTCTGGTTGGCTTGGTCTCACTATGTAGACCAAGCTGATATTGAACCATTTTACTCTCTCCCTGGTGTCTGACTCAAAGTTGTGAACTTTCACTCCCAACCATCTCAAACAGAGTTCTTAAAACTTTGAAATTTTTTTTCATATAATAAATTATGATCATTACTTTCTTCCCTCATCTCTTTCCATGTCTTTCCTCTTTCACAACTTTTCAACTCCATAACAGGCATATTTTTCAGCCAATTTTAGGACCAGACTCGTGACATTCATTTTCATATTGACAATAAATGGTTTGACAATCCAGAATTACAATGCTTTTTCTTTTAAAAATTATTATATGATATATATGATAGTTTAATAGTTTACAACATTTTTATTAATGTTTACAATGAATAATGCTACAATTCAGGGCTGAGGAGATGGCTCAGTAGTAAGGTGCCTGCCTCACAGAATGAGGGCTGGAGTTTGATTTTCAGCACTTAACTCTGAAGCTGGTGATGATAATTTATCCTTATATTCTCAGAATTAGTGAGATAATGAAAGGAGCTTGAATGGATCTTACTATCCAACCATTCTATCTGACCCTCCTCCTGAACTTCAGGTTTAGTGTGAGACCCTCAAAAAATAAGGTAGATGCCGACTGAGGAATACACTCAGAATCAACTTGTGACCTCTACATCCACGTGCAAACATACACTGTGATAATTACTGTTTCCATTCATTCGTACATTTACCTTTCCATGTGTTAAGCTCATAGTTTATAGTTATTTAGAAGCAAGTTATGGAAGCTGCAGGCCTAGGTAGAGCTGATTGTTAAGGGAAGCAAGAGCAGAACTCCTCTCACTCACTGTATACTTATTCCCACTCCAAAACTTTCATCTGCCCTTCCTACTCCAGGAACTATCATTCCTTCTCCAGTCATAACATTGCTTGTTTTAACTATTAATGTAAGAAATGATATTTTTCTGTATATAATTATGATATTTTTCTTTTTAGCTTGAAATTTGTCCTTAAACATTAATACCTTGTAGATGGAATGCAAATACTGTAACTCAGAGCTAGGCTAGTCCTTCCATTCTTTAAAATATCGTATTTTACATCAGAAAATAATGTTTTGATTATAACATTCAAAAAAAACCTCCAACCTCTCCATGTTCTACTTGATAACCAGCACTTACTACTGCATGTAACACAGTAGAAAAAAAGATATAGGATCAATATTTTGATCATCAATGTCCAGGATGTAGAGTAGCAAGAACAAATAAAACCAAAGAATTAAAATGAGGCCAGGGGAAAGAAACTTCCTTCCCAGCTTGTGGCTCCCATCTAAAATCTAGAGTACATTAAATAATGAAATCATCATGTATTATACAGATTCATAGAACATGAAGGAATCTCCCTAATTATATTCAACACCACATACTTGAATGAAATGGTAAAAAATAACAATGTACTGTGCACATGAAAACACACTGTCTGTAGCACACTGAACTGAGGAAGGCAGGGGCTACTGAGTTGTGCTCTCACTCATTGATGATGTGATTGTCACTTTGGATCTTAAGCAGAAAGTGGATCTGGGTTGTGTTTAGAGCCTTTGTAATGGGAAGGAGGTCCTGACTCTGAAGTCAATCCCCCAAGTCTCCCAGGACACCTGACACATTATCCTGGCCCTGTGGTCAGAGGATGCTGTGGTAACTGATGTAATGCAAACTATTAGCATAGTATGAGAAAATATACTTCTTTTAAGCAAACACATAAACTCCCAAACATAGACACCGACAGACAGACAAATAACAACATAGACAAGCCTACACAAAGACATATATACTAGAGGAAACAGATATATGTATGTCAACAGGTTATTTGAATGTCATTCATTCTACTTAAAATATCATGTTCATTCATAATATCGCTTCAACAAATTGTGCTGGCAAAATTGGAAGTCAATCTGTAGAAGAATGAAAATAGATCCATATCTATCACCATGCACAAAACTCAAGTCCAAATGGATTAAAGACCTCAATATCAGTCCAAACACACTGAACCTGATAGAAGAGAAAGTGGGAAGTACTCTACAACACATGGGCACAGGAGAACACTTCCTACATATAACCCCAGCAGCACAAACACTAAGGACATCATTGAATAAATGGGACCTCCTGAGACTGAGAAGCTTCTGTAAAGCAAAGGACACTGTCACTAAGACAGAAAGGCAACCCACTGACTGGGAGAAGATCTTCACCAACCCCGCAACTGACAAAGGTCTGATATCCAAAATATACAAAGAACCCAAGAAATTAGACCGTAAAAGGTTAATCAATCCAATTATAAAATGGGGCACTGAGCTGAACAGAGACTTTTCAACAGAAGAAGTTCAAATGGCCAAAAGACACTTAAGATAGTGCTCAACTTCCTTAGCAATCAGGGAAATGCAAATCAAGACAACATTAAGATACCATCTTACACCGGTCAGAATGGCTAAAATCAAAAACACCAATGATAGCCTCTGCTGGAGAGGTTGTGGAGAAAGGGGCACTCTCATCCATTGCTGGTGGGAATGCAAACTTGTGCAACCACTTTGGAAAGCAGTGTGGCGGTTTCTCAGGAAAGTCGGGTTCAACCTACCTCTCGACCCAGCAATACCACTATTGGGAATATACCCAAGAGATGCCCAAACATACAACAAAAGTATATGCTCAACTATGTTCATAGCAGCATTGTTTGTAATAGCCAGAACCTGGAAACAACCTAGATGTCCTTCAATGGAAGAATGGATGAAGAAAGTATGGAATATATACATATTAGAGTACTACTCAGCAGTAAAAAACAATGACTTCTTGAATTTTGCATACAAATGGACGGAAATAGAAAACACTATCCTGAGTGAGGTAAGCCAGACCCAAAAAGAGGAACATGGGATGTACTCACTCATATTTGGTTTCTAGCCATAAATAAAGGACATTGAGACTATAATTCGTGATTCTAGAGAAGCTAAATAAGAAGGTGAACCCAAAGAAAAACATATAAGCATCCCCCTGAATATTAACCTTCATCAGGCGATGAAAGAAGACAGAGACAGAGACCAACATTGGAGCACTGGACTGAAGTCTCACGATCCAAAGGAGGAGCAGAAGGAAAGTGAGCACGAGCAAGGAACTCAGGACTGCGAGGGGTGCACCCACACACTGAGGCAATGGGGATGTTCTATCGGGAACTCACCAAGGCCAGCTGGCCGGGGTCTGAAAATGCATGGGACAAAACCGGTCTCGCTGAACATAATGGACAATGAGGACTACTGAGAACTGAAGAACAATGGCAATGGGTTCTTGATCCTATTGCACGTAATGGCTTTGTGAGAGCCCAGGTAGTTTGGATGCTCACCTTAATAGACCTGGATGGAGGTGGGTGGTCCTTGGACCTCCCTCAGGGCAGAGAAACCTGCTTGCTCTTTGGGCTGAGGAGGAAGGAAGACTTGATTGGGGGAGGGGGAGGGAATGGGAGGTGGTGGCGGGGAAGAGGCAGAAATCTTTAATAATTAAATAAATTAATTAATATTAAAAAAATATCGCTTGATAATATTGATACATCCTATTGCCCTCTGCTTCCTGCATTCTAATCTGGATGACTCTAAGCTATGTGTTGTCCTGTAGACTGAAATATCAGAGAAGTGATTGAAATGAGTTGTTCTTGAGAAGAAACATGAGATGATTCTTTTCATAAGAAAAGTTGTCCTAACCTTTAACAGGGAGTAGTGATGATTCAAGCATAGCATTTATTAATCAAAATGAGGAACTAATACTTGAAATGTTTCTTTTTTTAATAAAAACAGCATTTATACTACACAAGAACTCTTCCATCAAATTAACTCCCAACACAAGATGAGTAATTTTTTAATAAACACATTTTTGTTGTTTTTTTTTTTTCTTCAAGACAGGGCTTCTCTAGCTGTCCTGGAACTGGCTCTGCAGACAAGGCTGACCTCAAAATAAAATGATCAGTGTGCCACTGACTCCTGAGTACAGAAATTAAGGAAGTGTGCCACCACCACCAGACAAATACATTATTTTCAGGCATGCATACTTGATTCTGTGTGGATGGTGTAGTGATCATGGAGACAAACAGAGGTCACAGGGTCCTCTGCACTCACATGTGGTTATGAACTGTCCTGAGTTTAGGGTTTACAATCTCCAGTTTCTTTAGTTACTTTCAGATCTGATGTTGTAGAATCAGTTCCACCATTTATAACAGTTTTCATTTTGTTCATTTCTGAATACACCCTAAATTTAGAAAGCAACTTAAATGGGACAATAAAAATAGCTCTGCAGTTTAGGTTCTTGCTGAAGCAAAGTCTTCAACTAGGATCTTAATTATGAGCTCAAGTCTTCAAGGCTACAAAAAGAGCTGTGTGTCAGCCAACAAGTGTTCCCATTCATGTGATGTGGAGACAATATAATCACTGGGACTCACTAAAACTAGTCTAACTATTTGTGATATCCAGGACATGGTACACGAAGTTTTTCTGTCTATGTGTTGCTTTTATTTGTTAATAAATAAGGTGTTTTTGATTAATGGCTTAACAAAATATAGCCAGGCTGGAAGATTATGTATATATAGTGAAATTAGGCAGAGTTACTGAGACTGCCTGTAGCTGCCAGAGGAGAAAGACATAATCCACCAGCCAGAATCTTGCCAGTAGAGCATGAGCATCGTGGTAAAATATAAAGTAAATACAAATAGGTTAACCAAAGATATAAGAGCAAACTATCAACATGCTTAAGTGGTTGGCCAAGCAGTGATTTGAATAATATAGTTTCTGTGTGATTATTCTGGGAGTCCGAGAGACTGGGAAATGAACAAACAGCCTCTGGCAACAAGGCTATGTGATACAGCTGTTTTTAAAATAAGGGCAGATTGATAGATGAATGAGTCACATATAAAATGTACTCAAATCCACATATACATGGAGGTGGGGTTAGAAGGAGAGAAATGAGGAAGTAAAAAACAGTATAACAAATGCATACATATATAAACATCATTTTATAAAATAAAAATGAATAAAACCGATACAAAAACCCTCATCAAACTGAAAAACAGAAATTTAAATAAACATTTGGACACTTCAAGCATTGCTACACACCAAACCTGTAGAGCTAATCCTGAGTGTGATTTGGAGAAGCAGCACAGACACAGAGGTGTCTGTCCTTTTTGCCTCTCTCAACAGGTTCTACTATGACCCAGAGCTCTGTGTGCTCTTAGTGCCCCCTTCTGGTTCTTAAGTACCTGCAGGGAGGTTTGCATCTGAGCTCCCAATAGTATTCACTAACTGTGTACTTTGCACAGTAACACATGGCTGTGTCCTCAGACCTCAGACCACCTATTTCCAGGAACAGAGTGTTCTTGTCCTTGACTCTGGAGATGTTGAATCAGATCTTCATGGCATGAGCATAGTAGTTGGAACTACTACCACCCTTAATGCATGAAAACCACTCCAGCCCCTTCCCTCATGCTGGGCAGACCCAGTTCATGTTATAGTTACTGAAGGTGCATCCAGAGAGTCTCAGGAGCTTTTCAGGCTTTACTAAGACTCCCCAAATCTCCACCAACTGCACCTCTCACTAGACACCTGAAAGCTCAAAGAAATTTGATCATAAAACTGACTAAAAGGACAGGGAACCCTGATTGCTTTTTGGGCTGAGGAGAGAGAGAGACTTGATCAGGGGTGGGGGAGGGAAATGGGAGGCGGTGGCAGGGAAGAGGCAGAAATCTTTAAGAAATCAATCAATCAATCAATAAATAAATAAATAAATACAAAAGAAAAAGAACACTGACTAAAATCCATTTTTTCATTCTCGTGCACATACGTGATATACTGTCTCATCTCTATAAATTACTTTTTAAAATAATGACAAGAAAAAGTGAAGTAAGCTTCAAGTCCATGGTGAGTAGCCTATTTTTAGTGCTAATCATTGAATGGGAGGACCTGGGAATTCAGGGCTGGGATCCTTTGCGAGAGCTGCAGTATCAGGGCATTGGTGGTATTCATGGGCACAGAGAAGACTTATTTGCATATCTTCCTGCTATAGGAAGCACTGGAGTTGGATCTCAAAGGAAGGCATCTCTCAAAGGAGATAATAGTAATCAAAGACAATGATGACATTTATAGAAATTGACACAGTATTGAAGTTCAGTATTCATCCTTTCCTGGCTAAGGATTCATCACCTATTGTTGTCTTCTGTGCAAAAGCACAGAACTTGATTTATTCCCATGATATATGTCTCCATTGTATAAATGTATAACTAAAGAGTTTCACACATATCTCTGTTTCTATACACAAGCTCATCTTTTCCTGTTGTCTAGACTGGACATTTCTCGTCCCTGATGTGTCTCTTAGATAGGGTCAGACTTGCAATATGATCTTTGCAGAACTCCTTGTCTGTTATGGGAATACTTAGAAATTTTATGAATATTAATTATTTTTAAGACAATGCTGTTTCCAGGCAACAGGAGACATAGAAATGAGACATGTCTTGTCAGTGTCTCACTACCACTTTGCAGTTACATATTTCTATATACATCAAACTTACTTTCTGCATCCTTGCATTCTCTTTTTGATTCATTTAAACTCTCTACCCTCTCCTTCATGTTTACACGAGGCAACTCATGACTGCTTTTATGTTGTTTTACCCTGGTTTTTATTTCATCTAATTAATATAATTAGCATATCTTGGGATTTTGATAAAGTTTTAAGATGACCTTGTTTTTTTTTTTATTTGTTAACATTTTCTTAAATTCTCTTCTTTCCTCCATACTCATCCTCTTTCTCTCAGCACACCTCACTTTTGATTTTACATCATCAGTATAACCCTGCCTTTGGTACCCCTTGTTTCTCACATAAGATGTCTTCCCTTAATAGGGTTTCCATTCTAGTTCCAAAATCTACAAAACTGACGCAAGAACACCAAACCTGTAATGTAGATTCTAAAAGTGATCAAAACAGGCAGTGTTCCTCCCCCACCAATCTTTATTCTACTGTTTGACACACAAAGTTCTAGTGTCATTCATGTTTCTCTTAGGCTGAATAAACACAGAGGAAGAGGAGGCAGAAAGAATATAAAAGGTGGAGCATGTGGAGCAGTGCTGTGAAATCCTGTGTACTGGATGTGTCATGGTAATCACATTCATGAACTCATAATGGCTTCTGTTTTGTGTGTAAACCCTACTAAGACTAAGTCTGCCTCTCCGCACTCATGCACATATGGCCAACAACAAGTGACCTTCTACATGTCATGAAGTGGTAAGAAACTTATATAGGGGAGAATATAAAAGGGAGTTGAAGGGGAAATAGCATTGAGATGTGATCAAATTTAACTGTATACAAGCACAGTACACAATGCTTTAAAAGAAAGAAAAACAGTACCTACTGAATAACTAAATGGTTTAAAGAGTCTTTTGCTTAATGTGATATGTAGGGGGTATTCAAGACAACCCACGGTAAAAAGAATGATGATGAAGGTGTAATACACATTATTTCAGGTGCTACACTGCAGTTACCATGATAAAATTCAGCTTGGGACTGATGTGGGAAGGTCATATGTCAATCTGTTGATTTCATTGGTTAATAAAGAAACTGCCTTGGCCCATTAGAAAGGCCAGCCCTTAGGTGGGTGGAGCAGACAGAAAAGAATGCTAGGAAGAAGAAGGCAGACACCATGCTGCTCCTCTCCAGGGCAGATGCGATGAAGCACCACCCTAAGATGGACACAGGTGAGATATGCTGAATCTTTCCAGGTAAGACACCACCTCGTGGTGCTACACAGATTACTAAAAATGGGTTAAGCAAGATATGAGAGTTAGCAAGAAGAGGCTAGATATAAAGGGCCAGGCAGTGTTTAAATGAATACAATTTGTGTGTTGTTATTTCAGGTATAAAGCTAACCAAGCGGGGGCTGGGTGGGACAAAAAGCAGGCCCACCGCTCCTTCTACATGGAACCAGTACAAAGTCAGACAGAGAGAGAGAAAGAGAGAGAGAGAGAGACAGAGAGAGAGAGAGAGAGAGAGAGAGAGAGAGAGAGAGAGAGAGAGAGACTGTTTGGAAGAAGAAGTAGAGACCTAATGAGGTGAATGGTGTTTAGGGGTGCCAAGAGTAAAATGAGTATTAACTAGGTCACAAAATGGTTTATTTTGGCATCAGGACAGGCTGAAACAGGACATTGGAATATTTGAAATGCAAAAACCCAAGAGAATTTGTGCAGTGTAAAGTCTAAGTTTGGAGAAGAACACAGGGACCAGGAGGAAATGAAAATTTACTACTTGCTTTTTCTTGCCATATCAGGGAACTGAAGGATCAATGACTGTTGAAAATATAACTAGAAAAAATCTTAACTGAGAGGGCCTGATACTGAATAGTGCAGTTCAGCACTGGCAAGGGCTTTATGAGATTCCTTAGTAGAAATGTGCAGAGAATAAAATGTGTAAGACCATTCATCGTATTGTGCTGACTTAGTGAGGCAAGTACAGGGCCATTGATAGTCTCTGATTATTAAATGGGGGACTCCTCAATTAAGAGGTACCAGGAAGAAAAATACAAGATACTGGTTGAACAGTGGATGGGGATTTGGTATTCCCTATCGGTAAGGGTGCTTAAGAGGAGGAGGTATGTTTACTGGACCTCCTAGGCTTATAACACAATTGTAGGATTTTGAGATGGGGAGGATGACAATAACCATAAATTTTTATGGTTCATTATTTTGTTAGAAATGAACTTAATTAATATTTCTTGAATATCTGCTGAGTTTCCATGTAGTGAGAAGCAAAGATGATTCATAACATAGATTTTTCCCCCATAGAAGACACAGGTATTTGACTAGGAGGGTTGAAGACAAACAAGCTATGAGCATAGAAAATTATAAAAATTATAAAATTTATTATAAAATTTCAGTCAGCATCTTTCTAAAGAGTAAGAGCCAGAAAAAAAATCATCCAGAAATTTAAATATTTCAGTATATGAACCTCAAAGTGACTAGTAAAATTTTATGATGTATTATTAATGAGAACTTCAGGGGAGAAAGGAATGTCTTACTATCTTACATAACAATGGTTTCCCCAGTGTTTACTCACAAGGCAACTATTGTGATGTATAAGATATATATTAGTTATCAGAGATTATAGTATGCTCAAAATACCTCAATAGGTTTCTTTTTAAAATTCTGACTAATGTAACATCTGTCCCTACTTTATTCAAGGACAAGCTCCATGCTAATGACACATAGAATTAGGACCATGGGAATGGGAGAGGTAGAAGCGCCATTCATTGAGGGTGTCTTTATGGGACTTGATACCTCAGGCTTTCCAATGCAGGATCCAGCTGGAGAGAACAAGCTAAGGTCACTGGCAAGAAGGCAGTTTCAGAAGTTTTTCAGGCCTCCTAAGATCAAATTCTTTGTGAGGGCCCTTGTGGTGATCCAGGTAGTCAAAGTACATCTAGTGAACACACATTGTCCCTCTGTCATTCAACAGCCTTGACTGGTTGGAACAAGATTTAAGAAATAAAAAAAAAAGAATTGAATCATATACTAAGGTTATACAAGTCCCAAGAGAACTCTTTAGTGACTGTTGTAATGATTAACTAAAATTGTACAATTAGGGGTAGCAGATCCAGAACCTGATGAGTCCACATTGAATCTCTGGCTTTGGAAAATGCTAATTTAGAATGCAAATGATACTTGGGTCCTTAAAGGTCAGATTAGCACCAATGGTCAAATGGATCCTACGCATAGACAATCTTAAATTCGTTGACTTATAGTGAGGCTTAGTTAAAAGAAGAAATTTCCAAAGGTATGATGAGACATCAAAATCCCAAATGCTTTAATTCTGGTAGAATAGGCAATCTGGAAGGGGACTGTAGACCGTGATTTCCTAGAAAAGATGTTTTTTCTGGGACTTACCACTATTGAAGGCTCCAAATTTTTAGGTTATGCAGAAGATGTGCCAAAGATCAACACTGGACCAATAAGTGTAGAACAAAAAGAGACAAAATGGCAAACCATTATCATTGGTAAGCTCCTTGAAAGATCTCTCAGAGGTTTTCAGGATGAACATGGTCTAGTCATTCCCAGTCACTGTGGAGCCTACTGAATGAGAAATGATCATCACCAACTGCACATCAGGCAAAGGGATGATCTCAACATCATGGGATCTCCACATGTTATCTCTACGTATGGGTACTCTACCAGTTTGTTGTGCATAATCTGTTTATTGTGCATGGCAGCGATGGAGCTAGACCTTAACATAAGTGAAGCAGTTATCCTTGTAAATACTGATAGGGAAACAAGACTATAAATGCCGTGTTCTCATTATTCCTGATGTTCAGGAAGTTAGAAAAATATTTTTCAGACATGTTTAGCATATCTCATTTTGGGTTTGTCTGTTATTCTCATTGTGGTTACAAAATGGGAGGAAGATTATCACAAAAATAATGAAACATTTCTGATACTACGTTTGTGCACTTGGTATAGGTTGATTTATTCAGGCATGTTTACTCTGGTTACTGCAGAGATAGTTTGTATCTATATTCTGTACTCTCTTGATCACCAAGCTTCTTTTTTCTGTGAATCTGTCTAGAATAAAATCACTAAGGCAAAGTCATTTGTAAAAGGGATGAGTTGATGGTAAAGTCACATTTTATTTATAATTATTTTCTTTTTGAGAGGCGGATGCTTATTCTTAAATGGTACATTAGTCATTTTTTTCTTTTTTTTTTTTCTTTTTTTTGGGTTTTCGAGACAGGGTTTCTCTGTAGCTTTGGAGCCTGTCCTGGAACTAGCTCTTGTAGACCAGGCTGGCCTCGAACTTCCAGAGATCCGCCTGCCTCTGCCTCCTGAGTGCTGGGATTAAAGGCGTGCGCCACCACCGCCCGGCTAGTCATTTTTTTCTTATGCAGTAAACAAATGGCACTCATTTTATGGGCCGTGTTATTATGACAATACCAACCTGTCCATTTTTGTTGTGGTTAGAATTTCCTCAACATAATACAAGATAGAGCCACCAGGGAATAAAGAACCTTAGCTGTAAAATATGCCTCTATAATTTTGGTCTTCAAGCAAAACTATGGGATCCATTTTTTGTTTAATGACTGATATTTGAGGGCGAATATTCATGGTGAAGAGGCCATCCATGAAAAAGAGTTCCTGGTTTGTATAAGAAAGCAGGCTGAACAAACATGGAGACCAAGCAGGTAAATCAGAATTTATGATTCAGTTCCCACCTTCAGGTTCCTATCTAGATTTAATGTCCTGATTTTCCTCATGATGGATATGAGAGTTAACTGATGGAGGAAGGTCATTGGTTAAATAATAAAAAAACTGCCTAGGCTCATTTATAGGCCAGCCCTTAGGTGGGTGGAGTAAACAGGCAGGATGCTGGGAAAAAGAAGCCGAGTAAGGAGTCGCCATGATTCTCCCACTCCAGACAGACGCAGGTTAAGATCCTCCCTGGTAAGCCAGCTCATGGGGCTACACAGAATATTAAAAATGGGTTAGATCAATATGTAAGAGCTAGCCAATAAGAGGCCAAAACTAATGGGCCAGACAGTGTTTAAAAAAATACAGTTTCCCTGTAATTATTTCGGGGCATAAGCTAGCCATGCGGGCAGCCAGATGCCGGGGATGCAGCCCGGCCGCTCATATTACAACAAAATGGCGCCCAACATGCTAATAAACTCCACGTAAAACTTAAGAGGGCTTAATATGATATAGATATAAATAATTTACATTGGTATGGATTTTAAGGTCAATTTTGTTATGTGTATATGTATTTCTGATCTTGATTAAGGTATTATGATTGTGTAGTTCATTTAAAAATGTAATGTATAATTAGAAAATATAGGTTGCTAATGGATAATCATCAATAATAGTCAAATTTGTAGTCATGTTAGTTAGATTTTCTAAATATATAGAGATATATTTCAGTTAGATAGGCATTCTTCATATCTTTCAAAGACTACAGAATATGGCATTTAATGTTTTAATAACTTAGGGCTTTTTATGACAATAAGACACATCTGCTCCTAATAGCACCAATCAAGAGGAAGATGGGCATCAAAGAGGCTCCTTATGGAGTTTGATAGCCATTTGGGCAAGAAACTACTCTTGCCTGGACTGTTGCGTAAACTGGACACAGAGAACCCACAAAAAAAGGACTGCTAAACTTGCCTAAAGGTGAGATGGATTTTCGGGGTTCCTGACTCATAAAAGAGTCTACAAGACATTCTACAGAACACAACAAAAAATGACTAAACTGTCTTTAAAATTTCCTACTTGATAAAAATGTCTGCTGGATACTATGGGCCTAAAGGCTAAAGATGGATGCCCCAACGATACAAAAGAACTTTGGGTGACTGTCCAGGCAATGAGATGTCTCTGTCATTTCTAGAGTTTTCTTATTTCTTGTTTACTTAGGTAATATTATATCCTTCTGGAGTCTTTGATGGAGTTAAAAAATAAATAGATAGTTATAGTTTTCCTTAGTTATGATAAAAGATAGATATAAATATTATAACTGTAATTCTTGCTTGACAACTGTCTTGTTATATGTAATTTTACTATGTTAAAGTTAAAGCCTTTCTTTTTTTGTTTAAACAGAAAAAGGGGAAATGATGGAGGAAGGTCATTGGTTAAATAATAAAAAAACTGCCTAGGCTCATTTATAGGCCAGCCCTTAGGTGGGTGGAGTAAACAGGCAGGATGCTGGGAAAAAGAAGCCAAGTAAGGAGTCGCCATGATTCTCCCACTCCAGACAGACGCAGGTTAAGATCCTCCCTGGTAAGCCAGCTCATGGGGCTACACAGAATATTAAAAATGGGTTAGATCAATATGTAAGAGCTAGCCAATAAGAGGCCAAAACTAATGGGCCAGACAGTGTTTAAAAAATACAGTTTCCGTGTAATTATTTCGGGGCATAAGCTAGCCATGTGGGCGGCCAGATGCTGGGGATGCAGCCCGGCTGCTCATATTACAACAGTTAACATTATAGAAAACCTTTCATTCCCATATTGGTTTTGTTCATAGTGTCGATCACATTAAAAGATCACAAGGTAGGACAAGTGAAAATTCATCTCATGAAATTAGGGAAGTTGGAGACATGTCAGGCTGTCCAACTTCATCCTTAGTCACTCACAGAGTCCCCCTTCCAGATACAGCCACACATTCCTACATACACAGACAGAGACACTTACAGAGAGAATGAGAGTCTCTCTTCCAGATACAGTCCCATACCCATCCTACACATCCACAGTCAGAAACACTCTCCTATATACAGGTAGAGGGAATGTCTTATTCTTAAAATGTTTCCCAAGGCGGGCTGGCCGAGCCAGCGACAAGCGGGGACAGTTTCCCACCAGCGGGAGGGCACGCGCCTTGTGGCCGGTAGTGGCAGGTACCAGACACATAAACACAAAGATAGGCATAAAGCATTTTATTGGGGGAAAGAGGCAGAGAGAGAGAGAGGGAGAAGAGAAAGAGAAAAAGAGGGAAAGAGCCAGAGAAAACGCGTGACCACACCAAAGAAACAGAAGAGGGTAAGGGCAAGATGGCGTGGGCAGGTCAGAGGTAATGGGAGTGGGCGTGGCTTGTCCCTTAAAGGGACAGGAAAGCACAACATTATGACTTTCTTCTTTTTTGACAGGGTCATCTGGGTGGCCTGGACTTTTTTTTTATAGACCAAGCTATAAGACAGTTTTGTTTCTGTCTCCCTACTGAATGGATTAAGACTATGTTTCCCCATGCCCAACCATCAAATGCAGTGTTGTCAATAATTAATGAATTTATTTTTTTGAAAAATTTCAATAGAATATATTCTGGTAATTATTTCTTTTCTCTCTTCTTTTGAAGATCCTGCCCATCTCTCCAATTCCAGAATTCCATAAAACGTCACAGTTTTAAGGGTCATTTATGAGAACATATAAGGGTTTGGACATGAGGCATTCTTTTCCAGATAGACAGTTAATGCTTTAAAAATCCATAACTGGCAATACATTTCTCTCTTAAATGTTATTAATATTAAAAAATGTTAAACAGTATTAATTTAAAATAATTAAAAATTATACAATATACATATTTGATTTCACAGAATACAATTCATCTATCAATATATAGTAATTAAATTCAGGACTCAAGAGTTGGCTCAGTGGTATAGTGCTTGCCTCCAAGTGTTAGTATCTTTGCTTGATTCACAACTCTTTGCTTAGAAGCTGGGGGTTATGATTTATCCTGTATTCCCATCACTGGGGCATTGTGACTGGAGGTACTGTAAGTCTTGACATCCAAAGATTCAATCTGCATAGTTGTGCTCCAGATTCACTGTGGTATCCTTCCTCAAAAATAAGATAGAAATCAACTGGTGAACATAGACAAATTAAACTCTAGCCCCCAAACCCATGTGAGAACCATGTACTATGCAAACACAGTCTAGCCAATTAGCATTTAAAGCCATCCACACATTGTCCTTACTCTGCATGGCATTCACATATTTTAGTTATTTAGAACTGTGTCATGAATGTTGCACACCTTGGATGAACTGCTTGATATGGAATCCAAGAGGTGAACTCCTGTAGAATTATTCCTTTTCCACAACTTTCCAACTGTTTTTACTACTCTGAAGACTTCCATTTCCAGCAATGAGAGTGGCTCATTTAAGACTATGAAAGCAAGAAATGATATTTTTCTAAGAGCTTAATTCCTATTTTTGAGTTTGGTTCCTAAAATTCAGATATTTTACATGATGACAAAGCTCTCTACCACAGAGCTACAAGCCTAGCTCAATCTTTTAAAACATCACATTTTTCTGCAGAAAACATTTTTGATGACTACATTTATGCACTACCAAAATAAACAGCAGGAACCACAAATTCTTTTTTCTTGACACCCAGCAGTTATAACTGATTGTGTAAAGGGTCAATTTACGGTCAGGCAGTGGTGGCACATGCATTTAATCCAGGCAGTTGGGAGGCAGAGGCAGGCAGATCTCTGTGAGTTTTAACCCAGCATGGTGTACAAGAGCTAGTTCTAGGAGTGGCTCCAAAGCTACAGAGAAATCCTATCTCAAATACACAAAAACAAAAAAACAAAAAGGATAAATTTACTAAGCATAGATTTTGAGAATATTGGGGTACTGAGGATAAATTAAAACAAACAAAACAGGAGTAAGAGAACAAGGAGCAGTACAGAAACTGCACCCTCAGCTGTTGACTCCTATTCTCATTCTGGACTCCATTACCTTTTCAACACTACTGTGTAGTTGAACCACAGCATGTGCCGGAATCTCACTACTCATGTTCAACATCACACACCAGAATGAAAAGAATAATAATAGCAGACTGCACATATGAGTAACAGTGTCTCATAAATCTTAAAAGACATAGATGGGTCCTCTTGATCTGTGTTCTCTGCATTTGATGCTTTGGGAATCACTGGGATCTTAAGGAAGAATGAGAACTGGAATGTATTCAGAGGCTTGCTCAGGGTAATGGAGGCCCTAAGCAGGAAGGCAAACCTTGAATCCCAGTCTTGCTGAGAGTAGGTTTCTGTGGTGATGATGCTATGGTAACCTCTGTAATGTAAACTATTTATAGATGATGAAAAAGTATGCATCACTGAAGCAAGCACGCAGAAACTCAGACATATACACACAGACAGATATACAACAACAGAGACAATCCTTCCCAAAAAACAAATTTACAAGGGCAGATGAATACATGTATATTAACTTCATATGATATTTGAAAATATTCTTTTCCCAACTTTGTCATTCATTCTACTTAAAGACAAATAACCATGCTCATTAAAAATGTATTGCAATTACATCGATTCATCCCACTATCTTCTCTCCTCTTTCTCTCACTCCTTTGAACCTTCTGTCCTCTCCTACTGTCATGTCCCTTCTTTTCTCTTCTCCCTTCTTTCTTGCCTTCCTATACCAACTCTGCTTCTTTTCCTGCTTATCAAGGAGTAAGACTGCAGAGTCACATCATCTTGCATAATTCTCTGAGGACCCCCCTCCCGGTTTTTATAATGTCTTATTTGGACCACATTGCCATTTCCACAGCACAGGCATCCCTTCTCCTCCATTCCAATAATATTGTCTCATTCTTTCTTTGGTAAATGGCACTCATATCATTAGTTACAGGCAACTAATTCTTTTGGGTTTATGCATCCTCTTCTGTCCACTTTCACTGGTCAATGTGAATCATCCCAAACAGAGGATGGAGGGCAAACACTGTGTGCTCATGAGGACATCACCACTCATTTCTCAGTTCCCAAAGCTATCTGTTAACCTTCTGACTCAGAAGAAAGATTGAGAGAGAAAGAGGGAGATTGATCGAGACGGACGTAGACACAGATAGGGAGACAGAGGGATAAAGAAATATAATAAATAAACACATACAACAGGAACCAGAAATGTAAATAATAATTTAGACATTCAGGATTATTACAAACTATATCTGTTAGAAAATCCCTAAGTGAGATATGGAGAGGCATTGCAGACACAAAGAAGTCCGGTCTTCCATGCTTCTCTGAGGATGCTCTTCTGTGACTATGATATCTAAGTGCTCTCATCGCCCCCTGCTGGTTCTGTGTTTCCCACAGGGATGTTTTTGTCTGAGCTCACAGTAACATTCACTCACTGTGTCTCCTGCACATGGCTGTGTCCTAAGACCTCAGACTGCTCATTTCCAGGTACAGAGTGTTCTTGGCATTGTCTCTAGAGATTGTGAACCGGTCCTTCACAGCGTCCGTATATCAGGTGCTACCACCACTTGGGTTAATATGTGCGAGCCACTCCAGTCCCTTCCCTGTAGCCTCGCGGACCCAGTCCATGTAATAATCACTGAAGGTGAATCCAGAGGCTGCACAGGAGAGTTTCAGGGACTTTCCAGGCTGCACTAAGTCTCCGCCAGACTCCAGCAATTGCACCTCACACTGGACACCTGTAAACACAAAGAATTCTGGTTAGAAAACTGACACAGAAGATATTTTTTCTCTTTCTCATGTCCACATAACACATAGCATATCATCTTTATGAATTACCTTTTAAAATAAGGACAATGGAAACCAGTATAAGCCATAAGTCCATGGTAGGTGTCCTGTGTTCAGTGCTGAACCCTGACTGGGAGGACTTGGAAATCCAGGATTTGTCTCCTCTGCAGGAGCTGAAGGGTCAAGACAGGGTTGGATTTTATGGGCACAAAGAAGTCTTATTTGCAAATCTTCCTGCCATAATAGGCTCTGTAGTTGGACCTGAGCAGAAGCCAGTACTCAGAGCAGGTATAAGACACCACACACACTGATGACATTTATAGAAATTGAAGCGCTAATGTAGCTCTGTGTAAACATTTTCCTTGTTAGGGATTCACCACACTTTATTTAGTTCTCTTTTCACCATATGCACGGAAAATGTTCTTGTTGCTGCCTGTCTTCCTCTCAGTGATTGCTGTAGGACATATTTAGATTTGCAGCACTCAATTGTTTGCATCCTGTAATTCCTCCTATGATCACTTTTTACTCCCCACTCTGCCTTTCCCTTTCCCATCTCGATACCAGGCAAGACATGGTTGTCTTCAAGCTGTCTTAGGTCAGTTTTTATTTCTGTATATTTATATAGTCAGCAGAATGTGGACATTTAATGCATTTTTGTAACAAAACACAAAACTTTTGCATCAATTTTGGATTTTCAGAAGGCATTGTTTTTATTTTCCCAAATTCTCATGCTTTCTAACCACTCATCCCCTTTTTCTCATTACACCCAACTTTTCCTTTCAAAACCTCTTTATTACCCTGTGCTTTTTCCCTCTTACCCTTCATTTAAGATGTCTTTTTCTCTCTTGACTTCCATTCTAGTTCTAAGCTTGCAGAACAGAAGCCAGAACACCAAACACATAGAGTCTCAAACACACAATCTGGATTCTCTCTATAAGGCAGAAACTGTCCTTCCCAATCTTCAATATGTTGTGTGATATAAGATTTTTAGTGGCATTCAAGTTCCTCCAAGTCTCAGAGAACACTGATGAAGAGGATGTAGAAAGGATGTGAGGAGTAAAACACAGGGAGGGGTGCTGTGAAATGTTGTCTTCTGGACATGTCATGGATATCACAATCATGGATTCATAATGGCTGTTGTTGTCTATATGAACCCAACTAGGCTCAAACCATCCAAAACCATGGTATAGATAGGACTGATAATTCTTTGGCCATATTTCTTACTGAGAGGAGTGTAGTGAGGAGCGGCGGGCTGCGTCCCACCACCCGGCTAACTTTACACCCAAAATAATTACATGGAAACTGTATTCTTTTGAACACTGCCTGGCCCATTAGTTCCAGCTTCTTATTGGCTAGCTCTTACACATTGATCTAACCCATTTCTAATATTCTGTGTAGCACCACGAGCTGGCTTACCAGGAAAGATCTTAACATGCGTCTGTCTGGAGTGAGAGAATCATGGAGACTCACTGACTCGGCTTCTTTCTCCCAGTATTCTGTTTTGTTTACTCCACCTACCTAAGGGTTGGCCTATCAAATGGGCATAGGCAGTTTCTTTATTTAACCAATGAAATTAACTCCTCCATCATTTCCCCTTTTTCTGTTTAAACAAAAAAGAAAGGCTTTCACTTTAACATAGTAAGATTACATATAACAAAACAGTTATCAAGCAAGAATTACAGTTACAATATTCATATCTATTTTATCTTTTATCATAACTAAGGAAAACTATAACTATAGCTAACCATTCTTCAACTCTATCAAAGACTCCAGAAGGATATAATATTACCTAAGCAAACAAGAATTCCAAAGCTCTAGAAATGACAGAGACATCTCGCTGCCTGGATAGTCATCCAAAGTTCCTCTGTACCGTTGGGGCATCCATCTTTGGCCTACAGGCCCATAGAATCCAGCAGACATTTCTATGAAGCAGGAAAATTCCAAAGACAGTTCAGTCACTTTTTGCTGTGTCCTGCAGAATGTCTCGCAGACTCTTTCATGAGTCAGGAACCCTGAAAGACCATCTCACCTTTAGCCAAGTTCAGCAGTCCTTTTTCTGCGGGTTCTTTGTGTCCAGTTTATGCAACAGTCCAGGCAAGAGCAGTTTCTTGCCCAAATGTCAATCAAACTCCATAAGGAGCCTCTTAGATACCCATCTTCCTCTTGAAGTAGATTGGTGCTGCCAGGAGCAGATGTGTCTCATTGTCATGAAAAGTCCTAAGTTATTAAAACATTTAAATGCCATATTCTGCAGTCTTTGAAAGATATGAAGAATGCCTAACTGAAATATATCTCTATATATCTAGAAAATCTAACTAACATGACTACAAATTTGACTATTATAGATGATTATCCATTAACAACCTATATTTTCTAATTATACATTACATTTTTAAATGAACTACACTAATACCTTAATCAAGAGCAGAAATATATATATATATATATACATATAAAACAAAATTGATCTTAAAATCTATACCAATGTAAATTATTCATATCTATATCATATCCCCCTTTAAATGTAAAAGAACATTTATAAACAATATTTGGGAACATGAGCACAGTTTTTTCTCTCCAAACTGCTTCCTGCTGAATGGGGGCGCTGTATTCAGATCTTTCATGGTGTAACCTGTGTGTCTTGATCATCTCAGTAGGAAGCTGAGTGAAGTAATTTTCTGAAGGTGTTCACAGCAACCTTTCAGGAGGGCGTGGTCTATCATACCATATTGGGATAGCCGCAATCCACAGAGTCTCATCCTCTGTGAAAACAAAAGAAGACCCTCTCCAAAGCATCATATCCTTAGACCCAAATTCTGAAATCTTAATACCCTTATATCCATTCCGGTTTAGCTTGGCAGCCCATGTAATGAAATGTTTCTCTGCACTTAGCTCCTTTACAGTCAAAAATTTTAAAGAAAACACAATAATACAAAGAATCCAGACTCTCTGTGAATTTTCCACTTTTACGTGGCTTATTTTTCTTTATTTCTTTTAATCTATAACTATCTGTACTCTGTCTCTTTAAAGACTTTACGCTTTTTTTAAGACATTAACTTTATTCTTTATATATATTTTTTTCTCTATCTCAAGCCTACATACTTTCATCCAACAGTGTCTGAATCAGTTCTATTGTGAATCTGTAATTTTTTTACTATCCAGGAGCATTTCTTAAAATGTTAAGCACTTCTTAAAAACTTAAGTTGCACCATGTACAGATAATACGGTACCGCCTGTGTCCTGCTCAGTCCAAACCTTAACTGCACTGTTATTATGGTAATTATGGTAGTTCCTGCCTGAGACCAGCACACTTCAGCATGGTGGAGTTGAGCCCTCCTGCCTCAGAGCCATTTGGTGCCCCTGAGCCACACACAGTTCCAGGCACACAGCAGTCCACATTGCCATCAAGTAAGCCATAGCACTTTACTCCAAAAGATCCATTCAAAGACTCTGGCTCCTGCAGGAGCCAGACAAGAGATAGCAGTGGCGGCACAGCCCAGAAAGCAGGCAATTTTAAAACAGCCAGTTTGTTCCTGTTGCTGAGTCAGGCCAATTTCTTTGCCACATGCAACCCACAAACAGCAAAAAGCTGTCTTAAATTCTCTCTCTGTGTCCTTTTTAAGCCCTTTCAGGTTTTATGTGGAGTTCATTAGCACGTTGGGTGCCTCTCTGTTGTAATATGAGCAACAGGGCTGCGTCCCTGGCACCCAGCCGCCCACATGGCTAGCTTATGTCACAAAATAATTACACGAAAACTGTATTCTTTTGAACACTGCCTGGCCCATTAGTTCCAGCCTCTTATTGGCTAGCTCTTACACATTGATCTAACCCATTTCTAATATTCTGTGTAGCACCACAAGCTGGCTTACCAGGAAAGATCTTAACCTGCGTCTGTCTGGAGTGGGAGAATCATGGAGACTCACTGACTCGGCTTCTTTCTCCCAGCATTCTGATCTGTTTACTCCACCCACCTAAGGGTTGGCCTATCAAATGGGCCTAGACAGTTTCTTTATTTAACCAATGAAATTAACTCCTCCATCAGAGGAGTTGGAAATTTATTTTTTCTGGACAAGGGACATAATCACCCTTTTTTGATGGTATGGTCCCTGGTATATTTCCTATGTTTCAGTGCTTGGGTTCAAACACATGCAGATAAGGAAAATATTAACTGTGCTTAAATAAGGATAAGGTTGATAGGGCCCCGTGTTTGGAAGATGAGGGGTAGCTGGATAGAAAAATATCACATGTAAAGATCCTAAAGAATAAAGAAAAATAGTAAATATGTATAATTGAGGCTCAAAACAATAGATACAGAAGCCAATTAAGGAACACTGGTAAATATCAAATAACTTGGTAGGCAACTTTATCTGGGACCATCTTTCCATCCAACTCAGAACTGTTGGGGTCCTTCACTTATTTTTTAAAAAAATCCATTTACAGATAATCCTATTCATGATTTGTAAAATATCTTTACATATTTGGTTCGCTGATACTGTTCTCTATGGTGAAATATCAATCAGAGTTAGGTAAAAAAAACAAAAAAAACAAAAAAAAAAACATATCATTCTTGTCATACCCTTGAAGGGCTCATGCTGCAGGAACAGTTATTCTTGTGTTAGATTATACATATGTGTCTTTTAGGCATCAACTTTTATTTAAAATTATCTAGAAAAAAATCAGAGGACATACTGAAGAGAAGAGAATATCAAGGGCATCTCTTTAAACGTTTGCTGCTTCTTTTCTATGAGAGAGGGAAAACTTTGCCTGTGCCTATTTGTTCAATAATTTATTTACCTTAATGTGAATATGTGAAGCCTTTTCATTTATATTGGTATAAAGGAAAAAAAGTTCTGGGTATTCTTGGTTAAAAGTAAAATCCTTTGATGGGGAAGAGTCTTCTGTTTTGTGTTAATTTCATTGGTTAAATAAAGAGACTGCCTTGGCCCTTTAATAGGACAGAAAATTAGATAAGCAGAGTAAACAGAACAGAATGCTGGGAGAAAGAAGCTGAGTCAAACAGTCACCATGACTCTTCTCTCCGAGATGGATGTCCGTTAGACTCATCCTGGCAAGCCACACTCAAGTGGCAATACGGATATTAGAAATGGGTTAGATCAATATGTAAGAGCTAGCCAATAAGAGGCTGGAACTAATGGGCCAGGCAGTGTTTAAAAGAATACAGTTTCCATGTAATTATTTTGGGTAAAGCTAGTCGGTGGCTAGGAGCTGAGCAGTGGGAAGCTGCCCACTGCTCCTACTACAATCCTTAGGATGAGAATAGAGTTATTGGTTCTGATATAGACTAAGTCTAACAAACTCATTAAAATTTTACCCTGTCCATCCATCCATCCATCCATTTCAGTAGCAACTATGTAAGCTATTCCTTACACTGACCCTGGAAAATATGACAGTGGAACCTTTGTATTCAACATTGTGTGTAGGTATTTAATTCACTGTTACTTGTTCTCCTGTCAGTATTCTAAGAATGTAGTCAATGTGGTCTCCAAAGTTTCATCACCCACTATTAGTGTCACAGCCTGATATTCCAGAGAATCCTCAGCCTCATATGAATAGATTCTCTTTTCCTTTGTAAACCTGCCCCAATCATATGACCTATTAACATGGAGTCCCTAGCCAACATGAGTTCTCTGAAGGACACTTTTCTAGCTCACACATGAAACACCACTCTCTTCCAGTTAGCAACAGCAAAGAATGCAGAGGAATAATTCTGAGAGACTTTGTAGGCAAGAAAAGCACCAACAAAAGCACAATCTGTGAAAATCATAGAATTCAGTTGTCTATGGGAAGGGCTGAAGAGAGATGGACCAGGGACCAGAGCTGATTTTTACTGGGATGTGCATATTTGTGGATGAGAATTTTGTGGTCTGATTGCACAATGTGCTTATAAAGGAATCATTAGCTTGGACTTCAACATGCAAGCTAATTTTTCCCAAAATGCAAATGTTCAAAAATACAATCATGCAACAATTATAATAATTGTACACTTTTATCAAGGTCCTATTAGTTTACAGGTAGGAAACTGTGGGTGGTTGATTTTTTTAAGCTAACTTTGAAAAGTAACATCATTTCAAGGAATTTGTGCTTTATCACAAGTTTAAAAATAAATAGGATGAACTAAAGATTACTCAAAATTCTTACAAAGCTGTCTTACAAAGTGTCATAATTTCAGAATCTATCTATCATCTATCTATCTATCTATCTATCTATCTATCTATCTATCTATCTATCTATCTATCTATCATCTATCTATCTATCATCTATCAATCAATCAATCAATCTATCTATCTATCTATCTATCTATCTATCTATCTATCTATCTCCCTATCTATAAATCTATCTGTCTGTTTGTCTGTCTGTCTGTCTATTTATCTCTCTCTCAATATATGTATACATATATATATATATATATTGTGCTGATTTGTTTGACAAGGAGCAATTATACATCTTAGAGGATTGTGTGGGAACACAGATGATTAGTGCATAATTAAAAAGCAAGATTAATAGGCTAGGACAAGTAAAGTGTACTCTAGAGGATTACCTTGTGTAAAAGGCAAAAAACAAAGGTTTGACACCAAACAGTCAAACAGTTGCAAATGCTGCATATTCCTCAGGTTTCTTAAAATTGACCTAATGTTTCTGGGAGTACCTGTTTGTCTTCCATATCCAATGCTGGTCTGAGGAGAGAGGTTTCTGTCCAAGCTTACACTGGAATTCTTTCACTGTTCCTCTAGCATACTAATACATGTCTGAAGTTTGAAGATTGTTCAGTTTTATGAAAACATAAGCTCTTGGATGTGTAGTGATATTTTGTTTGTGATCTAACAAGCATCCTGAAGATCAGAGTGCAGAGCTAAGACATTTGTTAGCCACAGAGGCTAGGCAATGATGACACAAACCTTTAATCTGAGTACTAGGAAGACAGAGGTGGGTGGATCTCTGTGAGTGCAAACCTATCCTGGGCTACAAGAGATTAATCTGTGCAAATTAAAAACACAGCTCACATAATGTTGATACCAGCACCTAAGATCATATGCCTTTAATATCAGCACCAGAGAAAGAGACACAGGAGTGACATGGATGGGCAGAGAGAGGAATATTAGAGAGGAGGAGACAAGGTCTCAGATAGAGTCTGAGGATTCACTCTGAGAGGCAGTCTGAGGTTTTGAAGAGACAGCACTTAGTCAGAGGCTTTATAGAAACAGGATCTTCCACCTTTGGTCTGAGCATTGGTAGAGGTGAGAACTCTCTAGTGACTGAACTCTGCTTTTCTGATCCTTCAGCTTTTGCCCCTGGTAACTGACTCAGGATTTTTATCATTAAGAAAAATTAGCATTCATGAAACAGGAGGTGTCTCTACTGATGTTAACTTGTGATTTGAGATCAGAATTATAATTTGTGCTTCCACCACTCCAGGTTCTTCACATCCACTTCAGACACTTTCCTGGAGGATGACAGACCCAGCAAACACAATAACTGGTTAATGACAATTGACTGACAGTTCCAGTAAGGGATGGGGTCTGTGAGGGCTGCTCCTGAAACAGGGAACTGGGAACAGGTACAATAATCATGGTACAGTCATCCCACAGATGACATGCCTGGGTCCCTTTCCTGAAACCCTGAAATACTTACAGCTTGGCAAGGGCACCATGCAGAGGAGCAGCACCAGTGAGAAAGAGATGGGACCACTCATCTAGGTCTGAATTTTAGCCTGAGCAGGAGGACTTTTTTTTTCATTGAGCAAGGTTCATGGAAGAATAAAAAAAAAGCACAGGGAAAGGTTTACAATTTGTCCTCAGGTTTCTTAGAACTGACCTAGTGTCTCTTAGAGGACCTGCCGATAGAAAATGAGTAACATTTTTCTGACACTGGACTCCCACTTGCATATAAATAGGAAACTGTATGTTTCACACTGTGCAGACCTTGGATGCAAAACATTAAGTGACTCCACGTTCATGCTGTGCAGATAAGAGGATACCACATCCTCAGTGCATATCCCTGTAAACCCCAGCAGAGTGTTTAGATGGAATTTAGTCATAAGATGCACTTCAGGCTCTTCCTGATGTGAAATCAGGATTAAGAAACTACTTAAAATACTTTCTGTTGTCATTGAAGTTAATTTTTTTATCACTCACTTTGAAATTCCAGCTTGTGAGAATGAAATTCACGAACACTTAGTGTATGCATTTTCATGATTTTATCTGAGAGGAGATTCATGGGATTGATTGTCATACACATAAGTGGTCTCAGAGTATTCAGCTGCCCACTCAGGGACACCACACCTGGATATTTCCTAGTACCTGTATTCTGTTTTTCTGTGTCTCTGTCACTATGTACTTTTAATTTCCTTCCTTGTCTCTTTACCACTTGAAACACATTGCAAAATCAGGTTCCTAAACATGACTGTTGCATTGGTGAGGAATGGATTGTCAGCTCTTTATGACACCTTATAAAAAGCAGCAGCATGCAACAAGTCTTCATGGTTATGTTACCAGAAGCAATAAAAAGACAGAGAACCCAAAGTGATGACAAGTAGTGGAGAGGAGGACTTGCCTTAACAGTGGGAACTGATTTTCTTGTTGTGATGATCACCATAGAGAAAAGGGATTCAGGGCTTTTCTCAATGCCTTGGTACTGTAAACCATCAGGGAATGGTCAAAAATAGCTCAAAACAATCGTCAATAAATCCCAGAGAATATCAACCAATTCTTTCACTTTGGACACTGCATATGTTGTGTCCCTTATTTCTCTGAGAATATTCTGTACTGTGAGTAGCTGTACAGGTCTTAACACTAGGAAGATGACCATCCTGTTCCACCTCTGATGTACATCCACCCCTGTAAGTGTTTTGTCAATCTTGTTCAGGATGCAGTTTGTTAGAGCATTTTTAGGCATTATGCTTAGTGTGTCTCATCTTTGCTTTGTCTTATTTTTCATTGTGGTTTTTGGATCTTGTAAAAGATCACAAGAATAATTACGTATTTTTATGCAATTTTGGAGAACTGGTATGTGATCCCTTACTCAGTTTTTTCTTCAATTATATCAGACAGAGCTCATGTCCACATTTTATTTTCTCATGCTTCTAGGGTCCCCTTCTCCATGAAACTCTCTAGAAGGAATCACAAAGAAAAAAAGTATTCAAATGGAATTCCTTTAGGGTAAAGCTGCACATTACTCACAATTATCTTCTATTTGAGAGTTGTATCCTTTTTTTAAAAAATATTTATTTATTATATATACAATATTCTGTTTGTGTGTCTGCCTGCAGGCCAGAAGAGGGCGCCAGACCTCATTACAGATGGCTGTGAGCCACCATGTGGTTGCTGGGAATTGAACTCAGGACCTTTGGAAGAGCAGGCAATGCTCTTAACCACTGAGCCATTTCTCCAGCCCGAGAGTTGTATCCTTATACTTGAGTTTGTTTAGTCATTTATTCAGTCAGGTCTAGTGACTCATGGACGTTCAGTTAATGGCTCCTGTTACAATGAAAGTACAATATTTTATATTCGTATGATGGTTAGAAATTTCTCAGTGTAGATAAAAGCTAAGCAACTCCATAAGGAGTCTCTTTGATGCCCATTTTCCTCTTCAAATAGATTGGTGCTGCCAGGAGCAGATGTGTCTCACTGCCATGAAAAAGCCTAAGTTATTAAAACATCTTAAATGCCTTAATCTGTAGTCTTTGAAAGATATGAAAAATGCCTATGTGAAATATACCTGTGCACATCTAGAACATTTAACTAACATGACTACAAACTTGACTATTATAGATGATTATCTATTAACAAGCTATATTTTCTAATTATACATTACACTTTTTAAACGAGCTACACAATCACAATGCCTTAATCAAGATCACAAATACATATACATATAGCAAAATTGACCTTAAGTTTATATCACTAAAGCAAAATTCATACCAATGCAAATTATCCATATCTATATCATATCCCCCTTTAAATGCAAAAGAACATTTATTTATTTATTTAGTTTTAGTTTTCTTATTTATTTACCACTTAATAGGCATCATGGACTGATTACAATTCAAAAACACACACATACCTCAATGAGCATGACCTTCTTAATGTGTGAGATTAAAAACAAACTAGCTTTAGGTTTTTGTGATTAGTAACTATAAAGGATTGTATATGAAGTTTCTCTATATACCCAATCTGTTCTCTTTAATTCTGACTCCACTGAATTCGCAGCCCTGAAACTAAATTACTTTCAAAAGTCATCAAATTTGTACCTTCTAATTGGACATGTGGGTGTCACACAGACTACACATTATTAGGAAGAGGCAAGTAATGCAGCACAATAGACTGAGGTTACAATAACTTCTGATTAAAAGGAGTGAGTACTTAGAAGTAACATTCATTTTATTAACCATAAAAATGCTCAACTTCTAAAAAACCCACAAACAGTGAAAAGACAGTCTGGTAAAACCAAGATTTGTAAAAACTATGCACAAAACCCATGTTATTTGGGAGAAGAACGATTTATACAAGTAGCAGTTTTAAAATGTAACTGGCCTACTACCAATTACATGTGCACACACACACACACACACACACACACACTCTAACCAAAATACACTAGTCACGTCTATAAAGCAGGTCAACCTTTCTAAGTAGGTTTCCCTCACACTTGAACTGGATGATGGAGTTGTTAATACTGCACATGGAAAATTAGCAATAAGTTTTACTTGTACACAAACATAAAGGGATTTTTCTTCCCCCAAACTACTTAAACATCAAAACCTATACTTATAAAAAATTTAATCCTTTCAGTCAGCAGCCTAAGTATTTCAGATGAAGCCACTCACAACAGACTTCACATACTCATTACACCCCATGTCTGCCAATCTAGTTATCTAGTGGTGACTCCTTCAGAGATAGTTCGGCCTCACTTTTCCAGGTGAGTTTTTCTTACTGCCAGCCTCATGGCTGTCTTTGCTTTCTTCATTACTGTCACCATTATGTTGTGGATGACTACTGTCTTGAGCGTCAGATCCCCCAATTAGGGTCTTTGAATGTGTTTGTTCCTTTTCTAGCTTTTTGTTTGGCCCTTTCTTCCCTTGAACTTTGGTTTTATTTTCTTCCCCATGCTGTCTTTGTTCAGCAAGAGATTTGTTCAGCACTAGGGTGATGACTGAATCTCCTTCACCAGCCAAAAACATATTCTTAAATTTGTTATACAACATTGTAGACTTTTCCATGATAACTTGACTAAGTTTGAACAGCCGTGTTTTTTTTTCAATGTTGTGATCATCTCTATGTGTTTCTGAGCTTGTTGCATTGTTACCTGAAGTGAAGCAAGTTCATCCGTGCCTCAATGCATCTGTTCACATCTAGATTATCAATTTTGAGTGAATTTTTAATTTCGGCATGTATCCTTTGAAGTCGAGAATCCATTGATGTTTCTCACTTCTTCTCCACTTCCTTAACTTCTGGCTTCTTTCCTTCATCTTTATTCTGCTGCTCAGTTTCCATTTGTTCCTCCTGCTTGCGCTTCTCCTCTGTGGCTTCCTTCTCATGTAGACCTTTCACCACATTCCTCCTGTGAGTGGTCTGGAAGTTTCTTCCACCCTTTCTCTTCTTTTCACCTTCTTTATCATCTTTGTCTTCTGAATCAGAGGTTGATATAACCCCTGGTTTTGCTACATTTTTCCTTTTAGATTCAACTTCTTTCTTGCCTTCTTTCTTATCTTTTCTTGGCTTATCCTTTTCTTTTTGACCTTCTTCCTTTTTAACTTGCTTTTTAGGTTGTTTTTCCTCTGGTCCCATTTTTTTTTTTTTTTTTTTTTTTACTTTTGTCTTCATCAATAACCATGTTACTCTCCGAAGGACAGGGCTGTTTTACCACTTTAGGTCTGCCTTTTGGTTTTGGAATCTTGACTTCAGTAGCTGCAGGTCAGTCGTCCTCTCTTAGGACTTGCTTTCAAGTTAGCAGAAGCTGTTGCTGCAGCCATGCATGCTGTTGCATGCTTCTTCAATTTCCACTGGTTTTTCGGCCTTTCTCTTTCTTCCTTGCCTGGCAGCTTTTGCAGTGGTTATGTCAACTGCATTAGACACATTTTCATTGCTGGCTTTTTCTTCATGATCAGTATCTTCCTTTGAAACACTAGTTTCTTTCTCCTCGACTTCAACATCAGATGATGCATTTGATTGTTTAGTTGGTGCCTGTTGACTTGAAAATTTCACTTTTGGATTGTTATCTATCTCCCATAATCCTTCATTAAAACCTTTTCGTTTATTTGGTTTGCCATACTTTTCCTTATTTTCAGAGTAAGGAAATATGTCCTTTGGTTCTAAAAAAGTAGTCTCATGGGTTCCAAAAAAGAAAATGGGTAGTTTGTTTGTGGGTGGTTTCACAGCTCCATCAGGAACTTCATCTACTCGAACTGGCCAATGAGGATAACCTTTCATCTTGGCTAAGATGAGGTCTCCAGGTTTGAAATTGCAAGTCAGGTTGGAGGGGCGATGCCGGGAGTCCCAAGACCAGAAGGGGGAGCGGTGCAGCGGCTATCGGGAGATGCGAGCGAGGACACGAGCTGGGACTGGCGGGCGTGCGGGCAGGGGAGGATGCCTCAGGGTGTCCCGACGGAGCCTGCCAGGAGGCAATGCTGGGGCTGCGCAGGCCACCTCTGCCCATGTCCACACCAGCCACCTGCGCCACCAGCTGCCTCAGAGGCGTCTCAACGGCTCGGAGCTGCAACCTCCACTGCCACCGCCACTGTTGCTGTGCTGCTCGTAAAAGAACATTTGTAAATAATGTTTGGGAATATGGGTGCATTTTTTCTCTCCAAACTTCTTTCTGCTGTATGGAGGCGCAATTAATCAGGTGTCCTATGGTATATTCTGTGTGCTCTGTTCATCTCTGCAGTTGAGCAAAGTAAGTTTTTGAGGGTGTTTATGGCAACCTTTCAGGAGGGCATTGTCTATCGTATTGGCCTGGAGGTAATCCGCAGGCTCTCATCTTCTGTGAAAACAAAAGAACCTCTTTTCCAAAGTATCATATCCTTACACCCAAATTTTGAAATCAAGATAGCTTTATAAAATATATGCTGGTTTACTTTGGCAACCCATATATGAAATGTCTCTCTGCATTTAGCTTTTTTACAGTCAAAAATTTTAAAGAAAACACAATGTATATAATCCAGACTCTCTGTGATTTATTTTTATTTTTTTATGTGGCTTGTTTTTTAATTTATGACTCTCTGTACTTTGTCTCTTTAAATACTTTACCTTTTTTAAAGCATTAACTTTATTTTATGAGTCTCAATACTCTTTATCTTTTTTCCCCAAGCATATGTACATTTATTTAACAGTGTGACCATTTAGAGGTCTTTTGTGTCTGAATCTGTCCTATTGTGGATCTGTAATTCTTTACTGTCCAAGAACAGTTTTGTTTTGCAGTTTTAAATCACTAAGTGCTTAAAAATCTAAGCTGCAACATTCCTAGGTCAAAACAGGTACTGTGGGTTTGTATTGCTCAGTCCAGCATGTCAGAGCCACTTGTGCCTACGAGTCATGCACATTGCACCATTAGTATGGCAGAGCCGCTTGTGCCTCTGAGTCACTTGTGCCTCTGAGTAGCTACACACAATGTCCCCCTTTTCAGCACACAGCGAGTCCAGTTGCCATCAAGCAAACCATACTACTTTAGTCACAAACCCCATTTAATTTTTTTGTCTCCCACAAGAGACAGAGGTCATGCTGGCAACACTGCCCAAAAACTGGTATTTAAAAATAGCCACTTTCTAGTAAACCTGATCCCGCTGCCTACTCAGGCAGGAAGACCTAAGCCATGGGCATGGTCTCAGCTACTTACTCCCAACCCTGAGTGGGTAAACAAACATCCAAGCTCACAAATGCTCCATAGCCAGAGATTATACTTGTGACAGGGCCCAGGAAGCCTCATTCTAAAATGGTGTGGGTTTTTTTGTTGTTGTTGAGTCAGAAAACTCTCTCTACAGCACACTGCCAGCAAACAGCAAAAAGCTGTGTTAAACTCTCTCTGCTTTTTAAGCCTTCTCAGGTTTTTAAGTGGATTTAGCCCCACATTGGGTGCCAATCTGTAGTAGGAGGCATGGCCCACATCCCTCTGCCCAACTAGCTCAACCTCTGAAATAACCACAAAAAATTGTATTAATTAAATTATTTCCTGGTCCATTATATCTAGCCTCTTCTTGGCCATCTCTCACATCTTGATTTAACCCATTTCCATTAATGTGTATCATCACTTGACTGTGGCTTACCAGCATGAGTCTAACCAACATCCATCTCGGGCAGGAGAATCATGACATCTGCCACACTGCCCTTCTTCCCAGCATTCTGTTCAGTCTACCCAGCCTATCTAAATCTGCCCTATCAAAAGACCAAGATAGTTTCTTTAGTCAACCAATAAAAGCAACGCATAGTCAGAAGGACCTTCCACACCACTTCATCACTTGCATGCATCTGTCCTTGGATGTACAGAAGACACCAAAGAGGAAGTGAAACTTTACAATATAGTTAATCACTAACAGATCTGTAAACCAGCAACATAAACTCTTAGACTGCTCAGTTAAGTCAAGAATATATTTTATAACAATTAATGACATGAAACTATGTTGATGATTCTTCTATCTACAAAAAGGACACTGTGAAAACTGAGTCTGAAAAACCTTCTTTGGAAACATGGAAATTTATTAATATTTGACTCCTCTTGTCATTTACTTTGGAGTATAAATCTTCTATCTAGTGCTCTCAGCTTCCTCAATCTTCTCCCTCTGAGGGTCCACATCTGCTTTATAATTGTAAAGGAAGTATAAGAACTGTGGTGCTTGGATCTCTGAGCAAATCCATTAAGAAAGATTTGAAAAAGAGTTAAAGGTCTGTTTGAAATAACTGTCAATCACAACAATGATCAGACTCAGGCATCAGCCTGGCTGGATTAATTTTCAGTTACTGAGACATTCTCTAGTCCTCCTGTGACTGTGAGCTGTCAAAGCCATGATGTTCAAAGTCTCACCTTCCTGTTAGTCAGAAAAACATTCTACACAAAAGTATGTGAACCTGATGGTGGAAAAGCAGTGCAGAAAAGATGCAACTGCTTTCTAGGAGCAGTCTGTCTCCTGTCTGCAGCTCCCAGATGTTCTATCTATTGGATGAACTTTCCAATACCCGGCTTCTTTCCTGCCATTTTTACAGAATTCACAGAATACCATTCTCAGTTATGACAACATTAAAGGTGAAAAAATTTCAAGAAAATCTGACCATGCCTTGATCAGTTCTCAGGTATCATTATATTTACACTGAAGAAAATAACATGTTTCCAATGCTTATCTGTTCTTTCATAGTGACACAGTCTATAGGATCCCATCACACCAGTGAGGGATCATCAGTTTTTCCAGGTCCTTGTATGATACAACTTCAGTTTACCTGAGTTTCAGATAAAGACTCTGTCTCGGATTTTACAACAGGGATTACCCATCATGTTTGCTGAGAGGTAATGTAAATAAACTGTAGTAAGGAGCCTGCAGGAAAGAAACTGGATGGGCATGTTAAAAGAAAATTCTTTATTCCCTTTAAATTATGGAATTACATGAGTAAAATCAACAAATAAATATTAATGAAGAAAACAAAAGACATGCTCTCTGCTGAGTAGATTAGTGACTGCCTGCAGTGAGGTGACACTGGTTGCATTGTCCTCACAGTCTCAATGATGGAGTCTCAGACACATTTTATTACCAGTTCCATACCTGTATCTGGTCTGCACATATTTTTGATGATGAAGTTGAGAGTGAAGAGAACAGTGTTCTTGAATATTTGACCCTGTCTTCTTGTACTTCACAATTTCCAGAGCCTTTGACCCTTTCAGGTTATGACACCAGAACCCATACAAAATCACTTTCTCCTTTTGTGATGCTCTACATTTTATTCTGATCAGAGGATGACATATTTATAAAAGTAACCCATAATAAGGACATGGACATAGTTCTGTCATTTTATTTCTTCCACACAAGAATCTTTGTGTGAGATCTGTACTCTTAGTTGTCAAACCACAAAAAGCTTGGTGTGGCAGCCAACATCTCTGGACTGTGGAGATAGTGTTATCAATGTGGAACACTGGCCAACCAATACAGCTAGTTGGTTTGATCTGGTGCCAGTGAAATATTTCTCTTGAAAATATGGTGTAGGCTGATTGAAATAAAACATTTCATATGAACATGTGTCCAATTATACTCATACATACATGCACATGAACTAAAACACACACAAACATACCCACAGAGAGAGACACATTGACAGACACAATTCCAAATCTCAAAACATACACACACACACATACACACACACACACAGAGAGAGAGAGAGAGAGAGAGAGAGAGAGAGAGAGAGAGAGAGAGAGAGGTAAAATTGGAGGGAGTAAGAGAGGAAGAGTGTAAGAGAGAAATATAATGAAAAAATCGTAGCACGTCACAATGGAAAACAGAAATTTGAATAAAAAAATTTTGACACTTCAAGGATTAGTACACACTCTACCTGTAGAGAGAATCCTGAGTGTGATTTGGGGAGTCAGTCAAGATACAAAGGAGTCCAAACTTTTATGCATCTCTGGACAGTCTCTTACCTAACCTAGATCTCTGGGTGAGCTCCCCAACCCTGCTGGTCATGAGCACCCTGTGGGGATGATTGTGTCTGATCTCACAGTAACTTTGAATCACTGTGAATCTGTTGCAGTAATACATGGCTGTGTCCTCAGGCCTCACACTGCTCATTTCCAGGTACAGGGTGTTCTTGGCATTGTCTCTGCAGATAGTGAACCAGCCTTTCACAGCATTGGCATATTTGATGCAGTTACTACCACCAGTACTAATATGTGTGACCCATTCCAGTCCTGACATACCCACTCATTTGGTAATTACTGAAGGAAGTTGAATCTAAGGGCTGGGCAGAAAAGATTTTGGAACTTTCCAGGCCTCCTTACCTTCCAACTCCACCAGCTGTTCTGCAAACTGGCCACCTGGAAACACAGAGAATGCTGGTCAGAAGACTATCAATGAAGCTACTTTTTCTTTCTCATGTCCACACAACACACAGACAGCATCTCCTCTCCATTAATTACCATTTAAAATAACAACAAGGAAATCTCAAATAAGCCACAATTCTATGTGGAGTGATCATTGAATGGGAGGATCTGAGAATCCAGGACTGGACTCCTCTGCCAGAGCTGCAGGTTCACGGCAGGGCTGTTATTCATGGGCACAGAGAAGCCTTATTTGTGTATCTTCGTCCTGTAGCAAGCTCTGGAGTTGGACACTTTTGGGAAGGCAATGCTCAGAGCAGATATAAGGCATCAAAGACATTGATGACCATTACAGAAACTGACATAGTAAAGAACCTCCACGTACACCTTTTCCTTGCTAAGGATTCATCACACTTCACTTGGTTCTCTTTCACGGATGTGATTAGGAGATGTTGTGCTTCCACACTGTTTTATCTCCTTAGCACATCAATGTAATTTAAAAGATCCACAAACTGTTGTTTCTATACAGACGCTCTGTCTTCTTCACTGTCTGGACTAGACATGGCTTCTCCATAATGTGGATCTTGGACAGAGTCATGCCAGTCTGGAGAGGTTAGAAGAGCTTCTTCTTTGAGTCAGGAGCACTTGGAATTTTCTGTGTTTTACATATTTATGTGACAATGCTCTCCTCAGGCCATAGAACTCTACAAGTGAGAGAGCCCTTGTCACTTCTACTCCACTTTTGGTCATGGGTTGACCACATTGATGGAGGAAGGTCATTGGTTAAGAATAAAGAAACTGCTTGGCCCTCATAGGTTGGAACATAGGTGGGTGGAGTAAACAGAACAGAATGCTGGGAGGAAGAGGAAGTGAGTTCAGATGCAGGGCAGCTCCTCTAAGAGACAGCCACCATGCTCTCCTCTCCAGAGCAGATGCGATGAAGCTCTGACCCAGGATGGACGTAGGCTAGAATCTTCCTGGTAAGCGCACCTTGGGGTGCTACACACATGAACAGAAATGGGCCAAGCAGTGTTTAAGTGAATAGAGTTTGTGTGTTGTTATTTTGGGGCATAAGCTAGCCAGGCTACCAGGAGCTGGGGCACAGCCCGCAGCTCCCACTACCCCACATCAATAGAAAAGAGACTGAGACAATTTAAAATTTTTCTGATAAATGGATAGATATGCAGATGGTGATAGTCTGTACGACTGCAACCAGAGTTATATACATAGTTACAGTTTTAGATGCATCCATACATCTCAACACACACACACATACACACATGCACACATGTGCACACACACTAACAATCCCAATTACACACTCACACAGTCCCAATTACAGACAGTAACAAATCCAATTACCCCACAAGTAGTCACACTTACTAATACAATCACAAATTCAAACACTCACTCACTGTAGTAAGAACGGAGCAGTGGTGCTGCTTCCTGCCACCCGGCTAGCTTTACCCAAAATAATTACACGGAAACTGTATTCTTTTAAACATTGCTTGGCCCATTAGTTTTAATCTCTTATTGGCTAGCTCTTACATATTGATATAACCCATTTCTAATATTCTGTGTAGCACCATGAGCTGGCTTACCAGGAAAGATCTTAAACTGCGTCTGTCTGGAGTGGGAGAATCATGGTGACTGCCTGACTCAGCTTCTTTCTCCCAGCATTCTGTTCTGTCTACTATGCCTACCTAATTTTCTATCCTATTAAAGGGCCAAGGCAGTCTCTTTATTTAATCACTGAAATTAACACAAAACAGAAGACTCTCCCCCATCAACTTACAAGTACCTACCCCATCACATCCACATGTAGAAACACATATTCAGAGGCAGAGTGGCTGAATTTCTTTCTTCTTATCTTTTTATATTACCACTCTTGTTGGTTTGGACTCACTATACAGACCAAGCTGATTTTTAACCATGAAAAATTCTCTTGCTACTGTCTTCCTAGTGACAAGATTAAATATACGCACTATAATTACTGACCATCTTATGGAGATTTTGCAAAAACTTGAAACATATTTTCATAGAAAATATTCTGATCATTATTTCTCTCCCTCATCTTTTCCCAGTTCCTTCCTCTTTCCCATATTGCCCGACTCTAAAACAAGTAGATTTTTGTGGTGATTTAAGGCATTCAATTTTTATTGATTTTTATTGAGCTCTACATTTTTCTCTGAGCATTCTTTTTTATATAGATAATAAATAGTTTAAATGCATAATTGATGGAAACACAGTTTGTTCCAATACTGAGGGGACTTAAGAGGTGAGTGAACATCCATGTGTGAGGACATCCCACTCTGTAGGACCTCCACTGTGGGATGAAAACCTGGTCACATTCCCCAACTCCTTTGACTTTTCTAACCAGCCAGTAGAAGAGTTCTGCAGGAGAGTTTCCTGCAGCTAGGCTTTCCCAAAACAAAAACTCATCCACCCAAACCTCCAAGCTACTAGCCCCACCCTGTCCCCAAACTTGTCTATCCTTCAGCAACCTCTGTGGAACTCTGAAACACAGCTTGCAACAAGACAGAAAGCACTAAGAACTTGCTACAATACTGAGGGGACCAAAAGAGAGAACCAGGAGAGAAGACCAAGAGAGAAGTCTTAGAGAAACCTCAGAGGCTTACTAAGACATAGACATTAAAACTACAGAGCAAACCAAAAAAATAAAAATTTCAGACAGCCAAAGAAAGGATTGGAGCAAGGTGCAAAGACACCATTGGCCACAACTGAAGGAAGAAATAGTTAGGCACCAATGCAAGAATTCATCCAACAACCTAAAAAGCAATATGGTAACACCAGAACCCAGAAGGCACACAACAGAAAGACTTGATCATCACAATTGAGAAGAAGCAGAAGAAAATGACTTTAAATGTAACTTTATGAAAATGACGGGGGCCTTTAAAGAAGAAATAAAAAAAAAAACCACCCTTAAAGAAATGGAGGAGTAAAAAAACAAAAAATAAAAGAAATTAATAAATCCCTTAAAACATCAAAGAAAACCAAGAAAAAAAAATAACAATTAAACAGGTAGAGGAAACAGTTCAAGACTTGAAGACTGAAATAGAGGTAATAAAAAAAAAGCAAAAACAAAGGAAAAATTGGATATGGAAAATCTGGATAAATGCACAGGAACTACAGAGACAAGTATAACCAACAGAATACAAGAGATGGAAAGACTCTCAGATGTTGAAGATACTATAGAAGAAATAGGCTCATTGATTAAAGAAAGCATTAAATTCAACAAATACTTAACACAAAATATCCAGGAAATCTGGTACACCATGGAAAGACTAAACCTAAAAGTAATAGGGGTAGAACAAGTATAATAAAATAATATAAAATATATAAGTATATAAATATATAAAGTATATAAAATAATAGCGATAGAACTTCAGTTCAATGGCACAGAAAATATGTTAAACAAAACCATAGATGAAAAGTATCCCTTCCTAAAGAAGGATATCCCTATGATGATGCAAGAAGATCAAAGAACTCAAAATACACTGAATCAAAAAACAAAACAAACAAAAAAGGAACTGTCACCTCACCATATAATAATCAAAGTGGAAAACATACAGAATAAGGAAAGAATATTAAGAACTACAAAGGAAAAATGAGAAGTAACAAATAAAGGTAGATGTATGAGAATTACACCTGACTTCTCAATGAGAACCATGAAAGCCTGAAGGTTCTTGTAAGATGCAATGCAGACACTAAGAGAACACGGATGCAAACCCAGACTACTATCTCCATCAATCACCATTGATGGAGAAAACAAGATATTCCATGAAAAAAACAGAATTAAAAAATATGTATCCACAAACCCAACCCTACAGAAAGTACTAGAAGGAAAACACCAACTCAAGGAATCTAACTGAACCCACAAAAATACAGGCAACAGATAACCTCCCACCAGCAAAGCAAAACAAAGGGAAACACACAAACACTAATATCAAAAAAATAACTGGAATTAACAACCACTGGCCACTAATATCTTTTAATATCAATAGACTCAATTCACATATAAAAACACAGGCTAAGAGAATGGATGCAAAAACAGGATTCAACCTTCTGATGTATACAAGAAACACACCTTAATATCAAAGACAGACACTACCTCACAGTAAAGGGTTGGGAAAGGGTTTTCCAATCAAATGAACCTAAGAAACGAGCAGGTGAAGCTTTCCTAATATCTAACAAAATTGATTTCAAAATAAAATCAATCAGAAGAGATGGAGAAGGACATTTTATACTCGAAAGAGGAACAGTCCATTAAGATGTAGTTTCAATTATGAATTTCAATGCCCTTATACAAAAGAACCCACACATGTCAAAGAAATGTTGCCAAAACTTAAATCACATATTAAACCCCATACACTAATAACAGGAGACTTCAACACTCCACTCTTGCCAACGGACAGGTCAACCAGACAGAAACTTAACAAAGAAATAAGAGCACTAACAGATGTCATGAATCAAAGGAACTTAACAGACATCTATAGAACATTCCACCCAAACACAAAAGAATATACCTTCTTTTCAGTACCTCATGGAACCTTCTCTAAAATTTATCATATACTCAGTTACAAAGCAAACCTCCACAGATACAAAAAAATTTGGAGTAACCCTCTGTGACTTATCAGATCACCATAGATTAAAGTTAGAATTTAACGACAATATTACTCTCAGAAAACCTACAAACGCATGGAAATTGAACAGTGAACTACTGAACCACCACCCCTGGGTCAAGGAAGAAATAAAGAAAGAAAATAAAGACTTCCTTGAATTCAATAAAAATGAAGATACAACATATCCAAACCTATGGGACACCATGAAAACAGTTCTAAGAGGAAAATTCATACACTAAGGGCCCACATTAAAAAATGTAGAAAGCTCACATTAATTACTTAAAAACACACCTGAAAGCTCTATAACAAAAAAAAGAAACAGATGCACCCAGGAAGTGTAGAAGACAGGAATTAATCAAATAGAGGATAAAATTAACAAAATGGAAACAAAGAAAACAATACAAAGAATAAATAAAACAAAAAGCCTTTTTTTTTTGAGAACATCAAGAAGATAGACAAACCCTTATCTAAACTAGTGAAAAGGCAGAGAGAGAGAACATCCAAGTTAACAAATTAACAAAACAAAAGAAGGGGAAGAGGAGTAGAGAAAGGGAGGGGTGAGGATAACTTGAGGCAATGGGCTAATTGATTACAAGGAAGAACAAAGTTGAGAGCAAGAAAAGAGATATATTCATTGAGGGAGCCATTTTAGAGTTACCAAGAAACCTGGCTCTAGAGAAATGCCCAGGAATCTACAAGGATGACCCCATCTAAGACCCTAAGCAATAGAGGAGAAAAAAAACCCAAACTTGACTTGCCCTGTAATCAGACTAATGAATATCTTAAATATCACCATAGAACCTTCATCCAGTAATTAATGGAAACAAAGGCAGAGACCTGCATTGTATCACTGGACTGAGCTCCTAAAGTCCAGTTAAAGAGAGGGAGGTATGAGAATATGAGCAAAGAGCTCAAGACCATAATGGGTTCACCTACTGAAACAGTCTTCCTGAGCTAATGGGAGTTCATCAACTCCAGATGGACTGGGAAGGAACAAGCAAAAGACCAATCTAGTCCCTCTGAATGTGGTTGACAGTTGCATGGCTGGGACAGACTGAGGGACCACTGGCAGTGCTCCAGAATTTATCCCTACTGCATGTACTGGCTTTTGGGTAACCTGTTCTCTTTGGATGATACCTTGCTCAACCTAGACGTAAATATGGCCTAGAACCTTCCCAAAGCAATGTGCCTTACCATTTCTGAGGATTGGATGGTGTGGTGTTGGAGGGCATGTGGAGAGAAGGGGAGGAGTGAAAGGAGTGGGAACTTGGTTTGGTATGTATAATGAAAAAAGATGGTTTGTTTTCTTTTTCAAAAAAAAATAAATAAAAAGGAAAAATGCATAATTGACCATACATTTTATCTTATAAAATATTCTATAATGTATATATTGTTCTTATAGTTTAAAATGCTTTTATTAATGTGTACAATATATAGCAAAAATATTCAGGACCAATGAGGTGCCTCAGCATTAAGTTTCCTGTCTCCATATATGACTGTCTCAGTTAAGTTCTTAATACTTAACTATGAAGCTGGGTGTGATGCTTTATTCTGTACTCCCAGCACTGGGGAGGTGGTGGTAGGAAACTCTCTGTGACTTGACATCCCACCATTCTATCTGAACCTCTGAGCTCAGGTTCAGTGTGAGACCCTCTCTCAACAAATAAGGTAGATGTCAACTGAGGAACACAATCATGCTCTACTTTTCACCTCCAACATCATGGGCAAACATACATGTGACAATTAGTGTTTCCATTCATTCAGACATTTCCCTTTTCCTGTATTGAACTTTGAAGCTCTTTAGAAGCAAGCCATGGAAGCCACAGACCTACACTGAGCTGATTGTTATGGGAAGGAAGAAGAGAACTCTCGTGACTCACTGTATACGTGTTCTTTCTCTACCACTTTCATCTGGCCTACCTTCTCTAGGGATTGCCATTCCTTCTTCTGCCACAAGCTTGCCTATTTTAAGTCTATTAATGTGAGAGATTATATTTTTATGCATATGGTTCTGATATTTTCTTTTGAAATTGGTCTTGGTACTTTAATTTAATACCTTGCTCATGGAAAGCAAACATTATAACCCAGAGTTATAGATCTAGCCCTCCTATCTTTTAAAACATGACATTTTACTACAGAAAATAACATTTTTATTACAGCATTTGGTTATTCATTTCTAAAACAAACACCAGCCTCCCCAAATTCTTGTTGATGTCAGCATTTATGACTGTATGTTAGACAGAAAAAAATGTATGATCAATATTCTGTTCATCAATCTCAAGAACATAGGGTATGAGGTCAAATAAAATCAAAGAAATGAGAATGAGAGAGAGGGAGAGAGAGAGAAGAGAGAGAGAGAGAGAGAGAGAGAGAGAGAGAGAGAGAGAGAGAGGGAGGGAGGGAGGGAGGGAGGGAGGGAGGGAGGGAGGGAGGGAGGGAGGGAGGGAGAGAGGGAGGGAGGGAGGGAGGGAGAAAGAGAGTTGGGGGGGCAGCTTGTGCCTTCTATCGAGAATCTGGACCACATGATGTGATGACATGATTATCTACTGTAAAGAAGATAATGCTGGAATTTAATTATTCATCTTGAATACTACACACCTGAATTAAATATAAAAATAGGAGTGGGCTGTGCCCATAAGTAACATGGTATCTGCCACACACTGAAATGCGTAAGGCAGGGGCTGCTGAGCTGAGTTCTCAACCACTAGTGTTCTGAATGTAACTTTGACCTTTAGGTATAAAGTGGAGATTGGCTGTGTTTAGAGCCTTTATAATGTGAAATGAGGCCCTGACCCTGAAGAAATCCCCCAAGTCACAGCTTCCCAGGACACTTGACACCTGAGTTGAACTCTGTAGTCAGAGGATGCTGTGGTAAACTCTGTAATGTAAACTATTAACATAGTATGAGAAAATATGCCTCCATAAAGCAAACATGCTAACTTCAAGACATTAACACAGAAAAATACGCAAATAGCAGCAGAAAGAATGATACACAACACACACATACTTAGAGAAACAGATATATGTATGCTAAAATCTTAATTTATTTGAAAACATTCCTTTTCAGTCTATGTCACTCATTCTACTTAAAAAAAAATCTACCTCATTAACAATATACCTTAGCCGGGCGGTGTTGGTGCACGCCTTTAATCCCAGCACTCGGGAGGCAGAGGCAGAGGCAGGCGGATCTCTGCGAGTTCGAGGCCAGCCTGGTCTACAAGAGCTAGTGCCAGGACAGGAGCCAAAAGCTACAGGGAAACCCTGTCTCAAAAATCCAAACAAAACAGAACAAAACAAACAAAACAAAAAAACCAATATACCTTGATAACATTAATGTATCTTAATACCCTTGCTGCATCTTACACCAGATGACCCCATGTTCCCTGAGCTCTATACTGTCCTGAGGAATCAAACCTCAGATGAGTGATAGAAAAGAGTTGTTTCTGAGAAGAACAATGAGCCTGTTCTTTTTATGAGAAAAAAAGTGTCCTAACCATTAACAAGGACTAGTGATTATTCAGATACAGTATGTATTTATCAAAATGAGGAATACAAACTTGAAATGGTACTTTTTCTATCAAAGTTTCTTGTATACTACACCATAACTCTCCTATTAAGCTAACTTCCAGCAAGGAATGAGAAACTTTTAAATAAATGTTTTATTTTTAATGAAGTATATATGTTTCTGTGTAGTTGGTGTAGTGATTGTGGAGAAAAACAAGAGGTCCCAGGGTCCTCTGGACTCACATGTCGTTTTGAGCTGCCCTGAATCCAGGATTTACATTATTTAGGTGTTTTAGCTTCTCCCCAATCTTATGGTGATCACCACAGAATCACTCCTACCTTGTGTGATGATTTGCGTTTTGTTGATTTCAGAGCATATCCTAAATTTAGAATACAACTTTAATGGAGCTGTAAAAATAGCTCTGTGCTTCAAGTTCTTGCCATAGCAGAACCATTGACTGGGATCTAAACTATGAATTCAGGTCTCCGAGACTGCAAAACAAACAGTTATCTTATCTGAGGGATGTCGGGATGGAATTATCACTGGGGCTCACTGGTTCACCAGTATAGCCATTTGTGAGATCCAAGACAGGTGATAGAAGTTGTCTTTATAAATATTTTGTAAATGGAGGGCCCTTGAGAGTCTGTGCTTTTTATTTGGGGACTCCTCAATAAAGAGGGACCAGGAATAGAAATACAAGTAGTGGTTGGACAGGGGATGAGAATTTGGAATTCTTTAGAGTTAAGGGTGCTTAGGAGAAGCAGATAACGCTGGGAACCTTTGTTAGCAGTAAAAACATCAACAAATCACAAACAGAAACTCACTTTTCATAGAAATCAGATGCTATGGAAAGGGCTGGTGACAGTTGGAGGCAGTAATGAAGCTTATACCAGTATGGATGTGCACACTAGTGGCTGAGAGTTTTGAACATCAAGGGCATGCAGATATGCCTACAGAGGAATAATACCTTGAAAATTAGGGTGCATACTGATTTTTAACAAGATGCAAATATTAGAACCTTTTACAAATGATAACCAAGTGTAATCTTCTAAGTTTTCTTGGTTTAGAAGAAGCAAATATTGTATATTTCATTTTCAAATCTCCCCTTGGAAAGTGTATTTTACAGAGAAGCTGCAGTTTCTCCATCACATATTCAAAACAAAGAGAATGAATTAAAAATATTCAAAATTCCAAAACTTTACATTAAAATTTAAGTCAACAAGTGTCACAATTACAGACTCCTTTTGAATTATTCACACAAAAAGAGAGAGACAGAGACAGAGAGAACACCACAGGATATATTAAATTATATGCCATTCTGTTAATCAGAAACAATTGACTAACTTAGAGAGTATGTAAAAAAAAAATTGATCTCATGTTTGCACACATAGAAGGTTGAACATAATAAGACAAAGGGAAGGGGCCTCAGGATATGCTTTGCTGAAAGAACAAATCACAGGTTGTGATATTAAAATTCGAGGTCATGAAGCCTTAGCCTCTGAGGTGAATCTTACTTTTGGTTCTCAGAAATCCCTTTTTATCCTTAGTGCCCTCTGCTGGTCCCAGATGTCTCTACAAGGAGGTATTTTTTTGTGTAGGCTCAAATTGGAGTTTCCTCACTGTGTGTCTGGCACAGTAATATATGGCTGTATCTTCAGTGTGTAGACTGTTCAGTTTTAAGAAGACTTCACTCTTGGAGTTGTCCTTACTGATGGTGATTCGAGATTGGAGAGCTGAACTGTATCTTGTGTTTCCATTACTCCATATTGCTCCCGTCCACTCCAGACCCTTTCCTGGAGGTTGTCGAATCCACTGTATATCATAACCGGTTAGTGAGAATCCAGAGACAGTGCAGGTGAGAGACAGGGTCTGTGAGGGTTGCACCAGGCCAGGTCCTGTCTCCTTCAACTGTACCTGGGAAAAGACACCTGGAGACAAGCAACATCATGATCAGTCATACATTACATAGATGACATGCCTGGGTCCCTCTCCTGAAACTCTGAAACACTTACAACTTGGAAATGTCACCAGGCAGAGGAGCAGCACCAGGACAGCCATGCTTTGCTGGAGCTCCAGTGAGAATGAGATGGGGCCTCTCAGCTAGGCCTGGGCTTTTATAGTGAGTCTGAGGGCTGCTTTGCATTGGCACATGCTCCTGAGGGGATAAAAGAAAGCACAGGTCTTGGTTTCCACTTCCCTCAGGTGAATGAGATTTGTCTTATGTTTCTTAGAGGATGAATATGGGAACTCAGGAACATTTTCTTGTTATTGTTTGTATTTCCAAACCCTGACAAATGGGAATTAGTATGAATAACACTGTGTAGGAGTGTTTACACTGAGTCCACATTTATGCAGTGCAGGAAGAACAGTGTACCATAACCTAAATGCAGTTGTATATCTCTATAAATTGCAGCACTAAATTTAGTATGGGATTGGGCCTCTTAGTTATCAGTAACCCTACATTAAGGAACGACTTAGAATTTACTCACTTGGTGTCAGTGAAATCATTCTTATTCTCATCACTTGTCTAGAAGGTAACTTGTGAAGATAAAGCTCACTAACATTATTACGTGTGATTTTAAGTGTTTATCTGAGAGGATACCCAAGAGACTTATTTGGTTCCTACCTCATGTGGCTCAACCTATTCACTTTCTCATTTTGGAACATAGTATCAAGGGACTGGTTTTAGTACCTCTTGACATATGTCAGTCTACCTTTCTCTATGCACCTTTATCTTTCTTTTTAGCCAGTAATACCGAAAAAACCATGTTCCTTTATGTAATTATTGCATTATAAGGGATGTGAAATTTGGCTGTCAATAAAATTCAGAAAGCACAGTAGTATGCCACTAGTCTTGAGAGTTGTGTTAATGAAAGTGAAAAATAGGGAAGGGAAGCTGAATCATCACAAAAAGTGAAGAACTAGGCAGATATGAATATGGGAACCATATGCCTTGAGTTGTAGATCACCGTAGAGAACAAGAGTGTGTAGAGCTTTCATCCTTGCTTTGGTAAAACTAACCATAGGGGAAATAAAGTACAGAGCTGGACCCACACTGATCAATCAGCATTCAGAGAATGTCTGCCTATTACTTGGTATTGGAGATCTCACATTTTAAATTCCTTATTTGTGTGTGCATAATCTTTGACTAGAGTGGCCATGGTAGAGACAGCTCTTAACAATTAGGGATTCAGCCATCTTGTGCAAGCTCTGATGGTTACTTCCACTATGAGTACTGTGTTTCACATATTCTTTGCTCTAGATGTTAGAATATTTTTCAGATATTATTCTCAACATGTTTCATCGTGGGTTTATCTAATATTTTCATTATGTTAACAAAAATTTGGGAAGGAGTATTACATAAACAAATGTGCATCTCTTGTACTGTATTGGTAAATTTGGCCTTTGGTTGCTTCAGAGATAGTTTGTGTCTGCACTTTCTTTTTTTTTCTTTTTTCTTTTTCTTCTTCTTCTTCTTATTACAGATTTTTCACCTCCTCCCCTCCTCCCATTTCCCTCCCTCTCCCCCATTCTCCTTCCCCCTCCCTATCCATTCCAAAGAGTGGTCAGGGTTCTCTGCTCTGTGGGAAGTCCAAGGTCCTTTCCCCTCTATCCAGGTCTAGGAAGTTGAGGATCCAAACAGACTAGGTTCCCACAAAGCCAGTACATGGAGTAGAATCACAACCCAGTGCATTTGTCCTTGGCTTCTCAGTCAGCCCTCCATGTTAGCCACATTCAGAGAGTCTGGTTTGATCAGATTCTCCATCTGTCCCTGTCCAGTTGGCCTTGGTGAGTTCCCATTAGATTGGTCTCACCTTCACAGTGAATGGGTGCACCCCTCGCCACCCTGACTTCCTTGCTCATGTTCTCCCTTCATATGCTCCCTCCTTCTTAAACTTTATTTGTAAAAGTTAAGAACTCATGATAAATCCACCCATTACATATAAATTATATTCTACTTGATAGGTAAATTCTTATCCATAAGTCTTTTATCAGTTATTTGTTTACTTATGTCTGGTGGACACATGGAGACTCATTTAATGGGTTATATTATAATGTTAGTTCCACCTTGTACATTTGTGGTGTGGTTAGAATTCCATGAATATAATACAAGCTACAGTCATCAGGGGAAAAGGGCCTTCATTTGTAAAAATCTCCACCACTAGGTTGTTCTTTAAGAATGAATGCAGGGTCATTTTCATCAGTAATGATTGATGAGGGAGGGTTTAGACACACAGGTTGGTGCCATCTATGGGAAGTTGTTCCTGATTTATATAAGCAAGCATGGTGACCAACCAGGGAGTGCAGGCTAATAAACAGGGTTCTTTATGGTTTTCTATTCAGCTCCCACCTTCAGGTTACTGCTATGATTTCGTGTACTGATATACCTACATGATGGATAATAAGATTTGGTTCATGCCTGCATCTTCCAGATCTTTGCCTAATGGTTGAACCTATGCACGCACAGCCCTCTCCTTGCTATTTCTCCAGAACTCACAGGATGTGAATGTATTACAGCCACAGCTATTCCATCATTACAGGCAACAATGTTCATGATTTTCTGAAAAGTCTAGATCATTTCATAGGTGACATCATGCTTTGATTGAAGAAACAAAATCACTTGGCTTCCAATGCCCACCTACTCCTTCATAATGAAACTGTATATGATTCCAGCATGCTATTCAGAATACTGCTTTCTTTCAACTTTTGTAACATGAATACATCTGAGCTCTAGATAAATATCCTCAGTTCAGAGTTAGCCAGAGGTGTTATACACCATAATTTTTGAAAAACAGTGTAAATAAGACTCTTAGAAACTTGTAGGAAAGAAAACTCATTGCACCCATTATATTCTGCTGAAATTTCACAAGATGAACTTTAACACCCATACAGGAAAGAAGCAAATAAATCATGTTATGTATGAGTGGGTTAGGAGCTATTTTAAACTAACTGAAGATCAGTGAGTATCACTAGATACATTGAACTCACAATCTCAGTGCTGGAGCCTCACACCCTTTTGTTTTTTTTTTTTTTTTTAACTAGAACCACAGTTGATTCAAGGCTAGGTCTGTTTCCCAGTCTGTGTGATGAAGACATACAGTCTAAAGGCAATCTGTGTTCATGGTTCACTGACACTGACTAATTTCCTTATTGGCTCTGACATTAAATAACACAGTGCTCTAACTAGGGAATATTACTGAATCTCTGGTCATAGTCTCGGATTACACAATCTCAAGGGTTCTTTGCTTCTTCAGGATCTAATTCTGGCCCCCATATGGCCCATTCTGCCCTGTGTGATGATCTACATTTTGTTCAAATCAGAGTATATCCTACATTTAAATACCCTAAAGTGTTCTATGGAGATAGCTCTGTGATTCAAGTTTTTACCACATAAACAGAAGGAACTTTGTTTAGTTCTGTAGAACTAAACAATAATGGTATATGTGATACTCAATCAGTGAGCCAATCTCTGAGACATGGAGATAGTATGATCACTGAGACTAATCTAGGCAATTGGTGAAATCCTTGCCCAGTGATGGAACTTATTTTAAAATTATCATATAGACATGTAGAGAAAACCATCTCATGTCAACATATACACAAACACAACGAAAAAGACACACAAAGAGACACAGAGATACCATGGGATAGACATACAGAGAGAGACAGAAAGACAGAAACACTATAATAAATAATAAATACATAGACACAGATCTCAACAAAAATACCTGAAATTTGAATAAATCAACCTTTGGAAACTTCAAGGATTAAAACACACTACCTCTAGAGAGAATCTCTGAATGTGATATGGATTCACAGCCAGAACACAGAGGAATCCAGCTCTGTATTCCCAGAACTCTCTGTGTTCTCAGCACTCTCTTCTTCTCCTAATTTGCTACAGGGAGGTTTGAGTCTGAGCTCACAGTAGCATCTACCTATTGTGTCTCTTGCACAGTTATATGTGATTGTGTTCTCAGATCTAGGAATGCTCATTTCCAGGTACAGGTTGTTCTATGCATTGTATTTCATTCTTTAGAATAACAGCATAGTAGATATACCTACTAATAATGTTAATGCATGTGACCCACTATGGTCCCTTTCCTGGAACCTGGCAGACCCAATGCATTTCATATCTACTGAAGGTGAATCCATAATTTTTGTTTTCTATGGAAACAAAGATGTAACCTCTTCCCCAAGATGTTGTCTTGATACAGTCACTTCTACCCAAACATATTGGTCAAGATAAAAGACCCAATCCAGACTGAGGACAGGAAGATGTTTGCCCAAGAATGCAACACCTCTCATTCATGTGATATCTAATCTACATGTTATCCTTTGGATTCACATCTCAGACAAGTGATAAAAATAAATTTTTCTTGATAAGATAAATGAAACAAGTCTCTTGAATATCAGTAACAGTATTCTAACCTTTAACAGGGGGTGATAATTCAAATACAATACTTATTAATCAAAATAATGAACATGTTTTTGAAATATCACTATTTGAATCAAGGCCTTGATTCAATATAGTGCTGATTGTAGGTAAAACAGTGTTCATGGAATTCAAGAAATGGTACTGGGTATTGCAGGTGGTTATGAGCTGCCAATTGTGTTTGTCAGAAACTGGAGACAATCCTCTAAAAGAACAGTATGTTCTCTGAATCACTGAGGTATTTTTTCACTACTTGGATGAGCAATCAAAGCCTTTCCTGTCATGTTTTATTCAATTTCAGTTCACAAAGGTCTAAATATCACATTGAGCTGAATGACCTGAGAGACATTGTTTGAGTGAAAGTCAGACACCAAGAGGATGAAAGGACTTCTTATCAATCGAACCTGAGAAAACTGACTTCAGGTTATATAACACTGAGGGAAGGTTGACCCTGATTACATATTGTAGATTGAGATGTCTAAACAGTTATATTGGGAAGATTATTCCAACAATGAACTGTATGGATATTGACCACAGTTATTATGATATTATGTACATCTATGGAGTGAGTTGATCTTCTGAGATATTCCCCCCAAACAATAACTGTGTAGTCACTCAACAGTGGACACATGTGTGAGAAGATAATGTTGGACATGGTAAATAAAGTTTCAAGCACCACACAGTAGTATAAGACCATTACTAAAAATACAGGCAGAAGAGAAATAAGTGCATTATGAACATCTCTCTGGCTAGCAGTTAGATCATACTCTAGTGAGGTTACTTCATAAATATCAAGTGTACAAATTTTTATTTTACATTAAGAAATTATAGCACCATTTGCATATATTTAAAAATTTTAAGATGTAAACAATAATTTACTATATTTTAATTATACTACTATTATAATCATAACCATATTGTTAGTTAATCTCCTTTCTATTCCTGGATTTCTTCTAATCAATTATAATACTTTACAAATATCAGTAATTTTACTTTTTACCTAGTAAGAAAAAATTTGAAAAATTTCACTCAAACAAGTTTATAGTATGAATAGTTTTAAAATGATTTAAAGTGGAAATATATATACACATAATATGGGCCTACCAGGCTCTGATGAAATGTATTTTCATGTCTGCTCTAACTGAACCGGGTCAGCCAATTATTATGGGACCATCTTCTGGACCAATAGGGAACTGGTCAGATTCTTCAGTCATTTGTATAAGACCTATTTACAGAAAAATCTGTACATAATTTATAAAATAGTTATTTGCACAAATTTGTTTATTTTACAATTGACACAAAATTGAGGGTCAGACAGAATAAAGGAAAGAACAGCTAAGGAATCTATATGCTCTCGTTGTAAATAACTGTTGTAAATAAAAATGCCCCATGTTCCCTAAAATATTCATATGAGGTAATCATGAAAGCAGCTTCAAGGCAACAATGAATATAATTTTCCGGTCTTACAGTATAATATTTTC